>NC_133024.1:23656923-23961538 GCF_048771995.1 Taeniopygia guttata
AGCAGAATCTTTGCTCCAACCACGTTGAAAAGGTCAAGTCCTTTTTCTTTACCTCCTTGCCTTTCAGAGGCACTCCGGTCTAAACCACAGAGATCTCCATTTTAAGTTTGTACTTGCCTCATTTAGCAACATCATGCCTTTTGTCAACTCAGGAAATTTTTTGGTTTTCAATAATGAAGGAAGACTTAAATACAAAAGCTAATCTCAGTCCTGAATGAAACCAAGATATTCTCAAGGGAGTCTTCTATCCCTTTTAATCTAGGAGAAGAAATGAAAATAGCAAGCATAGCAGCCTAACGGAATTTAACGGAAATAACCAGTCTAAATAACATTTTGCCCTCTTTCCTACTTTACAGAAAACTCAGTTAGTCAAAAATAACATTTGCTGTTTAGAGACAGTCCCAGCAAGATCTCCAAACTCACTCCCTCCTCCAACTGAGAGCCACTAGCCAAAGTTGACTCCTCTAGGAAGAGCAGGCAGTCGGTCACCCCATCATAGTCAGAAACAGCAGTTTAACCTGCCCACATGCAGCTGCTACCCACTCCCCACAGCTGTACTCAGCACGAGGCAATCAAGACTGGCTTCTTCTGGTTGCACTCTTCAAACAGTTGAAGAACGACCACCAGCCAAGCCCTGTCTCCCCACCTCTCAGGTTGGGAGGCAAAAAAATGCTCAGATTATGGAAAATGTATGGGCACCCAGGTCCTACTTGGGTGCCTGACATCCATCAGCTTCACCCAGTATCTTTTCAGGCTGTAGGAATCTAGAGGGCCCGCTTCTGAGGGACCTTATCAGTAACTGTCAATATAGTCTGAAAGGAAAACAAAGCTCACTTCTGAGAGTCACCTCCAGCAATTTTTTCCTACTCCAGGTTTGAACAAGTCATCTGCAGGAAAATCAAAGCACTCTCCTGTGTCTCCTAACACACATAGTTCTTTAACTAATGCTTTTCCAACAGACTGTGTTACAGGCTTTACTTATCTGTACGTCCTTTAGAAATAATAGACAGGACAAGTTAGACCCATTTTTCCCAGCCTGTAGGAAAAGATTTCTGTGAGAACTCAAAATGTCCCTCAGACATTTTTGGAAGTTCCAGGTCCAGGTCAGAAGCATTTGAGACCCTGGCAGGCAGCTAGAAACAGCTGTGATTTTAAATTTGAGCCATACAATGATTTACCAACCTTATAAGAAAACCAAGAAGTCACAAAAGTTTAGATATTAAAATAGAATTTTAACACCTATACAGGGGGGTTTCTGTTTGATACATAAGAGTCAAAAGTTTTCAAATAAAGAGATCTAAGCCTGTCCTATCATCCCTCTTTCTTCTTCCTTACCTCCATGTTTTTAGTAATATTAACACTCACAAATTAGTTTAAAGTAAAAAAACCCCACCATTTAATATAAATAATAAATATTTTAAAAAACTATAAATATATAACAGATAATGTATCATATTAAAAATAACACCAACCCTAAACAGAACAAAAAAACCAAAAAAACAAAAGACAAAGAAAATATCAAAGTGTATATATGCCTTTACCTATGCTACTAAACAAACCACAACAACCCAAAAAACCAATCTTTTAAATAACTTACAATAAACAACCATAAGACCAAACAACAAAAAACTACTAAGCCTTTCTTTAAAAACACAAGTTAAAAAAAAGCTTTTCCACCACACGAAGCCACCCTACAACCTAGAGTAGTCTTCGACAGATTTCCATTAATGAAATTCCTGTAATAAATCTTGTTTTCTGCAAGAACACTACTGCTGAACACTATTTGCATGTGGCCAGAGGTCTTCACTAATTATGAAGCTGCTCTTCAGCTCTTCAAAGCTCTTCCTTTACACCCCTAGGAAGAGATTATCAGCAATTCATGGAGAGAAGGGAACTTCTCTATGTGTCCCCACTATTTAGTGAGCTCTTCACCAACCATTCACATATCAAATTTTGTACATGACATGCCAGATAACAGAAGCAAGCCAAAAGGGAAGAGCACACATAGCAGTTGCTAGCATGTTGTCTTCTATTTCCTTTAGCCAAAAACCTCATGAGGTGGCTGTGTTGTGCATTAGAGAGAGCTTTAGACAAACAGCCTTTCTTGCAGAAGGGGTTTCTTTGAGCCTATCTTAGAGTTCACATTGCAGACCAGATCAAAATATGTTTTCCTCCTTTTCAATAGAGAAATCTGAGACAGATTATATCAGGAAAGAAAGAGAGTAAAAGAAAGACGGAAAGGTTACTTGGCAATTAGGCAATCTTGATTATTTCCTTCTTGTCTTGCTAAATCTTTCAGCTGGCTATTGGGTGGAAATGATTTTCTATTCTATTTGGCAGTGGCTTCACAGCTAATTTGGTTTCCATCTATCTACCTAATCCATTTTATCTATCAGTTTTAATTCAGTTCTATCCCTGCTTTTATTTGCATGCTTCCCCTAAGCATAAACAACAAGAAGTATATCTTCTTCTTATACGGAGGAAATTTGGTTTTTTTCAGGTGAAAGGCATAAGAGCAAGAGAAAGATGCTTTTAATTCACACTTTCACTCTACAGGGAGGTCACACAAGGATACAGGTACCCTCTTTGACGGAGCAAGGATTTAATACCCTTTTCTTCATGCACCAGAGAACTCCAATATACAGATCCAAGTCACTGGGAATGCTGTGTCATCTGTGTCACTCTACCTGATCAAGCATATAATGCAGCTGCACATGGAAGTGATACAGCCTCCCAGAGAAGCTACTAGCTCTCCCAGGAATGTGAGCATCAGATCAAAACCTTTGAAATGGGCCATGCATCCAAGGGACAGATGGAGAAGACAGAGGCAGATAATGGCAATGTGTCCCTTGGTAGCTGTTTCCCTGAGCAGGTCTGCTTCCAAGTCCTCAACCAATGGGCATTTCTTCAGTTATAAGGGCTCATTTCCAGACAGGGAAACTCCAGTCCCCATTGTACACCTGTGACAAAGCCAGAAATGTGCAGGCAACTCAGGCATCTGGACAAGTATTTCTCATGATCACAGGAAAAGTATTCTTGTCAACACACCCACTGGACTTAACAGCTTTCTTCACAGAAGTCAGGTTCATCCTCTCTTGTCCTATACATTAAATAAAGCATCAAGTCTCAGGGCAGAAAAGTTTCAAGTGCTTAGTCAAAACTCTGCTGTGACTAACAATGTGCTTTTCCATGGCCTTGGAAACCCTGTGGCTCACAATGTCCATGGCAGCCAGGATCACATCTGCTTATTTCACATCTGCTATGTGCTGCAGCACATCTGCCACTTACAACCAAGATTATATGAATCACTTCCTCCCTCTGGTGTAAGAAGCTTGAGGTCCTCAATTTGAAAGGAGCAGAAGCACAAGGTATTACATTAAGCCTTTGATTCATAATTAAGTAAGCCTTGAGACTCATCTGGGAATTTTGCCAGACAACTTTACACGTGAGAACAGGAACTTTGAGAAACTCATTTATGGTGTCACCCTGAAAACTCAAGGCATCTCCAGGATGCAGTCTCCCAGAGCAGGAGATTTTCTTCTGGAGAATGATCTCTTTCTTATAATAGTAGCTAGTCACTGCTAGAGACATTTAGACAAATCAGATCACAGAAAAAAGCAAGAATATTAAATAATTCCACCTATTGCTATTCCATCTATCTAAATAATTCCATCTATTGGCTTCAGTGAATTCCTGAGAACCTGAGGAAGAAAAATACTGTGGCAATTCTTGCCCCATCCCTTGCTAACTTCTTTTTTGAGATGCCCTTTCTTGTTCAGACTCCTAACTCCTTAAACACTCTCTCTTGTTTTGCTAGGACTGCTGCCTTCGTTAGAAAGATTTTCAGCTTTGATTAATTATTGAGCCTGTACTGCTGAGGGCTTTCTATTCTCCAGTTCTCATTACTGATGCCTTGCAGCTTGTGTGCTTCACTGGTCCCATTGCAGGATTTGATGGATGCACCCGTGAAGTTTTCCTGCCTGCAAAGCCAGTCTTGCCTTTTGCTGATTTTGTTTGGTGGGCAGGGAATTTCGCCCTTGGCTACAGTGAGCAGTAAAGCATACGCACTGGGCAAAGTGTTATTGTTATTATTACGGTGGAAGCAGCACGGAATTCTTGCTTCTTTGCTTTCTGCATTTTCCCCCTTTAAATCTATTTCAAAAATTCTCCCCAGCAGCCATTTTATTCTCAAAGTTGCTGCATCTTCTTACAGAAGATTCACCAATACATTGCTCTCTCATGGGAGACCAATATTCTTTCTGGTTGTTTGCTTTAATCTCGAATGAAAAGCTATGCATAACAAAAATATGTTTTGTTTTGTTTATACTCCTTGTGCTTAGCCACATAATCATGGTTAGCATTGACCAAAACATTTTTCCTTATTTTGATGAAATAAAACTCTTATCTGTGATAAGACTTAAGGCAAAGGTCTGATGCTCTTTGAAGGAGGAGGCCTGATGGCAGTGCAGTGCCTGTGTACGTAGGAAGGTAGGTAGGTCCTGTGTCACAGCTTCCATGAAGCCCCAGGGGAAGAATTTTTTTACGATATGGGTGGTAAAACATTGAAACAGGTTGCCCAGAGAGGTGGTGGATGTCTCATCCCTGGAAATATTCAACATCAGGTTTGGACTCTGAGCAGCCTGATCTAGTTGAAGATGTCTCAACCTGTTGCAGGGGAGTTGAACTAGATGGTTTCTAAAGATCCCTGCCAACCCAAACTGTTCTATATAATCAGATATTTATGACATTTTTTTTATTCTGTTCCAGCATTAATGTGCCTCTTATGCCTTGCCAGTTCTGCATTCAGGCACCATGAAGAAAGAATTGGTATTTAGGATTTGGTGTGTTTGAAACCACCCAGGGCCTGATACAGTCCTGGGATGGCCAGACAGGATCCTGGGAAAGGGACTGGGATAGCTTAAGGCTTGGCTGGGACATCAGCCTGCAGGTGGGGCTCAGAATCAGTGCTGGTGAGGCACCAGGGTCAGACGTAGCCCTGCAATGACTGGGCAAAGCCATGGTGAGGGGCTGGGCTGCAGCCAGGCTGGGACATCAGCTGCAGGCTGGAGGTCTGTATCAACAGTGGGCATGGCCAGGCACGGCTCTGCCTGAACCAGACAGGCACTCTGTGTGAGATGTAGCTCAGGCAGCAGCTGAATGGTAAAGGTTCAGTTGAAAAGCAGCTCCCACAGCAAGAGAGACTTGTCCTGTAGAAGCCTCTGACAGTGTTTTCTGAGGCACTCTGTCCAAGGCCACCAAAAAAAGCAGGGCCATCCTCACTTGCACAGTCTCAAAGCTGGCTCTGAGCCCCAGCAGCCAGACCTCTGTGAGGAGGGATGCTATCAGCATCCCCTTCAATCTCCTCCCGCCTCTACCCTTTGTTAGAAAGGTCCTGGAGCAACTGTCTGTGGCCAGCTTGAAAAACTCATACATCTTTCACTTTGAAGCAACAATGGGAACAAAAAAAGAACTAGATGAAAGACTAAAATAAATAGCTTTGACACACATAATCAGTTGGCTGTGCTTCACCATCACCTGAAGTTGTGTAACTCTGTGGGCATGATCTTAGCAAATACAAAGGACTGAAGCCCAATTTAAGTACCACTGTGGATCAAGTCACTACGACAAAGACAGGAAAACACACACAGACAAGCAGTGCTGGATGATTGAAACTCATTACCCCAAGCAGATGACACACATACAGTCAGATGTAAGAGTGGGCACTCACATCCCCTCGCACCAGCATGTAGGTATTCCACATGTACATGGACTCCTTTCTTTCTTTAGGACTTCCCAATTCAAGTATTCCCCCACCATAATTCCCTTGGCTGCTTTTAACCCATCCTGCACTCTGAAAACAGTTTATCAGAAACAT
The DNA here is from genome assembly GCF_048771995.1 of Taeniopygia guttata. Lineage (NCBI taxonomy): Eukaryota > Metazoa > Chordata > Aves > Passeriformes > Estrildidae > Taeniopygia > Taeniopygia guttata. The sequence continues at coordinate 23,662,799 of NC_133024.1, forward strand.
CTGTCTTGAACCTAATGTAAAGTCAGAGGGGTGGTCAGGTTGTGATTTGTTTCCAAGGCAGGAAAGGAGTATTATTAAAGCATTGCAAAGGCCAAAGATGGAGCTTAGATCCATCTGGTACAGCACACCTCTAGTCTCCCTCCCAGTGCTAGCCGTGACTATACACGTAAAGAACAAGAAAAAAAAGCCAACAGTAAATCCAGGATCATTTAATCAGGGGACTGAGCCCTTTGCAATATTTGCACCAAAACTATTTACTCCAACACTCCAGCATAAAGCAGGCTCAGCAAAAGCCTAGCACAACACTCTCTGCATAGCTGCAAACACCAGAAACATGGGCTTGTGCCCTGCGTGCTGTAAGCACAGCCTGATGCATGTGGAGAACCACAGCTGCCAGAACACAAGGCTCAGGAAGCAGGTCCCACATGACAGAAAAATCCCCGTCAATCAAAGCAACAACCTTCATTTCGTCATTTGTACCTTGGTGGGTTCGGAGCAACGCTGACCATAAAACCTGCACCTGACACTGCCCTTTGAACAGGCTCAGAGGTCTGCACACAAATGGCTCCTCTCTGCTCAAGGAGTGATTGGAGCCCTGAGGATTTGTAGCCAGAGCAAAAGGCTTGTAAATCCCCTGCCACCACCATTTCTGCACGAGAGCAGGATGACTGTGCCCTGCAACGGTGCACTGACAAGGCTCAGCATCTTTCTTTATTTTGAAGGCACATGGCAGCTTTCATCTGCAAGTCAATATTGGTGAGAAAGTCTTCTGGGATCCAAAATAAGTAGCATAGCTTTTCAGACACAGCAGCATTCTGATGGCATATTAAAAACCTATGTGAATCATAAATCCCATTTCTTTAGGAACTAAGTCCCATCAGGGCACAAGACTGAAGGGAAAATGAGCTATTCTGAATATAGCTAGGAGATGATGATGATCTATGTAGGTAAGACACAGACATTCTGTTGTGAATTTTTTGTGATTGTTGCTACTTTTTAAACAAAAATTTAAAATAATGGCTTAAGCTTCCCTGTCACACATCAGAGACAAAATGCTGCTTCTATTAATAAAGGTGCAAACAAATTTTGTGCAAGCTCTGCATACAACTGCCTTACCCCAACTGAAGAATAAAAATGAACGACAAATTTCTTACACGTGGGATAATCACATTGCTGAAGCAAACCTTGCCTCTCCTAAGGCTGTGAGCAAGCAAAAAGCTGGAGTGTGTGAGCATGACAGAGACTGAGTTGCTGTGTGCTGAGCAGCAGGACAGAAGAACAGTTGATCTCAGTCTCAGGAAAGCAAGCTACAGAAGCTTGAGGGAGTCAGACTGCTGGCATGCAGGAGCAGGAGCATTAATCTCAAGTGTAGGCAGTGATGGACGGCAGGTGAGCAGATGGGGAGGCAGGTCTGGAGTGCAAAGACGGTGGCATGGAATGAACTCTGTTTGAGCTCTGGGCAAACACAGCCCGGCAGATCAGGGGCAGCAGTACCCAGGAAATCAGTCTGCAATAGCTTACACAGCTCTCTTTCAAGGCAGCAAGTTAGCCAGCGTTCTTGCATGCCAACAATCTCACCCTCTTTGTCTTGCAGCTTTGTCTTCTGCACTTCTCAAAACAAAAGGTTTCCAATTTTATGTATAGGATAGGACATCTGATCAACTCAGAAACCTGGACTTCATACAGTTTGAAATCCACTGCGGGCAGAACAGCCCAACTCCAAAGGTGTCTGGATGCCAAAAGATTCTCAGGCTGAGGTCCTTCTCCTTATTTCCCTGAACACCATCCTCTCTCCCTCCTGTCTCACAGCTGGTTTGGAGAGAGTTATCTGCCTAGCTCTCGGACCCTGATCAGAAGCTGAGCTGGGGCCTAGCCTTTACCATCTGTCCAGGTGGCCCCTTTGCAGCAAGGTAGTGTCCCATGTGTCCTATATACATCCATCAGATTTAGGCCTTTGCCAGCTTGGCTCTGGGAATGAATCACTGCACTCTCCTTATCTGAAAGGCAAGCTTGTGCCAACCACTCCATGATCCTCTAGACACGTGCTGTCCCTGGGTACCTGGTACTTTCACAGTCACCACAGCATTTGCTGAGCCCTGCACTTGTCTGAGATCCACAGAACTCCATCCATGCTGGTCTCTGCTACCGAATATTTCAGAGTAAAACACAGGAACAATATTTTCTCTAGATCACAACCTGTATTTTTAAATCCCTGTCCTGGAATCCTCCCCAGTGAAGTTTCAAGAGACCAACAGAAGAAGAAAAAAACCCTCTGCTTTTCTGCTAGCTACAAATTAAGAAAATATTACAATTTTTAACCTGACAAAAACATGCCACAGCTGGACTGGGGAAACACTTCTCTTTGAATGAACCATGTAGGCCAGTCCCCTACCTCCTTGTATCTGAGGAAAAGAAAGAAAAAATGGAAAAACATCTTTTTTTTTCCTTAGCAAGGCTCTAGATGGGGACAACTTGCTGCATATTTTCTGTGAGGAGAAAGATAAAAATCTCAGCTATTTAAGTCTGCTTGCATTTGTCTTCCACACAAAGCTGATGGCACTTTAGCACACATGCCGCGTACAACTGTATCCGCAATTAATGAATACTTGCATCATAAGTACATTCAATAGGAAAAAGGGATCCTCTTCTCCACTTTTAGAGATTGGGGGTGGGGGAGCCTGAGGGGGTGCTGGTGCTGGGGGAGGGTGCAGGGAAGAAATCATGCAGTGTGCAACATTCACCAGTTTGCTTGAGGCTACCAGAACACGCAAGCGAGTGGCACAGGGAAGGCTTTAATTTGTGCAGCCCTGGTGCCCTCACCCGACACCAGCCATGGCCCCTGCTGAGCACAAGTGGCCGGGAGGCTGCCACAGCTCACTGAGCGCCCTGGGCAGGGAGCAGGGCTGGATGCTTCCTTGGCTTTGTGTCTAAGAGATAGTGCCTGTTATGTGTAGTAGGTATAATTTGCGCCATTTCTAATATGATATATGTGATATTGAATATTTGTTGGAGTATACACGTTTGTATTAGGACTCCCCCCACCCTCGCAGGCGAAACCTGGTGCATGTTGAAACCCGATTTACACGTAAAAGGATGTGGCTCAGCCAGGAGATGGGCTATGGCTGGAGAGATATGGGGGGGGGGGGGGGGGGGCCCAAGCGCTGATCGTCTGCGTGAATGACCCGAGATGGAGATCATGGAAATCCTCGGGCAGATACATGTGAATGCAGCGTTCCTATAAATTTCATCACGGGATTCAACCACTTCGGACACTGAATTGTTCTCCCTCATCACCAAAAAAGAAAATCTTATTAACATATGGACTAAACAGCTTGTGCCAGGATGGAGGTGTGTGGGCATGGAGGAAAACCTCTGCTGAGGCTGACTCCTTGGTGCACACCCAGTGCCGACCCCGCGCTCGGCTCTGTTCTTTCCTTGTGGTTGGCTAGATAGAATTTGATTGCAAAATAAATATTTTATTTTTTCATATTAATTTGGCTGGAGAAATTTTCATTTATAACAGTGCCCCAGCAGACAAGCACCCCAGCCTGAAACAGCACAGCAGCGTGGACAGGGAATTCAGATTCATCAGCTCTCACGGTTCCTCTGGCTGCACTTCTTCTCTCCGTGCCCATCTCCTGCCTGCCTCCTGCTTTGCTCATTCACTTGCTCACGCTCGCTCCTTCCTTTCCTCCCTCTCTCCAGCAGTGTCAGGGAGACAAGTGAAGGTTACTGTTTGGCATGTTTGTTTTTGCATTATTTATCTTGTAGAGGACAGAGTCAGACATCTAGAGGACAGTCTTAGGTCACATGTGAATCCTTCCAAATGGGACTCAATAGCACAAGCAGCCAAGTAGAAAACAGACTTGGACAGCCTCATGGAGGGAGGCAGCATTTGGAAAGAGATGATGTGCATCTATCTGGCCAAGGTACCTGGCAACACCGCAGGTCTGCCTGGGACTCCGCCTTCCTCATTTCTTCTCCTTCCTTTCCGAACACTCCTTAAAGTCGGTACAATCCCTTTTTTTTTTTCCCTCCAGATTTAAGGGGTATTTCAATATTGTATGTGCTTCATATAATGAGGGCTGCAGGGAACTGGGATCTCCCCTCCACCCCAATTCCCTTCAACAGTTCCTGAGAGATGAGAGAGCAGTCACTCCCAGGGTAGCCACACACATCTCAGAGGAGCCATAAGAATCTCTTAGGCAAAGTTCTCTTGCTTGTACCCTCTGAGGCTGCCCTTTGGAAAGGCTGGTGCTGGAGTACCCCACAAGAAGTGATCCTGTGGGTGCCCCCAGCACTGTCAACTGGGGGAGCCTGGCAGTCACAGTTTAAGAATCCTCTGCTCACACATCTTCCAACTCTGTTTCTCTCTGACTCCTCCAGTATTTAATAACAGATAGCTATGCCATACTTCAACAGAACAGAGATTTTATGCTACTTATTTTCCCCATATTTTCCAGCACATCTAAGTCTCCCTCAATTTCTTATTGAAAATGAAATGGGAACAGTTCTGCTTATACAGCTGGAGATAGTGATCACCAGTATACAGAGACTGACTTATCAAGCAGATTCTTAATGCCATAAAATCAATGGGTTTAGAAATTCTATTATCTTGCCTCTGATAGAACGCACCAACTAAAGAAACTTCTTGCCCTTTTTCTTTTTTTTTTAAAGCATACTTAAATATAGCATTACTGCTGTCCAAAACCAAGCTTTGCCCATGGTCCCCTAGTGGAATATTACACCAGAGAAAAGGAACAGACAGGCTGCATGGAGAAAGAGAAAGGGCAGTTTCTTCTGGGTTTTTCCAGCTATTCTGTGACAGTGATCTGAGGTTGCTGGATCTCCAGATTTGTCAGCAAAAAATCGTTCCATACTATGCAGGGTGCAGGACTCTAAGAAAATTACTTTTTCAAGAACAAAATGCAACAAAACCAAATATATGGCTAATGCAAACCACAAAAAGCTGCCAGAAAGCAGGACACTAGAAGATCCAGGTGAATGGAGAAGGTTTGGTATGCATATTCATAGGTCCAAACATCCTAATAAAACAAGAGAGAATAAAAATGAAGGTCTGTGTGTACATCTAAGAAAAGAGAGGTCAGGACACTGGCAAATGATGGGAAATGGCTGATTCTCTGGTAAAAATCAAGCAGAACATATGAAGTGAGTCAGATAAGATGTAAGGGGGAATCAAACAGGACATAAAGTAAACATCTGCAGCAGGTAGGTAGGATGTTAAGGATGAATCAGACATGAAATAAAATAATACTTGGGTGAGGGCCATTCAGTGGGACACAAAGGACTTGATTTTTCCCTATATTCAACCTCCAACTATTGAGTATTTGTGCTAGGTCCCTTAAACTCCACAGAGTATTATAAACAGTACTTAATTGAAAATTAAGTCTCTTCCTTCAGTCATCTTCTTACACCCTCCTTCCTACTTCCTCCACGTATCAAAAAAAAAAAAAAAATCAGAAAAGGTAGGTGGTGGCTTGGTACTTGGATATACAAATGTGCAGATCTGGAAATTATTTTTCTAATTTGGCAAGAAAGAAAGAAACCTGAAGAAATCATTTCCATTCAGTGTGATTCAGTACTGTCATGCTGAGTCCTAGTCATCTCCAGGGCTGAGTGAGATGTGGTGAAGGCAAGGCACAGGGTAAGTGCAATCATCCTCCCTATAACCACCATGTCCAGAGAAAATGGACTCCAGATAAGTTAATGCTTTGCCCTGGGTTGTATCAGTGGAGAGCCATCATGCATGCTCTGAAGGAGTGTGATTTAATCATGGAATAAATCCAAAAGGGAGAGGTGTTTTGACCCGATTAGCCTATCACAGTAGCACACTGCTCTATAAATTGTTCTCAGGCAATAAACAGCAATGCCTTATATTGGAAACATGGGCTGCTTTTAGCTAACGAAGGAGGTGTGTGGCTTTGGAAACTGGTGTTTCATGGAACAACCAAGCAACCAAGCTTGAGGAAGAAGACAGTAACAGACTGATCAAGATACATTTCCTGTAGCCTCACAATCAATACATATAGAAGCAGTTTCTGCAGACAGCTTGTGATGCACCACTTGTATGTTATTTAGCTTTGATGTGTCTTGCTGCATCTACATTAAAAATGCTTTGTGATCATGAGACCCGATTTCCACTTCTCATGCAAATGTTTATTAAAAAAAGCTGTCATTGCTGGATTGCACTACCAGTTTAGGTGGGAGTAGACTAAGACAGAAATCCATGAACAATCGTAATAAAAATGAGACTGCCTCTTTAGACTTAAGTTTTTTTGACCAAACTGAACAAATCAAAATTTGGATCTGGAAACCTCGCTGGCTTAGTAGAAACTCAGGCCCATGTCCTCTGTGATTAAATCCACCCCCTATTCCTTCCTGGAGATATCTTCTGAGCTGAAATCTAAGGGAGAAGCCAGTCCCCTTGCATGAAAAACATACAAGTTAAAAAAGGTTCTTTGAAGAAGAGAATTTAAAGCAGTGGACAACTTCTAAAGCAGAAGCAGTCAAACAGCAAGATCGTTTGTTCTGGATATAATAACGCCTTGCCTTCCTCTCTGTTATCATCAAAAGCTTCTGTGTTTGTGGGAGACAATCTCTCCCCCACCACCAGCTCAGTCCTTCCTGCTGTGAGGTCACAGCCCTGTCTTTGCGACACAGCTGTCTGTTGCTGGGGTAGTGTTTGTGCTTTCACAAAATCAGCACAGCAATGACTTCACAAGCAAGGTCATGGAGGAGCAGATGGGCTTGGGAAGAGGGAGGGAGACAGACCCCTTGTTTAAACACAAATAGCGGTGATAATTAATTAACCAAAGTAGCAGGGGAAATTATGAAAAACATGTGAAAGGTAAATGGATTTCTGTTTAGCTGTCTTTCCCAAGAGGCTAAATGTCTCAGTTGCAGAAGGGAGATCTTTACAATGAACTAACGAAACAAGGACGTTTTCCTCTGGTTTCTTCAAGTGGACGCTCCTGGAAGAAAGTATGAACAGAGCCTACACTTTGCCATCCCTCTGTCTTGCCTTCTCATCACCACTTGTTGACCTCAACTAAAAGATCAGTACTTTCTATCAGAACCTTGAGTCCCTCTATCTTTTCAGCATACAAGTGCTGTGGTGGGAACAGACAATTATTTAGACAGGAAGTTTATTGTTGTGCAGTGGCTTAACAGCAAACATGGTCTGTTGATAAAGGAAACTCCTATGCATTTATTCTTCTCCTGACTGCCAAAGCCAAAATCTTGTCTTTAGAGTTGACCAAGGCGGCCTTTTAGTTTCTTCACAAACACAAAGTTTGCATGATAAAGAATCTGCAGCCCAGCTATGCCCTTACTTTCACTTATGCTTTTAGCTTTTGCCATAGCAGTGCTGCCTCTGCTATACCTGCTGTACACCTTCATGTTGTTGGTAGAGTCATCAGATTTAATTCTAAAACATCAATGAGCAGGTTAGCCAGGTAAGATCAAGGGAATCATTTCAACTTGCAAGTGAATCCATTGAATACCTCTGAAGAACTTGGACCACATTAAGAAAGAGTTTTTCTTTCTTCATCATCCCTTCTCTGTACTGTATTTTTGTCAGACATACAGGTCAATATACATTCATTCATTTAAGATTTAAAGGGAAAGACAGCATTTTGAATATATTCTCTCTCTTTTTTTTTTTTTTTTTTTTTGTGTTCTGTGAACTCACAATTCTGCCTTTGACTTTTTCAGTGAGAATCTTACAAAAATAATAAAAAATGTCTGTGCTTACAAGAGTAGGAAACCATACTAGAAGATAAAGTGGTTTTGTGACTGGTAGTTCTTTGGAAGTTTGGAAAAGCAAAACAGCCAAGAAATACTATCCAGACACATCAAAATGAGTTCAAAGAAACTTCTACAAGAAATGTAAAGGTCTTGGTTGGTTTTCTTTCACCTACTGGCCTCTGTCAATCCAGCAGCTCTCTGTTTTCTACTTTTGAGCTGTAAACCTAATACAGACATTGTCATGGCAAGCATTAGCACCCAGATTCACAGAACAACCGCTGAGATTGAAAAGTGCCCCTGGAGATCATCTAGTCTGTCTCCTTTGGTCAGAGTGAGGTTAACTAGAAAGAGCTGCTCATGGCATTTCCAATTTTTAATATCCTCTCCAAGGAGGAAGACTCCATAACTCTCTAAGCAGCCTGTTCCAGTATTTGAGCACTCTTGCAGCAAGAAAAGGGGGTTTTCTTGCATTTAAATAGATTTTCCTCTATTGTAATTTGTGCCCACTGCCTTTTGTACCTTCTCTGTCTCTAGTTTTCAATCCACTCTGCTCTCCATTTATCTAGCTCATATTTCATCAATTCATCAGTGAGTGGCTTCACAATGACATCAGCTATCTCCCTCAGTATTCATACAAATATCCTGTCAGGTTTCATGGACCTATTTGTGTCCAGTTTTTTAAATATTCCTGTACAACTCCACCAGGGGTAAGTTGTCATTGTGCCAGTTTTCCCACTGCTCTCAGTGACCTAAGATTTCCAAAGGGAAACCTTCCTAGTAAATATCAAGGTGATGGTGGCATTAAGTATCGTGATAATTTGGAAATCTTTTGACACCAGGTCCGTGCTCTATTCAGCACCGGCTCCCCATTTTCCTACAGAGTGTTTTTATAGAAACCTTGCTGTCTGCAGGGTTAAATTAGCTGATACTATTAATTGAAGAGGAACCCCACCTTGTACATATCATGGTGAGCCATGCTAGTTACGGCTGTCTTTTTTATCAACGTTTCTAATACATGGTCTGAGGGTAAGTTACTGCTGCCTCCTATCAGATAATTAGTCAGTAAATCATTCAACCAACTACAAGGTATATAGCAAGGACAATGTTTCCAAACCATATTATCATCAGACAGTTATACTGCACTTTATCTCAAAGGGTTCAGAAGATTTACATATACCCTGTAGAACACTGGCCTTTTCTTACACCTTCTGCTAAAGTGCAGCCCTCTTTAGAGGGGGATGGTGTGTTTTTTAAAGAGTCATGTTATGGAACAAACTTGTCACAGGAAATTGTGCAGAAGACTTTGGTATCTACTTGATACTTTTAAAAGAGGCTGCAGCTAAAAACCATTTCTTTCAGTTATTAGTTATAGTTATAGTTACAGTTATTAGTTATACCAGGTTATAGTACCAGGACTTTTTACAGGGGTTTACAATTACAGTGCTAGAAAATACAGGTTAAAAGAACAATTATGCAATTTCTTTATGTTTCAAACTGAGTTGTACTATATATTTTTGATGCATTGCCATCCAAACACAACTAAACACCACCTCTAATTTAAGCCTGATAGGACAGCTTCCATGAAAGCCACCAAGAAGAACTAAGAGAGGTGGAGTCCTTTTTGCGATCTCAGAAGAGAGACTGAGTCCCTTTTGTGTCCCTTCTGTGTCCCTTCTGGGGCTAGTTTTGGTCACAAAAGGGGATGGATCAAAATTATTGTGTGGCTCTGGTGCCCCACCCAGCTGGATTAAATTGTGCAATACTGGTTGTGCAGCCAGTGATGGAGTGGGAACAATGCTAATATCCAAATCTTGCAAACAGGCACCATCCATGACCAGATCCCACTTTTATGTGAAACAAGCCCTCTAAAGTCACATTACTTTAAAATCATAGAATCAGAGAAGCATATATGTTGGAAAAGACCTATATGATCATTCAGTCCAACCACAAACCTAACACTACCAAATTCCACTAAACCACGTCCCTAAGTCCCTATCTACATATCTTTTAAATACCTCACAGATATTGAACAGAATATTCTAGTTGGATGGGAACTTTTTGAAGGGAAGACATCCCAGGATGTGAAGGAGCTGTTTTACCACTCTGCTACCAGCCTTCTAGGTTTGGTTCATCAGCTACCTAGAAATAATTTGATTTTCCTCACTCTGTGTGAGGTGTCTGCACAAAGATGGCAAATATGACCATATGACCAGATCTATAGGAGACCCTCTCTATTCTGAAACAGGCAGGACATCCTCAGGCATGTCAAAAGGCAGCAGATGATTTCTGGTGTGTCAACGTAAGTGTTTCAGTTAGAGCACAAATGTGTTAATGAAGTGAATTGCCAGGTCATCCCCACTCCTAGAGTCTTGGTTGTGGAGCTGTCTAGAAGGCCACAGCCTGGATTTTTTCTATTGAAAATAAGATACACATCATATGTCCTCCACCTGCTAATGGACATTCAGTTCAAAGCTAGATCTAGTTTAAAGCAAACCCCCTTGAAGTCTTCACATTCAGGTCCTGATGTTTTAACTCTACAAATCTGTTCTTACAGGTCTACACCATTCCTAATGCGAACATAGGCACATCAGTAGTCCAGCTCCTTAAGCAGACTATTGTAATTGCAAACCAGGATAACTGTTCTGGTCTAACCATTGAATATTGTGTGGATAGGTAAAATCAAGAGTACACGGTGCTCTGGCACTGCTGGAACCAAAGATGTGTGTGTGAAGAGAACAGGAACTGGAAGAATCATCATATAAACAAACACAGTCAAATCAGAAATTCAGATTTCCATGTATGTCTGAACAAGTCCTTAACAAGGACAAGCATATTAGTAGTGGCAGTCCCAGTGTTGACATCAGCATCATGACTGTGCTGCTCCTCATGCCCTCTCATGCTCCCAGTAATCTTTAATTGAAAATGACATTCTTGATGTTAAAAAGAACAATATGTATTGAGTGGAGGAGAGGTGCTTTTTACCTTCCACTCACCAAAAATTATGTCTCTGTCACTGGCTTCCCACCTCTGGTCCTTGCCCACTTTCCTCCTGAGATACAGCTACACACATGCACACTTCCTCCTCTTTGAAGAAAACCTGCTCTTCCCTCAAGGTCTTTGCTAGCCTAAATTGAAGTTTTCCAAGCAGAATTAATACCACCTACTTGTAGACCAGTCCCACTTCCCTTGTGCCATTATTATGACGGAGGACTGTATGAAGAATGACCAAATAAACATGACTGCCCGACCTTCTTCAGCTAAAGAGAAGACCTGCTTTCTTTTGTCATCTTATTGTGTGTCTTTGTCCTCTTTCTTCCCTCCCTATCCTATGGCAAGTTCACTGAATCACATCTTGGAATATCTATGTTTTAGCTTTCTGTTCATCACCTTTTAGGCCTAAAAAATAATGTTCAAGTACACTTCTAGGACAGTCTAGATCCATTTTTCTTTAAAAAAAAATACTATGAAATGGTAAATATATTGGGGTGGGATCAGATACTTCCTGGAATAAAAAGAGACCTGCAGAATCAGGGTTTTACAGCTGGCTGCAGAGTACAGTATATACAAACCTATTTAGAAACAGTGAACAGTGGTCACTAGTGCCATACACACCCTACTGGCAGAGGGCAGAGGGGATAGCAACCACAGAAAAAAAGCTTTTAAGAGATCCAGTAGAAGCTCTTTGGGAAACCTACATGAAAACAACACTTGAAAGACGTGAATTCCTTCTTCCATCAGAAATTATATAGTGGAAGGGATAAAAGTCCTTTTGAAGGTTGCCCCAGGAACAGGTATTTCAGATCTGTTGTGCTTAAATGTTACCTTTTTTTTCAAGAAGGAACACTTCTCAGAGATGCAATACAGTGGTTCCCATGTTTGGTGGAGTGTAAGAGTTCAACTTCCCCTAGAGCCTGTTTTTTCCCATTCAAAAATTCCTAGGATGACTTTTTACAGGGGCTGTTGCCATGCAAAAGCAAAGGAAGCTGGTGTCACCTCTGAAGTGAGATGAGTGATGCCAAGAAGCCTGCACTGTGCAGCTAGCCCTTGAGTTCTCATTACCAAAACCACCAGAAGACAGCCAAATATTTTCACACATGGGTGCTAAACTTTCTACAGCCTCCTCAAAACATGCTAGCATCAAGTAGGGATGGACTTATTGTGATGTAGTCACTCTACACCAGAGGCAGCTGAAAAATTCTCTTATTACAGTTTCATACAACCACACAAGTTAGTGCCTATGAGGTCAAGAATAAAACCCCTCAAAATTGTTGGCAAAGCAAATAAACTCGCATTGAAGCTTGAGACTATGAAACAGTGTTGTTATAAAGCCCTGACATGCTCAAATCAGGAAGATACAAAACCTGGTCACAGTAGTAGCTGTATGCACAGTTGCTCTCTCTGCTGTTAAAAAATGCAGGGAATAAAAACAAAAGAGAAAGGGAAAATGCATTTAGATAATTAGCCTTTGAATCCTGTCTGGTTTTGTGGCTTTTATTGCTGTTATAGTTCTGTCTCTGTATAAGCAAAGATATTGGCTATTAACACTAAAAAGTATTTTTCACTGCTGAGTAATCAGGTTTTGTTGAGATCCAATACACCTTGCTTTTGCTATTATACACCTTGCTGTGAATCAAGTAGGCTGTGATTGAGTTTCCTGAATATAGGCAGCTGATGCCATTTTAAGGACCATAGGGTATCCTGCTTGGGTGTCCTGAACAGCACGGGCCACATGTAATCTCTGCTGCCCTTCAGTGACATCTCAAATATCCCAGAGTGTGCAAACCAGTAGTAGATACCTGCACATAGGTAACCCAGCCACCCTTGTCCTGACCCATTTGAATATAGGGTTTTTTTATCAATATCCTACACTACTCATTCATCTTCTATGGAAAAAAGAGGAAAATAGTTATTGCTAAACTTGGTATATCATGAGGACTTGAGCTTAGGGAGAGTCAAAAGAAGAAACTGGCGTGGCTAGGCAGGTTCAAATTGTTCTGTACATATTTTTTCACACCACAGTTTAAAATTCAGATAACACACACTGATTTAAAAGACAGAACTCTTCTGCTAACACTGTACCCTCAAATTACCCAAACCTCAAGTTACTGGAGTTTAGGGTCACAGAAGAACAAAATAGTAGGCTATGAAAAATTACAGAAGGAGGCCTGCTTGGGACACAAGGGCCAGCTCCCCAGTATATGCCCTTCAATTTTGCTAAATCTGTTTTCTGTTCTTGGGGTATTCTTCTGCTTTTTTAATGAGTAGTCCATAGAAAGTCCATGTGAAAATACAGTATTCCTGGGAGTCTGGGATTTTTAGTTGCTCAAGGGTATCTGTATGAATGCTTGCACAGCCACAACTGTCTGTGTAGGCAATAGATGCAGGTGCTGTGGTAGCTCTGAGCACTTCTAAATTCACTGTTTGTGCACTTGTGAATGTTTGTGTGCAACCACAGGTGCCCTGCTAGGATAGACACATGCATTTATAACGGGAAAAATACCTCCCTCTTATCTACTAGAGTGTTGCACAATGCAAATCCAGCAGCAGCAGCAGCAGAAGGACGCAGATTCCTGCCTCTCCTCCTCATCCACACTTTCCCTCCTGTCACTCCAATGATAATGATCTGTGTTGTGAGCACTTGCTGGAAAGCTTAAACCTAACCATTATATTTTAGGTTGCTGGAATTGAGGTGGGCGTCAAGGGCTCCAATGAATACAAATAAACTCAGATCCAAGAAAACTCCATCTTGTCTAATCTTCACTAAGCAGTAATCTGGGAGGCACCTTGGTTGCTCTCATTTTGTATGGAAGGAGAGCAAGCAGGCTACAGTGTCAGCATTGCTGAAGTCTGGATTGATCTCACCTGTTTGCATCCTGAGGTCTCCTAATTCTTCTCTACCTCAATAGCTATAATCTGTCCCAGGAAGTAATATTCACAATGAGACAGTTCCTCCTACCCATTACTGAAGCAGCAGAGGCAATTTTTTTTCCTTTCTTATTGAGTCCACAAACATGTGTTCAAAACAGACACAAATCCAAGATGCAAGGCTGGGGATTTTGTTGAAAACTTCTCCAAATTTCAGATGCAGAGGCCGCATTTGAACCCACTGATTAAGCTTGCTTATTTAAATACAGAAATTTACAGCGTCTTTTTAAAACACATGATCTGGAGGACATGAAAAAGTGGGATTTTATTTTTTCCTGTGCACTTGGGTATTGATTGTGCAAACCTTACATGTTCTCTCTCATCACACGATGGCACCTTTAAATGATAGCACACAGTTCTTTTGCAGTTTATGCATCTCAAGTAAGGAACACAAAATCCCATAAAAATTATGTTAGTTTAATGGGAGGACCTATTAGGAACAGAAGAAGGACCTAGGCAATGAGGAATTTATTCTCTTCATGGCCCAGAAGTGTACAAATAAAGTGATACTACTTCCTTTGTCAAAACGAAAAATGTGCAAACCCTGGGAATGGATACTTATAAAAAACAGTACAAATAGTCTTTGGTCATATAGTGACAGGACAACAAAGAAAAAATAAGTAGAAATCCTATACAATGGACATGAATTAGAGATGAAACATAGTCTGTGCATGGATTAAAAAGGTAAATGAAAACTTGGCTTAGTTTTTTAATAGCAGTGGTGATCCTGAGTGTTGGATAAGGCAGTGTAGCTAATGGGAATGAGAAAATGGAAGTAAACTCTGAGATAATATTGCACTCAAGGAGGTGGAACAAAAGAACTTTCACCCCAGAATATTTAAAGAACTGATAAGGGATATTGCAGGATAAACTGCAAGAATCTTAATACATCTGTCAATATAGAAGGGTATTTTACAATGGCAGAATACCTGATTTAAAGTATACAAGTAAGGGGAAAAAAAAGGTGATCTGGGCAACTACAGATTTAGTTATATGATCCTGGTGGTATGCAATACAGGTGAAAGCAATTAAAGACATAAAGGCATGCGGAAAATAATATAAAATGCATTATGGATTTTCCAAAAGCTGAAAAAAAAACCTTATTGCTCTTTCAGATAGCTGATTTTTAAACAAAAGAAATGCAGTAAAGACTAATCTATCACCATTTAAGTAAAACATTGGATACAGTGTCTGATTATTAATACAGTGTCTGATTATTAGTTAAGATGTAGATGATGCACTAGTAAAGAATTTTTAGACAAAGAAGGAATTAATGAAAGATATTTCCACTGGTCAGGCTGAAAGGGAAATTTATTAATAGAGCTCCTTAAGGAGTGAGAACAATTTTATTTCCAATTTTCATGATTGATCTTAACATAATAGCAAGAGTCTGCTTTTGAAGTGGACTGATGACACATAGAAAACACTGTCAATGTAGAAAGAGGGAGATGAATAAACAAAGATCTCCCTCACCTTGAGGACTGGTCAAACAGAAATGAGAAAAGCACAAAGTGCAATGACTGCCACTAGAGCAAAGGTTTCTCATGTGAGTGGGGAGCTCATTAGCTGTAAAGAACAGTGGAGCAGGAGGACTTGGGAGCAGTTACACATCATGGGGTGACTCTGCGCAGTGACAAAGTAATGGAGATGTCACTGCAAAAAGCACAAGTAGAGATCTCATCTGAAAGAGGGCATAATTCTGGTTACCCACTTTGAAGAGATCTTGCTCTGGTTTTGGTTTGAACTGCTCTACTTGTATGAACTGAGGCTAAGAAAGTTCAAGTTAGGAGTTCGCTAAAAAGCTGATTTTATTTTTCATTTTTTAAACTGTTCCCCAGATCAGGATGAGATGCTGCTGGGTCTGCAAAAATACTTAATTATACAGAGAGTAACTGATCTCTTTTTTCCTCCATTTGTGTGAAAGTTTGCAATGGCAAGAAGCAATATGGAATTGCAGCCTCCACTGGATCCGTACCAATTTTTTGTGACCAGGAATTTGATCCTTCTGCTTTGTCTTCTGATGAAAATATCTGATCCTTTTACCTTTTCACCCATACAAGTAAGTCAGGCCTTTCATTTAGCCCACCACCCCAACCCTTGTTGCTAAGGATGAAGAGATAAATGCTGCAAAAGCAGTACTGGAATAGAAATCCTTGATAAACAAATCGTCTTACATGAATAGAAGAACATGTAGTTCTCATAAAAATGGTAATTAGGGCTCAGCATGAGGAGGCTGATTTTTTCATAGAAATAATAATAATAAAATTAAAAAAAAAGTCTACAAGAGCATTCATTGAGGAGGAAGTTATATGTGCTAGCATTATTACTGTTATTATTATATTACCACTAATAACGATGATAAGGCTCTTGCTAAGGGACAGGACTTTCTATGTAACTAAGTAAACAGCCCAAAAAAGGGCTTCCCTTAAGGCATGTCTTCAAATAATATCAATTGACAGATCTGCTTACAGACCACTGCAAGGTACCAGCTGATGGCTTCTCTCTAGTAACTGTATAATTTGTCTTTACCTTGCCAGTTACACTGGTGTCATGGAATGACAAAGCTGGCATTTGCATCAGCAGACACATTTCTGGTCCAGAAAATTCTTCCCATAACTTCTCCCTTACCCTGTCTTTCTATCGCCATCTCCTCCATCAATTTATTTGTCCCTTCCTTCCCCCACCCCAGCATAATGCTTGCAGAAGGCACCACTGTTGATTTGGCCAGGAAATGATTTGCTAGTGATAGGGAAATAAATTGATCAAACCTTTTGAGCAGCAGCCATGGGAAGAAACACCCCCAGCCATTTCACAGTGACCTCTCCCTGTGCTTAAAGAAAACTCATAAGCTCTCAGCACAAATTAGCATGGCCTCATTACAAAAACAGAATTGGGGTCAGAAGAAACTAAGATGGGTAAGGGGAAAAGTAAAATCCCATCAAAAGCAACATCTGAGACAGAAATGCCCTAAGTGGGAGGGCAAAAAAAGCAAAGCTTCAGAAGCAAGGAAGAGGCTAGAGACCAAAGGGAAGTAAACACAGCTTTCTTAAAAAAAAATTTAAAAAAATAAACCCTCCACAAAGTCCTGATGCCACACTGGACGCTCCTGTGGAAAATGTATTTGCATCCTTCATGAATTGCCATTCCCAACCCATTAGCAATTGTTGTGACAGCATGGCTGTCACAATGGCCTGGTCAAGCCATTGCTGTTTGATGGCCTGTGGAAAAGATGGCTGTCTTGAAGACTTTAGATGCACAGTCTGAATTCCAAGGGAAGAAATTGTGAATATCAACTGCACTGCTGGCATTCAGTGTGGAAAATGCCTATCTCTTCTACCTGAGCTGTATTTATTTTACCTGCATGACATCACTTCTCGTGGCAGCAGCGGTGATCCCCAACTATGCTGGAGCTCCTTTGTAATGACACAAAGCAACCCAGTGCTGGCACCAGTCACCAGCAACAAAACCAGCATCTAACTACAAAAATGTATTTCATTACACTGCCATTTCCACACACTTAGCTGCAAAAGGAAAGTACCAGAGGGTCCTGCTGTCAGTTTGCTCTCCAGCTAGCCATGGAGGGAGGGTGACTCAGATGAAGTCCCTAGCAAGGGAACCTGTGCAAGCAGCACTGTGACAGCTCTCCCTGCCCGGGCAGCTGGACAGCTGTGCTGCAGCAGCCTCTCTACTCATACTGAGCAGCTCTTTCTGCCTCCACTGCCTTGGAGGAAGGTACTTGGGATAAGAGCTCCTTCTTACTCTCCACACTCGCAGGAGCTTTACAAGCCACCCTCAAAAGGCAATGCCACTTTGGCATTAATAATTATCCACCCATCCCCACGGCTGCCACAAGAGCCTTGGACCACACTCGGGAGCAGATCACGGTGACTGTGCAGGCAGGAGGAGGAGGCACAATGTGCCTTGCTCAAGGTCACAGGCAAGCACGAAGGCGTCTCACTGTCTCCTCTGTGGCAGCTTAAAGGACTATCTCTGATTTCCTCACAGGAAAAGGTAATAACAGTAGCCATGAAAGTTTCTGCCACAAGAAAGCCCAGAATCAGTCCAACTCATTCAGTTTTATGAGAAAGAGACACAATGCACAGGCTCTGACATTTTTTTTCCCCATCCCCAATGCACACTCTCCCAAACCTTTTGGCCATCCAGCCTCTTTTTCCTTCCAGACAGAGACAGGCCATGGCTCGCTGCCATCAGATAGCACAGCTCTATTCTCATCAGGCTTTGCTGCGCTGCCTTTGCCCTGACAGGTGGCAGCAGGGATGAAGAGAAGCCGGCAAGGCAGAAAATGTTACAAACCAATTGAGTCAGCAGCCTAGAGGATCTGTCACTTCACTCTTTCCCCCCTCTTTTAAATTATTTTATTTTATTAATTCTGTCAGGGGGGTGGGGGTATGAATGAGGGGTGAGAGAAGATAGATGAAAAAAGCCCCAAATTGGATCTTGAGTTTACTCCGATACTATCCCTGATCTTCTGACCCTTAAATCACCCTGTTGCACAGTAGCAAGACCTTCCAACATCAATATTACTGCTCCTTGGTCATGACAGTGGCTATTTGAGGTGGCATTTCATAATTCAGATGTAAAAATTAAAAGGCAAATTTGAGACAGAAGGAGTAGAGCTGCTGTATTTGCTCAGTCTGCTGAGTAAAAACCCCTCAGTCAATTCTACAACTGTCTCCCATTAGCAAAGGATCAGAACTCAAGTGTGATTTGAGAATTACCTCCCATACTGAGCAAGAATATGGGTTTGAAAGCTAAAAGTCAGGCAAGTCAAATACCTGAAAAGCAGTGTCATCTAGTCTCAGCAAGGTCAAAATACAACAATGTCCATGTTTTTGGTGTTGGTTGCTATAGGATATGGCCAGCACAGAATAAATTACTTTTGTGGGATATGGTGGAAGTGGCAAATGTACCTTGATAAAGGTGGCCTTAAAGGTTGGAAAAAAAACAAACAAGAAACTTCTCCCTTTCCTCCAAATGCAGGATGCTTTCCTAAAAATGTGATTTCTTTAAAAAAACCCCACATGGTATTTTTTTTCCCACTCTCTCCATTCCTTTTAATATAAATCTCCTCTGTCTATCCAGAAGGACTAGAAGCTTCCTTTAAAAAGAAAATAATAGGAGCCTGGCTTTTCATGTAATAGCATGTCACCAAGAGCCATGACTTTAAGAAATATACCAACTATAACAACACTCCTGAAAAAAATGCCCTAAAATTGGCAACATTATTAGGTTTATGAGTCACAGGGGCAAGACACATCAAGCACCAATTCCAGCAGGTATTCCTGCACCCTGTCCCACGGAACCCCCCTAACTGTTATTTGGAGGGGGCTGCTAATCAGGTCCCAAAAGCAGCATGGCTGTGTTAGCCTGGCACTGCTCTAGAGAACAGCTGGGCAGTCCTGCAGGGCCCTGGGTTAGGACAGGACTGGGGTTGCCCAAATGAGCATCAGCTGGGTTGCATGTGCAAGCCAAGGCAGAGTACCAGAGCTGTCTGCATCAAGGGGTCTGCCAGAGAGAGAACAAGGGGGCAAGGACACTGTGGGAAGGTATGGTAATGTCTCACAGAGGAGATTCTGTAAAACATCATTTCACATGGAGCAATATTTGGATACCTGAGTCTAATCATGGAGCTAACAGCCCTTATTTGCACAACCTCACATACACACAGAGTGGTGCATAGGATACAAATCAAACCTCTGTCTACTTACAAACAGCATCCAGGCTATTAGGACACAGCAAGCAGCAGACCAGCCAGGATCATACAAAGGAAAATATTTCATCTTCCAGCTCTCTATAGGGTACCAAGAGACATGTTTTGCACCAAAAGACTTGCTCCCTTTTCATCATTTTCTGTTTCTGCCCTCCCTGTCATGCAGACTGGCCCAAGAGAAGGGATTTTTCGTACTCGCTGACGCTTTGTTGTTTAATCAGATGGCTGCTGGAATCAAGGTTTGCTGGTTGAAGAGGCAGCTGAGCAGGGACTTTCAGAGAGCAGAAATGTCAGTCAGCCTCTTGGGAGACAATCCCTAATCCTTCTAGAGCTCCTTCAGACATTCTTATTTATTGGTTTGTATTTTAAATGGCCAGGGGAAAATGGGGTGCCTTTAAAATAATTAAATAAATAAATAAATAAGTGAAAGCATCAGAATGAGGTGAGTGTATCTGTTAAGCTGCTGACAACCCATCTGTCTGAATTCCACCTAGCACTTACCACACAGAAGAGCAAAGCAGGGCTAAATTAATTTTAAATTTGGCATGGATATCAGTGTGTAGATGCAGATACTGAGTAAGAAATAGCAGAGATCACTCCTTTTCCTTACCAGCCACATTTCCAGACAGCACACAGAGCTCCTGACTTAATGGAATACAGATTTCTTCCAACACACAGTCATCCCCAACTGTTTCAGTGCACCTCTGCCTGGCTTCAGAGAATTCCTGTTATCTTAGTCCCTACTGAGCCTCTTCTGTCACATCTGGTGTAGCAGTTGTGCAAAATGGGGAAAAAATCCTAACTACAAACTAAACACACACCTGAAAGTCTTCCAGGTCTGTCTTAGAACTATGTCAAATTAAGGTGAAATACAACTCAATCTAACCTGAAGGATTTCTCACTACAATTTTTGAGTTGAAATTTCAGTTGCATTGCAAGTGAATAATGTAACAACTGATATTCCTGAAGCTAAACTCATTACTTTAATTTCTACAGTAGCAGAAACTTGTGCTGGAGTCTCATTTGCCTGGGCCAGTAAATAAGACATGTCAGTAGTCATGCAATCTGTGGCAATTTTCCTGTTAGATCGAGTCTGAGCTTAGATCTCTTTATACTTACAATCTATATTTAAGAAACCCTACTTTCCTAAAAATTAAGCTAATTGTACTGTCTTCAACACAAAGTTGGCAGACCCCTTGAAAGCTGCTTTCTAGCTATGGCTGATTTTACAAATACAAGGAGTTTGCTTTTACAGAAGAAAGTGAATAGAAGACTGGAAAAAAATTTGAGAGCAGCTCTGTGAGACAGAGAGGCATTATGACTCCTGTGCTACAAATGGAAACCAAGGCAAGGGGATTTTCCAATTTGCCAGGGAACATACAAAACCTCTGTGGCCACACTAACCTTGTTGTAGCCACTGGAATGGATGTCCCCACCTTTTGGCTTTGTGTTGGTATTGTGACACTGGACCTGCTCTTAATGAAACACAGAGGCACAAGCCCCTACTTCCTCAGTTGTAACAGAGCTCTGACTACTTTCTCAAAGATTGGCATTGTAAGATGGGTCTCGTGACCTAGTTCTAACTTGCTGCATTATACATTTACCTCTCTGCTTGCTTTGACCCCATTCCCCTTCCCTGCTTGTAGGTAGATGCATTTTCAAAGTGACCTTTCTTGCTGCCGCTCACTAACAAAAAAGAGAAGTGAAGAATACCACTTCAGATGGGAGACAGGGCTGGGAGAAACACCATCCAAAATGGTACCCCCCTGAAAGCATGGATCTTCTAATTAAGAAGATGTGAATTCAGCCTTTTAGCTCTAACCAATGGGTATCAGGAATATTTTCTTCAATGCAACAGAACTCCATGCCTACTTTTACATAGTGCTACCCTCTGCAAAATAGCAATCACAGGAAGAACTGGGTTCAATTGTGTTCCATGCAAAGAATCCCCAACGAACAGTCAGGCTCTTGAAAAGCTTTGAGAGAGGACAGCCAGTGAGTTCATCTCTTTACAACCCAGTGGCTCAAAGAGACATCTTTGCCTTCAGTCAGCACTCAGATGTACTGCAAGGCTTCCCTTTGTGAAACAGAATAGACGTCGCCAACGACAGCGAGTATTGTCCATGCGGGCATAAAGCAATATTTGGACATGCTGAATGGCTTCCTAAGATGAGAAAAAGTGCTGAAGAAACACTAAATTATGACAGATGGGAGCCCTAGAAATGCAACTACCCCCAAACTGGAAAATGAAAAGCTGGCACAAAGGGCAGGCATAACAATAGAATTTAGGCATAACGGAATACACGCCATTTAATGCGGAGTGCACTGAAGCTTCGATACATAAGTCAAAATCCTAGCCATTAAATAGCCTCATTTAAAAAGTTTTAAAGCAATTAAAATAAATTAGAAACTTCACAGGAGGACAAAATCACTGAAAAGGATAAGAAGCACTTTATGCCAGGCTCTGCTTCTGACAGTGTTGTGCCCATGAGGCCAGATTTTTATTTGAGAAGAGCTTGGGGGCAGATTTTCAAGGGCTCTGCACCAATAATTAGGGACAGATTTTTCCAAACTGCTCAGCTTCCATTATCTAAACAAAGGCCAGATATACCAAAGTGCTCAGGGCCCAGCAATTTCTACTGTGACAGTTATAGTCACAACATGGCCAGATTTTTCAGAAACGTGACCATTTATTCCCTGTCTGCTGAAGGAGGAAGTGGCCTATTTAAAGGCCATCTTCTAGGTTTTCTTCACTGGCATGTTGGAAATAGATGATTTTTCAATCCCATTAACAGTGAGAGGGCCCTAACTTTGCCAAGTCTGAGACAGCATGGTCTTGAAAGACAAGTGGAATGAACCCTGCTGCTTTTGGTCTATTTTCCCTAATTCCTGCTCAAGAGACATCTATCATCGACCTCCATATGAAGCACTTTGGAGCTGACTGCAGAAGCAAACTTGTGAAATTATAATGCTGCCTCCAGCCATTTTGCAGAGCTAGATACATCATTTGTGGCACACCAGAATAGGAGCCTTTCTAAGAAAGAGAAAAATCTCTTAGTAATGCTGCTGATAGAGAAGAGAGCGCAACAGGACTTTTCCAGCTTTTAAGCTGGAAATAGCTCAGCTTGGAAAAGAAACACCTGCAGCCATGCCACAGACCACCAGGTTTGAAAACTGCAGGGAGTTTGTTTCCTCTCAGATCATCCTGAAATGGTGTTGTGATTCTTCCTAGTGCCGCAGACATCTGGATCGGGGCTGCTGTGTACATACAGAAACCGTACTTAACAAAACCAAACTCTGTAACTCAGCAATGCCCACTTGCCCCTAAACTGGGGGCTTTTGGAAAGAAACTTTCTGTAAAATCATGTGGGATATTTATCCCTTGAAAATAATTACTGTTCTTTCCAGAAGAACACATTGGTGAACTTCTCCAGTGCCTTACATGTCTGACTCTGTCTGAACACTACCCCTGCTCATAGTGAGCAATGTACCTGCCCAAAGGAGTGAGTTAATAAGCAGTGCCTACAAACAGATCACTCCACAGCAATGATGCTCTGGTAAAAGACCAAAAGTGCGGTTCTAGCTCTAAGGAGTTAAAGATGCCTTTAAAACAGTGAGAGTACCCAACAGTCTGTTACCAAGCTCTTGAACCCTCAGTGGCTTTGCAATGGGTGCAATGAGATGTCTCAATCTAGTTCTAACCAGGATTAAGCAGCAGCTGCAGCACACAAAGAGTACATGGAACAGAATATTCTCAATTAGACCTGAGGTCCTATGTACCCAAAACAGAATAACAAGACAGGCACATCTAAGTTACTTAGATGCTCTCTGATATTTTAGATTTTCTCTTGTGTCTGTCTTCTAACAGTTATTTAAAACAATCAGAAATAATGGGATGGGGAGCAAAAAGTGCTCTTCATACTCATGCCTTCCATGTCCAATTTTACCAATGTGTAACTAAAACCCACTGCCAGTAGAGCATCGTTAAAGCATCTCAGAGTTACAGTCAGACAAGGAAAATTGGGTAACTCAGGTCATGGGAGGATACCAGTGCTCCTAGTTCACTGGTGGTTCTGTGGTGGCTTGATGTGTCTGCTATCTAATCATACCTTTGATAACCTCTTAACAGCTGGATTTGAGAGCAACCCATTCAGTGCCTTATGGAGAGAAAATACAGAGCACTAAAGAAATTGCTGTCAAAAAAAAAAAAAAATCTCAGAAAAGACAAGCAAAGGCTTTAAGTTTTTACTTGTAGAACTGGCTCCAGTAATCTTGTCTTAAATAACTTCAAGGGACCAGTGAAGAGGAACATGCTCCTTTGCTGCTCATTGTTATACAAAATCTGAGAAACACCTCTGCCTAGAATTAAGTGTCAGCTATTGTAAACTATAGAGAATACTACAGCACAGTAAAGTACACCAGAGAGAAGCATTGTGACACATTCCTGTTGGACCCAGTTTGTTAAAAAAAAAATAAGAAAAGAAAATGAAAATTTTTTTTTTAAAAGGGGGAAAAATTAATTCCTGTTGTCCAGGCTTGAAAGGAAGTATTTTCTTCTGCATTGCCACCTTCACCCATTGTAACTGCACCAGAAATTCCTAATTTCCTTCACTGCAGAGCAGCAAGCAGGTGCATAGCAGGATCTGTATTAGACCAACACCATCCCTCCTTTTTGCTGCCTGTTCCCTGTGGGGGCAAGATAATTACATCCACCCTAAGAAAACATCAATATTTTATTTTTAATGAGCTGGGCAGACCCAATTATCTCAGTAGGCTGTTAATAAGTGAAATTGTGAAGTACGGCTGCAGCTTTGATGGAAACAGAGTCATCTCTGAAATGGGAATTTCTGATACACAGAGTATTAAATAAGATGCCAGACTGCTGGAAGTTAGTCAGAGAAAAACTACATAAGAAAGAAAATTTGCCTTCATAGCAACTCTCGGTATTAAAAGATAATAAGTCAAAACACAAAGAATCATCATATCAGCTGAAAAATCACAACTCCTGGAATAATAATGTATAGTGTTTTTCAGTGCTATTCTCATTATTGATGTTTTGTGCTTCATATCACCAAGTTTTTTTCTCCCCCCAAATAGTGATAAGAAAGGCCTTTCCTTTTTTTTTTTTTTTTAAAGTAAACACTCTTATGGAAACAACATAAAAAGTAAGCCTTAAGGTAAAAAAGAAAAGTATGAAAAGAATTGCCATCATTGTGTGGTGGACTGAACCACACAATGGCAGGGAAAGGACATTTTTCCCTTTACTTTCACAAGACATGTAGTTCAGGAAGCACATTAATCACTTGCTCTTCCCTTCACTCTCTTGTTGTGCCCTCAGAATATTCCCTTTTCATTCACATGTTAAAAAGCAGATAGAATATAAGCAAATCTCAAAAGATCAATGCAGGAATTTTTTAGAATACACAAAACTTACTGACCACATTGACAACAATGGAAACTGGAGAGATAATTCAAAATGTGATGGAAAATGTACAAACAGGCCTTCCTGCTAAAGCTTTTGCATGCAACTAAACTCTATTAGAACAGAGAGCCTGGTACAGACTCATAATTCAAATTTTATTTTCCTGTTTAAGATTAATTCCAATTCCAAAATAGAGTGAAGATAATTTATTCTCTAAGCAATATAGTAGATATTAATCATAAAGTGAAATCTATAAACATTTCATTTCCTGTTGAATCTCAACACATATGTTATTTTCATAAACCAGAGAACCGGAGTTAAAAATCCAGTTTCAGTCTCAGATTACCATGAGATTACATAATTTTTCAAATCTCAGATGATTTAGGAGGGTTTTTTTTGAAGAGGATAATCATAAACATGCAAATAGAGCGCTGTGTCCTGCTCTCCAGTAAAGCCAATCCCCACCACTTCAAAAAATCAAATTTAAGTGTATTTGGCAGGTGTGCTGGCAAGCTCAACACAGTTTGTTGTCTAACCCATAAATACAGATAATACAAATGTAGTCACAAGCACCAGTCAAGCCACATGTGAGCCTTGAGCTCTTGTCCATGTGAAGTGGCTCTTCCCCCTGTTCCAGTCACTTGACTACGACCATCGGTGCTGTTAGTGAAACAAAGGTAGTTTTTGGGAATCAGGGTATTCAATCCAATCTCCAAAGGAACAGTTGCTCCTAAGAGAAAGCCAGCCCCTGGTTCTACATCTGCCACATCAGCTCTCAATTTTATCACTCCCTTTTCCCTTTAATAATTCTGACAAATGTCGAACAATTCTAAACCTGGTTCTGTAGCTATGGCCCTCGTGAAATGAAATGAGTGTATTAGTGTAATGATTTTGCTGACATTCCAGATATTCAGCCACATGACCTTGCAGTTCATTTTAAAGGGCAAGAACAGAATTAGCATCCTAAGCCAGCTCAGTGAAATAAACATAAACCATATAATAACAAAGGGAGAAAAGGGAGAACAAAAAAAAAAAAAAAAAAAAGGAGAAAAAAGAAAAAGTTTGCAAACTTTGAACTCCCCTAATCAGTTCTGTTCCACTAAAAGCTGAGCTTCTTAAGACTCATTTCTGCCTTGATTGCCCATCCTAATCATAAAAATCAGACATTTAATTCCAGAAAGTTGCAAAGGCACAATACACACTTTGATCCAAAGCTGTTTCTTCTTGCTGGACTCCAAAAACAGTTTTCAGGCTTCCAAAGGCTCTTTGCCAGCTCTGATTAGAAGCCACACTGGCTGACACAGTAATTGCTCTATAATCATATCTTCAGTACCCTGACCTGGTTTATGCATACAATCTATATTCTAATAGCAGTCAACAGGTCACTAGTTAATAAAAATACCATTAACATCCCCCTGTGAGAAAGAAAGGGAGATATTCATCTCACTAGGCCAGTAGTGGGCCAATATAATTTCTGTGGCTGTTAGTGTAATTAACTCTGCTGGCATGTGGATCTCTCTGGAGGACAATGCAAGCACAGAATGACCTTGCTGTGAATCCTCACTGTTGGTATTGTGGTGGGCCCAAAGATTTGCAGGGACTCAGGTCAGATTAGGTACTTCCCACAGCCTGACCTCTCAAAAAAAAAGAGAAGCTCATAATTTCTAGGATGGTCTAGAGCATATCTGGCTTTGACTGTAAAACAAAGGCAGGGATGGCCGCAGCATGGGCAGCCAGAACTGGCATCTTGCTTTCAGCAGTATCTAAAGGGCAGGCAAAGAGAGAGAAAGTGAACAGCAAGGGGGGTCAGGGAAACAGGAAAGTGGTGGGGAGATTAATTTTGAATAGAGAGGCACTATTTCCATTCAGCCTAAATGTCATCTATGTAAACACAGTTTGTGTGTGGTACATGTTGCAGCCATTATGTGTAGGTC
Source organism: Taeniopygia guttata (assembly GCF_048771995.1). Classification (NCBI taxonomy): domain Eukaryota; kingdom Metazoa; phylum Chordata; class Aves; order Passeriformes; family Estrildidae; genus Taeniopygia; species Taeniopygia guttata. Next base: position 23,689,578 of record NC_133024.1, read on the forward strand.
AGAGGAATACTGGAAAATTCCACAGGTTTCCTAGAAATAGTCTTAGAGGTCTTTGTTCTCATCTAAATCCTTAACTGAGACATTTATTGTATCCATGAGCAGAAAGCTCTGTGTATATCAAGAGGCACAGGACGCCTTAAGTACAAGGGTTTTTTAAATAGGGTTATGAGAAGAGATGCTACCTCTAGAAATCCAGAAATCCTCTAGAATCCCAGAAACCAATGTAAGAAACTATGCCATAGAAACCAGGGGATGCGAGATATAAAAAATAAATTCCTGATAGATAGAAACCTGGGCTTTCAGTTTCAATGAAGCAGATACTGTCCCATACAGTGAGTTTTGCATATCTTCAATTTCTAGGTTTGCTCCATAATTCTTGACATTGTCTCCCAGTTTTGCTGTCTGACACAGCCTGAGTGCCAAGAAAATGCATCCCCCAAAGAGAGGACCCACGTTGACACTTGCAATGCAGGCTGCACTCCAATCTCATTCATCTCCTGAAGCAGGAGTCACTCAACAGAAGACAGACCAAGACCTAGCAAAATTCATTTCACACACTAGTCCTGTTCCAAGATCAAAGTCAGCTCCTAGAAAATAAATGTCCTGCATTTAACTGCTGTAACACACCTCCTCCAAATCATCTCAGATCCAGATCATTGCACTGCCCGCACAGACATTTACATTCTGCTCCACCTACGCATGTTCACCTGGACCCAAGCCCAGGAGATGGGAATGACCGTTCCCCTCCTCAAATTAGCATCTATCAAAGGTCCTCTTGTCCTCTGGTTCCTTTCCCCCCTTACTTGAACAGCAGCACAGCACATATCTGGAGACTTCAACAGTTGTATCGCCAAATGGAAGGACAGAACTAAGAGAGAGCTGTTGGCTGGATTTGTTTCACCAGCTGACACAGACTGACGCAGACAGGCACTTTAAAGACAGCATATCATGGTCAGATGAGACTTGCCAACTTTTTACAACATCTCAGTCTCTGGGGGCCCATAAAAGCTCTGATGTGCCAAAGTCTGGGTCCTTTCTTGCCTATATTGAGCCCGTTACATTGGTAATGTTGACAGCACTGGACAAAAGTGACTACTATGTAACAGGAAGCTCAAAACATTTTCTCCTTTCCTCCAGTTCTCTCCATATCATCTGGGAACTTTGTGTATTAAGCCCTACACAAATCCTCTACTTGGCTCACACAACAATTTGCAAGTATTAAGGATCCAGTTTCATTGTAACTATTGAACACAATTCATTTCAGAGGTGTTAAAAGAGGGCCCCATTTCCACAGTTTAGTGTAAAACAGCATCCTGCAGTGGGTAATGAGTGCTTGGATGCTACCTGCTAGTGCACAGGGTCCTTCATTCTTAGGAACACTGCACTCTGCTTACTCAGAGGATCCATGTGATCAAATCCATACAGAAGTAGATTCAACTAAATTGATCCATAGAAGAAGAGTGCTAAAGACTCAAAAGGGACACTGGGAGAAAAGGGCCAGGAATTCTTGAGAGAAAGAAGCAACAAAAAAAATCAGCTGTATCAGATGAAATTTTTCACATCAGTTCCCACAATAACAGACAAAAAATGGAAATTGTATGCAGCATAGTTTATAACTGAATTATCCATTGACTGCATGCAATATGTCTTTATATACCAAATAGTTAACAAGATGAAGGAAGTGCAATCTACATAGCTGATAAATAGCTCAGGTAGCATCCACTTTCAAAGACAATCAGGCACTGGCTTTATTGTAGATTAAGAAAAATTGCAAACACACAAAAAAGGAGTATGCGGGACAGAGAGGAATCACTCATGCAATCAAGACAGAAGATCAGAAAGAGAACAGAGTGTGAAAACAAAGAAAGGCCAGAGAAGGAGAAGAAAAGCACATTAATTGGTGGAGAATATGGGAAGCAAAGGAATGAGGAGGAAAGGTTTAGTAGCCTGCATATTCTCATGATTTTAGTAGACAAATTTGGAAGCACTTTCAAACACGGCTGCAGCCTTAGGGTCTTAGTATGGTATATAAATGTTCACATTTTCCCAAGCTCTTTCATGACTTCTTATCTAACCTCTCAAATAAAAATCTGTCCTCACGACTGCTTTTTCAGCCCTGCATCCTGTTAGCTTTGCTTGTACGGTGCAGCACCATTAGATGTAGTGATCACCATCCACAAGGCTCCCTAACTACGTCTTTTAAAGTGCATTTGGGAGAATCTGGAAGGTCTCTTCCACAGCCTGAGCCCAGAAGACATGCAATTGGGGGTGAACTTGAAAGGGAAAAAAGACAAAATAAAACAAGAAAGAGCATACATGAACACAGTATGTTAGCTCAGTTCACTAAAAATGGTCAGCTAACTGTACTGTATATGGATACTAACTCTTGATACCAACTACCTACCTACCTGGTTACAGATGAGGATAAAGGGCTTCCTGAAGGCCCCAAAATCTGGTAATTGTTTTTTTTGGGAAGTGAGTTGAGAAACGGCAAACTAAACCAAAGATCAAATTAAGAAAGACAGCCACAAAAGTAGGAAAAGGTCTGGCTAAAAAGGATGAAAAACAAAAATAAAAACTGAACCCCCATGAAAGGGTACTCAAGGTTTTCTAACCATTTCCAGTAGAAGAATATTTTTAATAGGTTTATATTAATAAGTGTAATCTAGCTCTGTGGGAAGAAATGATGAAAAGCATTTCTTCCTGAGGAATTTCAGTTTCATGGTATGTTCGTAAACATGGTCCAAGTGCAGGACACCGTAGCTGCATTTTATCTGGCTAAGCCAGATAAGCCTAGCTGCAACCTGGGCTAAGACCTGCTGAAGCCTATCAGTGAGGCTGTGACAACAACAAAAAGCTAATATCCTAGAGAAATGATGGACACTAAGGAAGGTTAAAAGTCTGGAAGCAAGAATATTTCCCTGAAGTATGTCAGGACAGGAAGTAGCAGACTTGCCAAGAAGGAAGGCACTCAACCTCAAGTGAAAATCTCTTCAGTTATTTGACATTTAATCTAACGTAAGCATCATTTTCCTTTCAGGAAGCACATACTACCCTAAAACACAGATGAGGGCTTGGCATTTACCACAGCCCTGCATCTCTCAGGAAACGTATAGAGGTACATATACCTCCCATTTTTTTAGGGACAAGAAATCAAATTATAATTTCCTTTCTTTCCCAACAGTATATTCCCTTTCCTTTCTTTACTAAAGGATGGGCTTTTCATATACAAAAATTTGCTTAATAGCCATATGTTTAAATGCTGAATTGCTTTCCTCATCTTAAGGAAATAAAGATTTGACAGAGTACTTCCAAAATGTCTCCCAGCTCAGGGAAGCTGTTCCAGCTCAAGACCATGAAGAACAGTCATGGCCTGTATCTTCAGCTGTGTTTTCTCTACTCCAGCTCTTAAAAAGACAGGAAAGCAATATCTCCCCCAGGAAGTACTGATGAGCCAGGATCAATTACACCAGCTGCATATGAAACAAAGTGGTTTGTGGTAAACACACAAATGGTACCTCCCTTGCAGCTTTGTAGCTATCTTTGAAAAAAAACAAACAAAAAAAATTTAAAAATGCCAAAACACACAAAACACAAAAACACTAATGATGCAAATACGCTTTTGGATTTGTCGTCAGCCTTCAGCAAGATGTTTGTTTTCTGGCAGAATCTACTTTACTTCAAAACCACTCTAAATAAAAGTAATAGATGAGAAATTTGTCATAAATATATTTAATGCATGTGCTTATATCACCTTGCTCCACTGGGAAACAAACAAGCATCACATCAGCACAAAAGCATTTCATTTAGTTCCATGCTTATAATGGACTGTACAGTATATACAGCAAAACTGAACCAGAGGTGAAGTCAACGATCCGAAGCTAATAAAACAATAAATTATAATAATAAATAAAATGCTGTCAGAGACGAGAAAGACCCATCGTCTCCACCAGTATGTCCATTTGCCAAGCACGGAACTGCTCCCTGCAATTTCTGACCTGGAGAGTTTTAAACGTCACAAACAATAGCATTCCCAGCACTTCCCTTGAGTAGCTCAATTCATCTCACTGCCAAGGAGCTTTGCCCCAAGTGTTGTTCTGAATTTTCTTTTTGCTTGGTTGTCACTATGTTCTGAAAACAATCCCCCACTGGGTGAATCAGAAGTCAGCCAGAGGAAAAGGAATTTAGAAAATCTTGTCCAGGGAGCTTCCTGCACTTGATGAGGTAAGGTATGAAATGTGACTGTATGGATTTCTGCAGTGTCCAAATACCCAACAATTTCTGAAGGCAGAAAGAGAAACAAAGGCCACAATACTTTTAGGCTGATATTTAAGCTGTTCTTCTGGAAAATATCTACCAAACCTATAGGAAGGCCTGAAGAAGAGCTGGGAACAACAGGACCAAAAGGTGGCAGATGCCAAGATGCAGGTCATGGGATGGAAGCTCTGCTATGGCATCAAAGGGATTGCTGTCACCTGGGACTAGGGGTGGAACCCCCAGGCTGAGGAAGACAGTGTGTGCATTTCTGACTGGCTCTGGGTTATCACTAAATGCAAAAAACCCCCAGATTTACAGATGGAAGTACAGGGGGACTGCTCAGTAATCACCAACATATCTACTTCACAGGTGTTCTTCACTATAGTGTTACCATTTCAGAGGGCTGTGTTTTCCTCCTCTTTGGAGAAGACAGAGAGATCCCAGTATAGCATCTGCCAGAGTGCCTTAGAACCATTCATAAGCACTTTATGCACTTACCTAGAAGAGAAGAAAATAACACACAAACATAAGCACATTACAGCAGGCAGAGTTCCCACCAGCAGCTGCACCACCCTTGCTCAGCCCCCTACCTCCCTGTCATGCTACACATTGGGAAGGATCCTTTGTGCTTTGGGTGGCAGCTGAGACAGGGCCATCCCTGCTGGGCTCTGCACAAGGCAGCTACACTGAATATTCAGCATCTTATCTTCTCTCCTGAGGGTTTTGCTCTCCGTGGTTCACTGCTGATGCAAGCTGCAGCCAAAGAAGAAATGACAGGTGCCTGAAATTCACCTTTTCCTTCTGCTGCTCCCTCTTCCTTCCAGTCCTTTCTGCTTTGATCTTCTACCATTCACCATTTCCTCTCCCTACATCTACGCCTGCTTCATGGTGAGGTTTCATCCTGACACAAGAGTACATCTGTAGCTCAAATTCCATTTGGTCATAACTTTTAGCTCAATTTCCTTGGATGCTTCCTTAGAGCTTGGCATTCCTTTTTCAGCTGCCAGCACCCAGCAACCTGTCCCTAATTGCGACTGGCAGCACCTCTGTAATAAGGCACTGCTCCTCTCTGCCAATCTTTTCAGGACATTAAGCCAAAGAGCCTTTTCCAAAACTGGCTCCTCAGCCGACTAAACCCTTGCAGCCACCGAACAGCTGACTAGTAAGGAGTCTCTGAAAACATTTTTCATTTCTCCAAATCTAATTGCCAGCTACTCAGATCTGTTCCCCAGTCTTTCTCTCTGGATCTAGATTTCCAATACAGACAGAATACAGATGGTGGGAAATTAATCCAACACTTAAAGGTTTTCTTCTAGGTAATATTATGTCTCAGGCTGCCAGCCACACAAGTGTTACAGAAACAGTTCCTCATGCCAGGAAAAAAACACGGCCTAGCTCTCATTTCTCCTCCCTGCCGTCATAGACGCACACACGCCGCAGGGCTGGAAATGAGTTAATCAGATGATGCTCTATAAAGTATGCCAGTTTCTGTATAAACAATATTAAATATGATAATTTCCTCCCATCTTCTTTTTAAGCTGTTGCATTCACATTCTCCCTCAGTCACATCAACTTGGGGAGGGAAAACAACTGCAAGAAATCTTGGATAATGTAGTTATGCTAATTTACTGAAAAATCTATAAAAGTCAAGAATAGTCATGGATGTAGGAGCCCTGCAAATAATGTGCTTCATCTTCCTTTCCCACATGCCCTATTCTTTGTTGATCAGGAAAAAAAGTGACCTGCTGCCAAACTCCTTCTGAAAGCTAGAGCCAATCATATCTCTTATATATATAAAAGATTTGGGAATAAGATCAGCGAGTTCACTCTCCTGTTATTTGTGAAGCTCTTATTATTCATGAAAATGTTCACAAATCCCTAAAGCCTCATGCATTTTAGCACAGATCAAGTGTCTGAAGATTAATTCTGGAAAGTGCATAATTCACTTTCTGTTTTTTAAAGTTCCTGCCTTCCCCTCACAAATGGCACGCTACTTAGGCAGCGACTGCCACAGCACAAAGGTAAGAAGTTGCAAAACACTCTGAGAAAGCAAAGGCATGGTCAAAGCTACAATGCCTCAAAGCAGCCAGTGGGCTGAGAACTGAAGTTAGCATTACTTGTAGAAAAACTCTAGTGACAAAATGTTTGCTGAATAGAAAGCTTATAAATTTTGTAATAAGTTTTAGACCACCAGGTCTGCCAGTATAATTCAGTGTACATGGGTCAGTATTATGATCTCTATCAGAAAGGAGCTGAGCATTCCACTGCATTTTCAGCTTCACTAGGAATCTCCATTTACCTGAGATGCTGCTCATGTTTATCTGGATGCCAATGCAAAGCACAAAACTAGATTGAAAAACCCAACACTCTGGAAAGCACGGGCAGCTCTGGGCTCCTGCCCTTCAACACTGAAGCTAGTCATAGAACTCATTTTGAATGTGTGGAGGACACAGATCCTGTTCTTATTCCCACATTGGTCCGCCTGCAGCAGAAAAGCAGTGGTATTGTACCACTGAGATGAACCTCTGTGGGCTGTGATTACTAGTGATGAACCACACAAGCCTCAGCTCTGATGATAAACTAGACTTACAGTGAGAATTATATTAATCTTCACCAGGTTAGCAATACCAAGCTAGAAGCCAGGTTTTCTTGTAAGATTTCCAGACTCGCTTGTTGGGCTAGAAATATGATGAAAAGGAAAACCTTGACTCACTTAAGCATGAATCTTCTTAAATTAAGGTTTTTTTCTGATACAGACCAGAAGCTCCAAATGTTGAAAAGACTGGAGTCATGACAGTTTGGAATTAAACCTCTTTGCCATTTCCCTTTGAGTAGTCCGCTTTTGCTTGGTGGCAGACACAAAAGTATTTGAGATGTTTGTTGCTCCCTCTGTTGATTATCTGCACTCTTCTATAGGCCCGGGGAGCTGAGGAAACCCAAGTACAGTACATAGAGACCCCCATGTCCCTATGACCTTGATCCACATCCACAGTAAGTCATATAAGCATAAAGAATTGCCCCTCCATTTGTATAATTCATGTCTCATTCTGTTTGTCATAGGGAAACAGATTTCTTCTTGGGCTTTAATAGACTTGCACTACAGGACCCTGTTCTGTCTAATGCCTGCTGATGGAAGAAGCGTGGATGGAGAATTGCTCTTCAGGAAGCTTCAGACAGACACACAATGTCAATCACATGGGACTCATTCAGACACTGCGGAGCCATTGTGACTGCATTATTGCTAGTCAGCTCTCTATTATCTTGGATAATAGGGAGGGAAGATAACAGGGATGCCCTACAGGACAAGGAAAAAATGGATAATTTGAGTAAGTGGATCATCCTAGGGACTGTAGAGCAGACACACTCCAGTGCTTCCATAAAGAACTGAGTCCAAGTGAGCTTATTAGCTAGGTGGCAGAGCCAGGTGTGCTACTGCATCTCATCCTTAGCAATTGCATGGTTCTCAGAGGTGCTCACCCAGCTGGGTGATTACAAAAACCACTGTCTTTCACTGCCCTCAGCTCACCATTCTTGCCCTGGACTTTAATGGAAAACCTTCCCCTGTAACAACTGAAATGGAGGAAATTATTTCCAATGTTATCTCACCTGGGAGGAACTAAATAAAAATACACAGCCTGCTGGATTAAGGCAACTGCAGTCAGCAGACTACCCACCACTACTGCTACTATGCTGTAAGATCCTACTGCTTGTCCTCATTCTCCTGCTAATATACACCACAGTTGCTCTTCCCCGGTCTTGCTACAGCACCCAAAATGCAGGAGACAGAAAATCCTTATGAACTTTTAGCAGAAGGAAAAGTGGGAGCTGAAATGTCACTCTCCCAGAAAAGTTGAAAACTATAGGATGACCCACGGGGCTTTAGTCCAGTCAATCTCTAATGAATTGAGAAGGGAAACAGTTAAAAGAAACAGAAAGGCGAACTGCACTGTGCATCAATTGAACACAGCATCCCAGTCCTTTGCAAAAACTTTCGTGATCTGGCCTGAAATGACAACAGTTGTTTAGTTTTCAGTCTCCTGATTGGCAGAAAAGTCTCTCCTGGTCTAGTTAGCCGAGGCTCAGCAAAGAACGCAGCTGCGTCCCCTCAGCCTCCTAGATCTGAAGAAGAAACTCCATCCCACAGGGACACGCCAGGATCTGAGGACTGAGAATGTAGTCCTTATTCTAACAGCTGGTTGAGCTGTTGCAATTAGCTTTTAGATCCTTCTGGAGGCTTATAGCAACAGCTGCAATAGTTTCCCAGATCAGTGGGTCTTGCCTGCGTATGGGGAGGATGAGTGGCAAACAATCAAAGTCACAGGAATGCTGTTAGAAGCCTTGGAACACGGGCTGGCTCTGCTGTATTCTCTCTCCAGGGATAGCCAGCATCACAATGTCTGCTGTGTGTGACATCCAGCGTGCTGACTTCTCACAGCGTTTCTCACACTCTGCATCTATGTGCTTTATTGCCTCACAATCTCCCCACTAGTTCTGAAGCAGGCTCCAAAACACCAGGCTGCTTATCACACCTCGCTGCTGCACACGAGGCACACGAGATTGCAGCTTTTTTCTGGTGCAACCCTCTTGCCTTCCCAGCACACACAACCTCTGCAGAGCTCAGAACCTGCTCTCCGCCAACACAGGTCTTACCAGCTCACACAGCTGTGCATGTGGTAACTCGGAGGCTCTCCCTCAAGGAAGAAAAGCTGTGTACAGTGCCACCCTTCTCTGCCCTTCCATGGCTTCCTATAGCAGTATTTCATTATGCTCTTCTTAGACAGTTCCTGCAGCAAGCTAGGAAATTGTCAAAGAAGGCAGGGAACTTGCTGCAGTGCTGGCACATAATCTATGGATACTCTAAGTCTTGACTCCTTCATTTATGATATAAAATTTATATCCCTCCATCATATAATTCTCACATAGGTGAAGTAACCTCAGTGTACTGTGAGCTGTCTACCTCAGCAACAACTGAACAATCAGAGCCAATTTTTGTTTGATGATCCATTACCTGCTTAACTTACTCCTTCTTTTCTTTCAAGCTGACATGAAAGACAGACTACCTGAACAGAATGAAGTGACAAGACTTACAAAACTCTTGTCAGAAGAGTTTTTTAAAAATGTAGATAATTTTAGAATAACCTCTTTTTGCAGGGGAACCGTTAAGCTCACTAATTAAAGAAATTTACAGAAATGCCATAATTTCAGGACGTTAGTCCATCTGAAATTAATTTGACAGGTCTAATATAAACCAATTTCCAAATCTCCAAAAGGCACACCATCTACAGCCACAGTCAGTTACCACTTGCCTCCCAGGCCGACAGTCTCAGGAAAGATGGAGAACCAAACAAGCAATGGATTCTGACCTCCCCTCCTGCTGGTGAGGCTCCCAGTGTGCCCACATAGCACAGACAAGAGCTACTAGAGTGGATTTTTTCTGTGTGAAACACACTTTACTTGGAGGAGGATTCATGTCAGTGTGTCTGACAGCAGGCATCTTCCCTGGATACACCTGCCCAGTCCACCTTTGAAGACACTGAGGTACTAAGGAGACCAGGGTCTGTGAGCCCATGGAAAGAGATTGGTTATTGGGGAACGGGTTATTATTCATGTCCTTATAGTTTTTGGAAAAGAATAGACGCTGCTTCCCACTACACACTCTCCCTTACCCCTCCCCTCCACTGACTGGAGTAATGAGTTCCAGGGGGACCTCTACACCTGCCTTTGAAGTAGCATGTTTCTCTGAACACGTTTTCAATTTCGTTTTGTGTCTTATTTGGGTTTGGTTGCTCTGCCTGTCTCTCTGTTGGGGGGGCTGACAGCTGTTAGTGAGGCTACTACCACAAGTCAGTACCACAGAACAAACAAACCAACCCTAAATCCCAAACAAAGAAAACCTTTGAAGGAAGAATGCATATTCCCTGTGGAGAGAGCTTTCTCCTCCCAACCAGCTTTCTCCTCTTTTGGTGGCCTCACCAAAGCCACCATGTGCAACTGGAGGAGCTGAAACAATCTGCAGACAGGTGGTATAATTTAGCTAAGAAAGATAGATGGGAGTTATGCTGGGCAACTTGGTCTGGAGAGTAAAAGTCATACTGGGAACTTGAGTCATACTTAAATCAAGGTTGTTCCTTAGACAAGAGGAGATAAGATCCCTGAACTTCCTTAAAGAACAAGTTAATTATTTAACTGCTCATTGCCTGAGGAGCAGGGGACCCAAAACCTCCTTCTTCAACAGACCACATCACAATGACTCAGGAAAAGTATGATCAGTGGGCACATCTCTACCCTTCCAACTCATACAAGCAGACCTTAAAGCACAGCAGGCAATACTGAAATCAGAAATTTGACTGGACTGAAAAGTGGAGGCATTGTCTCCCCACTGTAATTCACTGAGGGGAAAAAAAATATTATTTCTCCTTAGTTTTACCAGTACTTAAAACAGAAATAGAGTATGAGTACAGCAGAGAGAGTACAGCCCTTTTTTTCCCCCTCACTTGAAAATATTAGGCCACTTCTGCCATTCTTCAGGAGCGTGGAGGCTCTGTGCTTCTCACAGCATCTTTTCCCTCTCCTTCCCTTCATCATTGCTACTCAAGGAGATAGAGCAGGAACTCAGATCTTATTGGGACCACTGGAGTGAGTCAGCTGTGGGGACTGAAACCATGGTGAGCAAGGTGCAGGAATGATTATGAGAGCTGCAGCCTCTGGGAGGTTTTCTTGCACTGCAGAGTTGTCTTGCTCATTGGTAAAAGAGATGAAGCAACAATTTAGGAGAAGAAACAAGTTGCCTGTGTCTGCCTGAAATCTCCTCCTTTCTGACTCTTCTGCCCTTGAGACTCTCAAGATAAAGAGGAACAACAGCTGTAGCAAAAGGGATCTCTTAGAGTGTGCAGAGCTCCACAGCCCTGAGACTCAGCACCAAAACACATTGGAAGGGAAAAGGGGCAGCTGCTCCAGGCCTGTTTCCCTCTCCAGAAAGGAGAGGGCAGAGGAGGGGAATCCATGAAGCTGCTGCTCCCAGTCCCCCATCTCACCTCGATGGTGAAACTTCAGTGGTGAAAAGCTTGTGCTTTACAAATTGTCTTTTACTATAACTATTGCAGAGTGATATCCACCTAAATATTTTAAATCAGGGGCTGGCCAAAGTATTATTTTCTTAAAAAAAGAGAAAACAAATTTCTTTCTGATTTCCAGAAGTGGTTAAGAGCACTAAATGAATGTTTTAGACAGATCTCCAGCCACAAAACATGTCAGAATACATTCTGAGCCTTATATTCACTGGATTATATTAAACACCACACTGTACAAATGACACACAGGGAGAGCAGAGGAACAGTACATAAATACACATATGTGTATAAAAGCAGCTCCCTGAAGTCAGGTGGCACAACCATAAAATACAAGGTTTGCTAATGTAATGAATACTCATCACTTTTCACTAAAATCAATAGATAAAATTGTCAGGATTTAGCCACATTATAAAGAGTAGTAAAATCATTTAAGTAGTGATTTGATAGCAAAGGAGGTCATCCAGGTGATAATTAATTGCCTTTTACAGCAAACCCATGAGCTGTGACGCCTTCTGTCTGCATCCCAGAAAGGGGATGAATGTCTTACCTTCTACAGAGTGCCTTTGAACCTTCTTTCACCTGAGCTAAACTGGTACCTGAGAAGCTGGAGGAATTTTGATCACAGGTCAGACACAAGGGTCGGCACTGCCTGCTGGCCTGTCACTGAGCAAGAGAACCCAAGCATCCCTGTCCATTAAATGGAAAGAAAAGTCTGTGCTATTCCTCTTGGGGTCATAAAATCGAAATTCCCTAGTGTTCTTTGAAAATCTGTAGTCCTCTTGCAGAATGGCATGAGTTATCATTTGATATTTATCTTGGAGTAGTTCCTAGAGGTCTCAAATCAAGATAGGGACCCTGCTGTGCTAGCTGCTCTGCAAATATAAAACCAGATTCACTGCTTGTCCCTCAGAGCATAATTTTTGTCCTGACAGGCAATATATTTCTGCCCAGACACAGGACTATTTCTTACAGCCCTAGAACATCTAATTATCAGGGGACTTAACTGGAAGCGGATTTAGGATCAAATATTAAGTATGTACACAATTTTAAATGATGAGCTTTAGGAAACTCAAAGTTATTTGTCATGTTAAATAAACACTAACCTTTCCACAGCAGAATCACTCCCCAAGACACACACAAAAAAAAAAAAAAAAAAAAAAAAAAAAAAAAAAAAAGAGAGAAACTCAGAATATTTGGGGCAATTTACACCTTTTGGCAATGAAGGAAACATGGCTGTGGATATCACTTGCAAAATGCAATCATCTTAGCAGCCTCTTCCTTTTTAAGCTCCTAACCCTCGGTTCCACAGAACTGCTAGGTACTGTACCCCAACAAGAAGGCAGAATTGTGGCAGAACACTTCTCACACATGCTGAAAACTTAAAGGTGCATTGTTCAGGCAATGCTGAATCTAAAATATAATTTAGAAAAGTGGTACATTTAAAAGGTTTTACTGGTGATGTAGACTCATCAGAAAACTAGGCAGCCAGCAATAGAAATCCCACAAGCTAACCTGTTCTCTTGAGACTTCCAGCCCAATTTTGCAGACTCGAGAGGTTTGGATTAGATTTGAATAATTAATCCAAATTTGTCGGTGCTTCATAGATGAATCAAACCTCCAGCCCTTTTAAGGTTCGCCCTCATAGCTAATAACCCTCTTTACTAAGCATTAGCATAGAGTAGAACAGTTTAATGATATAAGAAAATGCAAAAAGTAGATTTATGCTGTCAAAACTTTTGTAACTGAAAATATTATGGATTTTAATCAGCTGGATTGTTCTCAAAATGAAATACAAAGATTTAAATAAATCTTAAGTAGGTAAAAAATTTATTTTTGTTACTCCCACAACTGTACTACCAAGGGTCTCTCCACTGAATAAAAATTACAGCGTTACATGGGTGGGGACCTATATTTCCAGTAATAAATAAACTGCATCCTTCTGTACATGCTACAGAATGAATGACTTTGGATTAGTTAAAGTAAAATTTGCTTCACACCACAAGAAATAAAGAGGTGACAGGTAGCAAAATCACCAAGAAGCGAGTGCTGCACTCACCTTGGGGTACCTGGCAGTGCAACACACAGCCTGCTTTTTGGTGCTGGTAACCTCACAGTGGCAATAAGGAAAAGGAACCAGCTGAATCATCCCCGTGGAGTGTATAGAGCCAGTCTAGGCTGGAGCAGCTTCTTGAGAGGGAGTAAAATTGGCAGAGAAACATAGTCATGAAAAAGAAAGCGATGTGCTGCAATCAGCAAGGAAGGCTTGGAGGAGAGGATCACTTTGCACAAGGGTAGACCAGTCACAAAGCAAGGGGTGAGTCACATACAGACTGCTCAACTCTCATGAACATCAAAGTGACTGATAGGTGTCATATAATTCTCAATAATTTGGTGGATATTGAATGTTAGTGCCGTAACATTTCTCAGGAGGTTCATAAGGTTCAAAGATATGTTAATATTTGCCCCTTGGCTGTGCTTCCCAATCCCAGAACAATCTAAAAGACAATATGAATATTCTGTGGGTACGGATACCCTAAGCATTTAATTTAAATCTGTCTTAAAAAAGACATGATGTCCCAGTGCAGAAATACCAGAAGTTCAATAATAACATGAATGTCACCACCACAACCCTCACTTCACTGCTGCACATGTGCACAGAGCTGAACAGCACAATGGAACCAGGCAAGACTTCAACATTCACCTACAGGATTGTCATCCCCAAACAAAAGTAATGTCAAAAATAATGAGCCAAGCCCAAAAGAAGAAATCCCAGGAAGGGTTTAAAGACAGTGAGATTTGAAAACATGCATGTTGACTTTCTAATTTGAAAATTAGTTTTTGAGCCTTTATGAATCATGCTTTCAAGTAATTTTTCACAACTGCAAGAAGAAAAAACAGATATTTTCCATTCAAATGCAAGAAACCTATGACTATACCATGGTCAAAGGATGTCTAAGTCAGGGCTGTGAAGAATATCAGTTATTGTGAAAATTGGAAATTTATGAAATGCAGTAAAAGTACATTTAATACGTTGTATAAATAACATTTCTAAGGATGCTATTTTCTGTTATTGGATGAACTGTGCAATGTAAGATATTCTCATCAGCTGCACTGGTTTGTAAACTGCATAGAAAAAGACAAGGACTTACATTTCTCTTTGGATTTATTGGAAAGCATCATATGACCTTTGGATGAAGTGATCATGGTCATCAGTTCATCTCCTCAACCCACACTACCTAATTTCATGTTTGTTCCTTGCATATGACACCTCTTAAAATGAGTCATAAGTAGTGTTTTTCTTCAGGGTAGCTGGAATGTAGCCCCTGTGCCTTTCTTGAGCTTGTGGCAGTAAACATCCAGTTGATTACAGAATGACTTGCAAAATTCACCTGAGTCACATTCTGTCTCCTAACTGGCTGATCTAAAGTACATTAAATACCACTCATTTTGAACTCTATTTCCTTGTGAGAGTAAATATTTTTACATTAATCAAAACCTGACAACAGCATGCAAATTGTTAAATTTAATCCTCTTAATGCTCAGCAGCAGTGAAGAACATGGGGACCAATGTGAAACTTTGACTTTTAATCAGGAGCATTTTACTTGCTTCCTTAAAACTCTGTTATCTCAAGGTGTGAATTCTACACAACACTGCAAACATTTTTTCCCACAAACCTATTGCCCCATTCTATGGATGGAGGACTGAGGCAGGGAAAAATTATCATGCCTGTGAATTGCTATTAAAAAGCCCCAACAACCATGTGCACTGGGGATTTGAACGTAGACAAGACATCACAAAGTTAAGCTGCTGCTCAGAATACTAGACTAGCATTCCATGCCATCAACTGTGAGCATTTTTTTTTATCTCTGCTTGAAAGGGTCCTGTATTTCCTTCAGATTAATAAATACCAGAGGACTGGTTTTAAAAAGCAAGACTACTGTAGTGGAATATAGAGCATGGTCCTCAGGAGAATTCCGAACTTTGAAGACATATTTGGTATTTGTGCTTAAAGGGCTTGACAGCCTCCTCTAAAACAAAAGCTATAGCCATTGCTTCTGTTTCATGATAGTTTTTTCTCTTGCAGGAACTTGACATGAATGAAGGTGACTTAAGCATTTTCCTTGTAAGCCGTCTAAAACAAAGCCATGAGGGGACTTGCTCATCCTTCCAGAAAGAATCTGGAGTAAGTTTCAGCACCAATGAATATAATATTTCTAGTATCCCACGAACGAGATGTTACCCCAGGGAAACTGAGCAGACCTTGTTTGGCACCCAAGAGGCACAGCTTTCATTCTTTGTCAAGCTCATTTCTATTTACCTGGGCATCTATATCGTTTGTTGTCTACAAGGGTGCTGACACATGTGGACAGCTGGGTTTAAGAAATTGAACCATCAGCTGAGAAACCACAGGCCTTTGCCAACTAAGCAAGCATTTGACAAGCGAGTACTCAGCTTGTTATTTTATATTTAATAGCTGGAGTAGATTCTCACCTGCTCTGTGGGGTCAGTCACTAGTAAGTGCCATCATTTATTCATGTGTGTCTACAACACTGGTGACTGGCACATCCAAGGAACTACAGAGAGATGCCTTTTTCTAGTTTGATGAACACTCACAGTTCTTTTAATAAAATAGAGAACACCTCAAAAAGCAAGCTTGAACAAACTCAGAACACCTTTTTTAATGTCTCTGGAGTTTCTAGGTGAGAAGATTCCAACCAACTACACTGTCCCATCAAGCAAAGAAAATCAACATCATCAGCAGCATAATGATAAAAGATTTAGCTGACAACCTTAATATAGGAAGCACACATAAGAAGCTGTCTTCCTCACAGCAGCAAAGTACTTCTATAGCCACCTGGCCTTCCCTCAATGACTGCTCAGTCTGGAAATGACCTGCAAGTATTTTTCTGGCTGATACTTAAGTGCTTAAGGACATGCAACTTCAGGGACTAAAACTGAAAAATTCACTGGAGCCATACTGGAACACCTCATGTGAAGATGCAGTCTACTGTTTCAGATCCTAAGCAAGTTTAGATGTTCTCATTAGCCAAGATGCACATGGATTTCAATCATCTTCTCAAACACTGAACACTGACATATCTGGAATGAGCCAAAATATTGTGCATGGACAACTTCTAGAGAGAAATGTATATTGGACTTAAAAGAAAATTAGTCACATCTGTCTTGTCTGCATAAATAGCTTATTTTCAGAAGATCTACCTGTAATACTGAAGAAATAAAAACTATGAAAGAATAAAATTAGTTATCACAAAAGACAGCAAGAACAGAGAGTACATCTATAAAATACCACAGTGACCTCAAAATAAAAGGTATCTCTGAAACACGTCACAGCCCAACAAACTTTTAAAAATTGTGAAGACCAGACTGACTGAAAGCTAAGTGGAAAAAACCAGGGGAGTGCAACAGCTTCCTGTCTACCTCAGAGCCACTTTGGGGTCCAAGGAAGCTAATGGCAGAGTGCACACAGCTGTCTTACAGCGACAGTGGTGCTCAAGGAATATCCTGGCACTGGAGTAAATCTCACCACCTATTAAGCTCTGTCAGTGTTGGTGTTGCAGAAGTAGTCAGCAGAGGGAGTGAAACTGCAGGAACATCTTCCTCAGGGATTCCACTGACTGCAGCAATGAGTGGTGCAGTAAATAGTGACACACCACAAAAAAGGTGCTGTCAGTCTAACACGAGTGGGAAATAACCTTTTTTGGAGGAAAATAGAACACCAGTGTTTAATTGGAATAAAAAGCAGACTGAGAAATGTAAGCAATCTAATGACAAAGAGGGAGAAAGAAAAATAAAACTACATTAATCCACACCTAATTCCCATTTTTGTAACAGTATGATTTGCTCCTTGTCCCTTCAGCCCACACAGAGTCTCTGTAGGCTTGCTTTTGCCCTATGCTGAGCCAGCTACATGAGGCCCTGAGCATATGCAAGCTGCCATCATCCACCCCTGAGAACGCAGCAGCAGGATGATCTTCCCAAGGGCAAAGAGTTAACTTAATGGGGATGACTGGATAAGTTATTCATGCTTCCCCCATCAAAGTTCCAAAAAGTAATTTTCTCCTTAAGTCCAGAAGCTATGTCCACATATATGAGATTAGAGGGGTGGACAGTACACTGGCTGCAGATACTTACAGCACGTTAACATTTAATTAGGAATGTTTGCTTTTATCATTTAAGGGATATTAAATGTAAATAGAGAGTGTGAGCAAGTGGAGCTGGCTCTGTAGCTGAAAGTGGTCATGCAGTTCTACAATGGAGGCGCAGAAGGAAGCAGCAGGGAAGATGATGGCTGCTCCCAAGGACATACCAAGCCCCAGTCCTGCGGGCTGGAATGAGATGGAATTTAGGAAAGGAAGGTGACAAATGACTCTTACACAATCAACAAAGCAATGGGAACTGCACTTAAACAGTGAGAACAGCAGGGATGCCCCAGCCCACAGTCCTGCTGTGGTGTGAGGGGATGGGCTTCATCGAGGTCTGTCCTAAGGAAGATCTGCTCTGCAGCAGCCACCTGAGCAAGCACGTGTTTGCTTGCTGCTCATGGGGAAATCCTGAAGTGCAGCACATGAGGAGCATACTGCCTCTCAAACTGCCGATCAGTCATTTGAGAAAATGGCTTATTTTGGGGACTGGGAACACAGCCCTTCCAGATATGTTGCAAACCTGCTGCTATTATAATTTCACAGCATATTGCCAGTCCACAATCTGGCCATACATCACAGCTTTTGATAGCTCTCTAGGCATGAGATCAGATAACACACAATAATGGTAGCAGAAGATACATACAATAAAGTGCAGTGTGAATTCACTATAATGCAGAACATTTGATCTTTGAACTAGCCACAGTTGCTTTTAAAATTTGAGGTTTTAGGAAATCAGCCATCTTCTGAGTGTGGTAAATGTGTGATCTATTTTATCTGAAGTATCAGTTATTTGACTGAAATGATAAACATGCTCAATCACTCCCAGGAGTTCCATAGACTTCTAAATACCTGATAGCAACTCCAATGCTACCTGTATGTAAGAACCACCAAACGGCCAACCCATACCACAGAGGCACACAGGACTTGGCATGTGGCTTCCTTTGGCTTGTACTCCTCTCAGGCATCCTTTTGGTCACAGCTGTGCCCTGGAAAACTGTCTCAGGGCTTTGCATTTTGTGATCAGCCAAATGAAACAACTGCTGCCCCAAAGATAAGGGCTGGAGCCATGGGGAAAGAGCTTTTTTCCCCCCAAATATGAAAGGGGTAGGGAGAGGGCTGGAAAGCCAAGTGGTCACCAAGTGTCTGTTGGAGTAGATCCTTGGTCATCACCATCACTGTATCCTGCATCCCAACGCTCCTTCAGCTAGCTGTGGTGGGGTGCTGGCAGGGCATGCATCCAGCCTGGCTTGCAGAGGCTGTGCATCAGGAAAAGCTGGCAGGTGAGTCACAGCAAGGCCACAGCTGCCACCCTACTGCCCCCAGCAACTGTTTGCTTTGCCCAGGGCTGCTAGCTCCTAGCCTGGGAACAGCTCTTGCCTCCCTGATGATTTTTCACATGGCTCATTCCTGGTCTGCATTATAAATCACACAAATACAGACTGATGGTGGAAATGCCCAGAACGTCCCATAATGAAAGTGACCCCTGCTACAGCGCAAGGAAGCAGACAGATTAAATAAGAAAGAAATAGGAGAGCAAAGACATGCAACAAGGAGGCTGTCGGAAAGAGGTGAGCACTGTATGGAGAGCAGCACAGAGAGAGAACAGGGCACCCTCTCACTTAATGAATATTTATTGCAAACTGCCGCCTATTATCTTTCAAAGAATTTTTATACAGTTCCCATGTCTTTCATCTGTTTCATGTTATGGTTTATCTAACTGTGGAAATTGCACGCGTCAGGTAAACGTTGATTTACATGCAAATTGCCTTCACTAAACTCGCCTTTAAGTAAAATAAGATTCGGAAATAATTTTTTCTCATTAATTTGCAGTTTCAAAGAAACTCAAAAACACAACAAATGCAAATAATCTAATTCATTTGTAAATATAAAACAATTTGTTGGGATTTAACTTTGCCATATTTTTTCTCCCTTCCATGTGCTTTAAATAAATTGCAGTGTTTATCAAAGACAAACACAAGAGAGATGCTGGGTTGTTCCAATTCAATACCTTCCTGCTCTTTTTCCTTTAAAGGGCCACTATCAGGATAAAAATCTCTGCAAGATTCACTCCTGGAGTAACTGCTGAATGATATAGATTTATATCACACATTCAATTGGTTCCATAAATTTAAACCCAAATGTTACTTCCCTAGATTACACTTTAAATTATTAGAAGTTAATTTTAAAAAGATGTAGGCCTGCATATGCAAAAGTGGCCAGTGATTTAGGGACTCTGGTTTTGAGGCCTCCTTCTAAAAGTGTTTTGAACTGCTAGTCAAAACATGCAAGTCCCTTAAGCTGTCACTTTGGAACACCTCAAATGTCATTTATGCAACACCATGTCTGTCTGCATTTTTCAGTTTACTGTCTTGAAAAATTATGCTATATTTGATAATATGTAGATCTTAAAAAGGTTTTCCCTGTTTTTAGTGTGTGATGCTGGTTAAATAACAACCCTATTATGTCCCTATTTCCCTATATATTCACTGGAGAAAAATACAAAAGGGTACTCTTACTTTCTCTGATTTTGTGAGTAAGGGTTTAATATTTGCAGAGTTGTAACAAGTGCCATTTCTTTCTAATTAGGTGCTCTCATTGATTTTCAACATCAATACACTGCTCTTTTATTTGGGTTTTTGGACAGAGAGTTTAAGGCTATCTTCATGGCTGCTAGAATGCCTGAGGAAAAACTAATGTGCCAGACTCAAGTCTTCCTTTGAAAGATGAACACAGATAACAGAAAACATTGTGTTAGATCTAAGTATTGAGCTAAGATTCCCAAAAGATGGGCTAAGTTACCAGTTCCTCTAACAGGTCTTGAGCAACTGTGGGCAAGACAGTCCTCCCACAGACAGAGAGGAAGACAATTAGTTTTTGCCATTCTTTGTCTTGTATAGGTACAGCAGTATAAGTGTTTTGGGCTGCTTACACTTCTTCGCTAGTCTCTTCTTATGTGTACAAGAGCATCCCAGTCACCCTACCACACTGGTGCTAATAAAAAAAAACCCAAAAAACCAAAAAAAAACCCAAACAAAACCCCAAAACCAACCAAACAAAAAAAAAACCCCACCAAAACTCTGCTTTTACTTTAAACCACAAAAATTCCTTCCCAGATTTAAGCTGATCAGGCTCTTTACCAGACATAATATGACTTGGAAGCTGCTCAACCATTTCACCTTTATAACACAGACATTTAAATATGTTTCATTACTTTAAGAAATGTCTCCCAATTTTAATGGTCAATTTCTAACACTTATTGTTCAGTCCTCTAATGCAATCCCTGCTGGCATCACCAAAAGTAATTTCTAACTTACATGTGAACTGCATAAAATTTCTTGATGTAACCTTGTTTTACTGCAGACAGGTATCCTCATTATTAAAGCGTTATTACTACTTCACTTGCCTCTCTATTCACTGACAGTTTCTCAGTAGAGAGGCCAAGAGCTAAACAGACCATAAAGAACAACCTCCTCCCAACCCAAAGGGCGATCCCTTTGTGCCAGCCTTCAGGGATGTGAAAGGAAAATTCCTTTAGTAAACTGGCAGAAGAATTTAATCACTAACACTGTCAATCGAGAAGGAATGCTAAAGTTTCCTAGTCAAAGGAGAAGGAAAACCGGAGGCAGCCATGGCGACCTGAGTCCTTATCTCGTAGGGCTGCTGCAAGGAGCTAGGAGATGGAGCCTGTTAATTATCAAAGTTCTGGGTAAGGCCAGCAGGAGGCTGGCAGTGCTTGTGGAGTGTCAGAATCTGTGGTATTGATGATTCTGAGATTGTAGAAAATCTCTGTCTTTCTGCCCCGTTGCCAAAGAAGAAGCCATAATTCGTCTGTGCTGTTTTCAAGGTTGTTTATTCTTGCTTATCTCTAACATGTTCTGCTGCCCTGCCGCAGGTCTGTCCTGCAGGGCAGCGTGTGGGGCTCTGCCCTCAGTGGGATGTTACACACATTATATACCAGAAACTACCTGTGCTGTATTTACAATAATGTGCCAATATCTGTCATCTACGTTGAACAGTGTGTCCCCAGCCCCAACCAATAGAAAAATGCCAACACTACAGTGAAACATGGAGGGCATGAAGGAGAAAAAGGACAAGACACACCCAATTTCCTCCATCTTGTCCCCTTTGAACCCCTAATCTAGAATCCTAAAATTTTACTTTTGCACCCGTGCCACACTTAATTATTACTTATATCAAACACTCAGAGGTGGTAATTCATCCTGTAAGATTGAAAACTCTTTTCCATGGACAGAGATCAGAGACAGTGTCTCTGGGGGCTCTGTACAGGAGGGTTCCTGACCCCCTGCCAGGGTCCCAGGCCTTCCAGGGCAGCCAGAGGGAAGCTCTGGATTCCCACAGTGGAGAGTGCAATACGACAGCGAGGAAGTAAACAAGGCAAAGCTACTTTTGCCTGCCTCCCTGGCAAGAAAATGATGGGGAGGGAAGCAGTGTTTGCCATTGTAGTATTTACATGCAACACGAAAAAACATTCACAATTGTCAGAGAGAGAACTCTTTGCTTAGGCTTTTGAACAGAGACCAAGAAAGCATTGGTCTTTTGAATCTCCACTTAACACAGTCTGAAATGTTTGGCTTTGCTACATGACTTCTCCCCATGTCCTCATTCTGTGGCCACCTTGTCACCCAAGAGAGGGGCTAAAACTAGTGAGGAAAAAAAAAATGTCCTTGTCAGATTACAAAGGAAACATTACCAGGCACTGAGTAGAGCAGAGATGAAAGAATGATTTCGAAAAAGATAATTGAACATGTTGTAATTTGCTCTCTTCTGTGTTTCAATTTTCATCTGCTTGTACCCTATTTTGCCAGTCATGCAAGCAAGTGCGAAAGGGAGGGAGAATGCACATGGATGCGTGCTTGCAGGGTGAGCACACATGCATGCAAATAAATGAATAATCATCGTGAGCCCACAGCCTGGGCTGCCTTGTGAGGGATCTTCAGCTAGTGGCTGACCAACACTGAGCTCAGCTCAGGGGAGATGCTTTGCAAGACAGTGGTTCAGGCTGATGGGAGGAGTGTGTTCTGCCTTGAGGCTTGCACTGGTAGGGCCCTGGGCTCCACTGGCATAGTCTGGAGATGGTAAAAACAGCCATGGTCCAGGGAAACCCCAGGCCAAGCCAAAGGAGTTTCTCTACTCTGATGTAATCAAAGGCATAGGTCTCACAGCCAGACACTGTGAAATAGGAACCTTTTTGAAGTGTTAACACCACTTTTATGCTAATGAATATTTATGCTGCTGACACTTAAAAGCCACAAAAAGAATAAACCCATGCTCACTGCCCTTTAACCAACACCACCGTGTTACCCAAATCAATCAAGGTGAAGTCAGCAATCACTCACTCATTTACCTCTGCTGTCCACATTCCCTGCCAGGGTAATACTGAGTAATTCACAGCTGTCTTACATAGCAGGATTAAGATGGAGAATGGCATGTTGGGGCCCCAAGTCACACAGAATCATGCCCTACTCTGAGTCATGTCCCTTTGACAAATTTGGCTCCCTGGTTCCCAGGAAACAATCACTGCAGATCACTGCTTTGAAAAGGGTAGACAGCTCTTTTTGACTTAGAAGACATTTCACACAAGTAGTTTGCCTTCCCTGTTATGTGCCTGTAGTTTTGACCTTCTCCTGTGTACAGGCACACGTGTGTACCAAACAGATGGAGAGAAAGAATTCCTGTGCTCCATAGCCTGCTTTCCATCCCCTTTCCCAGTGTTTAGGTTAATAGCCTTGTGGCCCATGACAACTAATCAATTCACATTACAGTCTCCAGAAGATTACTGTATCTGGAGAGAAGCAGAAAGATCAGTTAAGGCACGTTCTTGAAAATACCCACTGGACTTACTGAGCCTGGCTGCACTTGGGATCAAATCAGGTTTCACTTAACCACAGACCAGAGCACTTGTGATTTGCATGAGTAATTAGAACTGATTAATAGGATGACTTGCTTAATTAAGTTTATCTCTAAAGGTGCCCCTTGAAGACTCATGAATCTGAAAATCCGGAGGCAATTTCTCTTCAAAATCCTTTTTGGATTGGAATGCTTTCAGCTTGGAACACTGGATGCACGTTTCTGCATGTGTGTCTCTGGTCCCAGATTAATCAAAGTGACGGAATGGGTGCACAAAGGTCTCAGGCCTGAAGACAAACTGGTGATTCCTCAGCAAACTCAAAAGAAGCTCTCATCACCCTGAACGAAGAAAGGCTAGTTAATTTGCCAAAAACTAATAAGCATCTCTCTCTGCCTGGCAATTTATGGCTCTGCTGAGCTTTGCTAAATTTATTTCTCAACCCTCCCTAATTTTGGTTGAGCACAGCTACAGTTGCCTGACATACTGGCAGACCAATTCCCAGTGTTTTGCCTACACGACATATTTAGACAACACTTTGTCATAGGGTTCACATGACACCCCCGTGTACTGGTACATCTCCCATTCCCACAACCAGCAGAGGTATGTGTACTGTGGTGGAGTTTGAGGGAGATCCCAACACGGACAAGAATATCAGTTTTCCTAGAGTAGGTTAGAGATCTGGAGACTTTTCCTGCTGAGAGCTTTTGGGTTTTGTCTTTCATTTTCCCCATACTGAAAGCAACATTAAGATTTTATTTCATTCTAAGTCAGAACAAAGCCAAATAACTTTGACATTTTACATGAAATAAAATTTTAACATATAGCCAAACATTTGGTTTAGAGAATTGGAAATGATGTATTTAGGTGAAACCAAGGTGTTTTTACAGTTTCTTAATTCAGAAAAGATATAACAATATTGTGAATTAATCCTGCAAGACCAAAAGGCACTTTCAAATGAAAAAAAAAAAATAGTTAATTGGAAGGAACTTTGCAGTGGAAAATGTCTGCATTTTTCCAATGAAAAAATTCATCCCTGCTGGAAGGTGAGATGCAACCAGGTGCTGAGGCTTGTGAAGTGTTTTATGGGTGAGTGGAGAATCCAGCATTGTCACACAGTGTCATCAGCCAGAGAGCACTGCAATGTGAGGGGCTCGGTGCTCTCACAGGTACACCAGAGCGTTATGGTCTCTCCTTCCTGGGATGGGAAAAGGGTGCTGGTGTTCACACAACACGCTTCATCGAGGATAAGGATGGGTGGGGATCCTGGAGCTTTGCTCCTTGGTCAGAACCCAAAGGAAGTGCCTTCTGCACATGCAGGAGGTGGGGCTGGGAGGGGAAATGAGGAAAGTGCTGGCAGCAGAGCAGGGAGGCACATCTCCCTCACCACGAGGTGGGGGAAAAAACCCAGATGAATGAACCCTGCTGGGTCTGGGCTGCCTCTGCATGACCAAGTGAGGCACTGACCTGCCCTCCTTGTCCTTCTGCGAGGAAAACTGGGACAAGGCAGGCCACTGCCTTGCCCAGAAAGGGCTATTTAATGAGAGTTTGAGGCTTTTTTCCTATGTAAGGTTCCCAGGGCTAGGGATATGCCAAGTCCCCAGAACAGCCAGGCAGCACTTAAATATACAGTGGCATCTGGAGAGGGGGAGGGTCATTCATAGATGAATTAAAATTAAGCGCCAAGAAAAAAATAAATAAAAAGGATGATGAGAAGGGAAAAAGTCAACCAGATCAATCAAGGAAACAGGCATCTGGAAGAAGCAGTTATTGATCCAGCTGTTAAAGAAACCTTCTGAACTAGATTACCCAGCAGCCACAGACTCCCTTCTCCCCAAGACACTTTCTGCACTTAATCAAAAAAAGAGGTGACATGAGACAAAGGAATAAAACCCCATTTTTCCAGGCTGCAGTTTTGTTCCCTTCGAAATCCTCAAGAGGCTGAAATGGTTGGACCTAAAATTATACAGTCAGAACAAAACAGACAATACAAGGTTTAAGGATTCATTATGTATTTGTGGAAATCTGTCAAAAAAGGAAAGCGAGATCTCTCTGCCTTTCAATCTTTATTCATCTCAAGATTTTTAGGGAATAGGGAATTAGCAGGGGAATATTTTCACGCTGTCCTAGTACACCATATTGTGAGCAGTCCTAGAAAGTTGTCAGGGGGATATTGAATTTAATCTTTCCTCTATTGACCCTAGCATAGTTGTTTTTTTTTTTTTTTTCCCACGTGCTTTTTGTTTTGCTTTGTTTTGTTTCCCTCTTTTTCTTGATTTTGTGAGCTCCAGACTCTCAAGTACTCTTGAGTGTCGGTCCCTTTTCTATTCCAGATTTATTCCATTTGGGTACGGTGAGAAGATGCACCTGGTGTCAAGAAAACAGTAGGTGATGATTTTGATTTCTCATTGTTCTTTAAATGTCAAGCCTTGTACTTCTGAAGTAAATTCTTTGGAAAATCTAATTTGTGCATCCTGAGTCACTGTTAGCTCTTTAAATGATAAAGTAAGGCCAACCCAAAGCTCCTGATTGCTAATACATAGTCAACTTTGTCACCAGATCCATCTTCACAGGAAAGGGAAATGAGAGGAATTAGTCAAGAAATGCCTTTACTCCAGTAAATGTAGAACAGATAAGAGAAACAGAATTGGGATACTGCAACAACAACTCACAAGAAAATACTGAGAGTAATATCTTGCAATTAAGCACCCATCAGAAACTCAGATCAGAAAACCCCACATTATTACCTTCTTAGGGACAAAAAAAGGCCAAGAGCAAGGCTGGTGACTATGTTTAGTGAAAGATCTTCATAAATGGTACCCTAACAACCTAATCTTGCTTCCAGTTCAAAGATATCCTGTGTACCTGTTTGCTGCTGTCATGCTGTCACAGGATCTGTTCTTTTCCTGGTCAAGCTCATAGGAAGTACCATGAGATTGACTTCTAAAGGCGTGGGTGACAGAAGTAGCATATAGCAGTGACTTCCTAAGAAAATCAGCCTTGAAAAGCCTAAATGCAAGAATCAAGTGGTCAGAGTTCAGACTCAAAGCATACCCATTTTGGCATTCTTAACTGAATGTCTGAAGAATAAAAGAATCTGGTAATAACTGCATAATAAAATAATCTGCAATGTAACTTCTGTAAAGTCAGGAATACAGTTTTGCTATGGCAAAGAATCAAAATATGTGTTTTCCATTTTTCTAATAATTTCCCACTTGAACACAGTGGTCCCCCTTCTATCCCTCTGCCTTTCTATTGTAGTGCTAGAGATATTTCATCTTAGGTCACTGTTGAATATTACAAGAAGAAAAAAGAGTAAATAAGATATGAGTTTTACCCGACTGAAGGAAACAATACAAAGAACAACAGACGGCAGATTGAAAAGGTTACCAAAAATACTTGGCACAGGACTCTTACATCCTCTTGTGTTCTGGTTATGAATTTTTCCCCCATGTGCAGAGCTCATCACAATCCTCAAAATCACCCTTCCTGTAGTGATCTGAAAGGGATAAACCATCCCTTCTGTGTGCAGCACAAAAGCACAGATGGAACATTAGGAAGAACTGCTGTGAAAATATTCAGAATTGCCACAAATCTATCCACACCTTTCTTTTTGTCTTCCATCCCCACACCTAAGCCCACCTGTTCCTGTAGCACCTTCAGTTTTATACACTAATCAAGAGACTTTCACAGCCTTGACATCTGTACCTGCTTACTCCGTCGTAAGCCCATCAGCCCCCAATCTGTAGGTATTAATACCAATCCATGTGCCTGGCTTGAATCTGCACATGGGGACTATGGAATGTAAGGTGCACTTGAGCTATGGCTTTATAGAGATGATGGCAATTCTCCAACTGCATCCTGTATTTGCAGTGGTTCCCATTTACCATGGGCACAATCCCATTGTACATGCTATGGCCTGGGCATGTAGGAAAGCAATGCAAGCACCAACATTGAAACACAAGGGTGCCAGGATGTGCAGCAAGCTTATGGACACTCCCAGTTTTGCATACTGTATCTTTTGTGTGAACAACACTGAGGAACATTTCATGAGGCTTTCTAATATGGACAGATACATTCCCACAGCCTTTTTTACAAAACAAGATTTTGATAACTTTTTTGGGATATGCTAATTCAGTTCTCCATTCTCTGTTGGCACATGTGCACACACTGGAACTGACAGCAGATGCTGTCAGCCAGGCATGATGCAAGCTGGCAGAGTCAGGCATAGGACAGAGGACTCCACCAGAGGCAGGAAATGGATCTGCAGATCCAGGCAAAGCTCTTCCTAGTTTTTAAACAGTGAGAGGCTCGAATCAATAATACGAGGCCTTCACAAGGTTTCCAGATTTAAATGTACAAAGGATAAACAGGGAATCACAGGAAGTGATACAGGACAAATCCAGCAGTGTTGAGTATGGAGAGCTCAGGACTGGAAGAACAGGGAGTGCAGCAAGGCATAATGAACTTTTTCAACACTGGAAAGCATTTGACTATGGAAAGCTGATCTTTCTTATTGACATAAACTCCTAGCAAACTATTTACTGCAACTAAAGTAAATACATAAGAAACAAGAAAACAAATAAAATAAAAATTTCAGCAAGCCCATAATGTAGTGTCGTTTTAGATAAAGCAAATGCTCTGAATGATATTGCTTAATGCTCTTTAAACAGCAGTTTAGGGAAAATATGATTAATATGCTTATGAAAATAAATGTCTCCTGCTGGTGCAAATCTCTGCTAACACCATCAAAGTCAATAGAGTTCCTTTACTCATGCCACTGAAATACTGAGGAATGTGGCCCATGATCTCTGCCAGAAAGGGTTGCACTTAAAATTTCTAGAAAACCGAAAAGGGAAAACCATAGCTAAGAACAAGCAAGGACTGGAAGTAAAGGAAAAACTAGAGCTCAAGAAGAAAGGACTGGGACCAGAAGCTGTTTGTTTCAGGAAACACAATCTATACAAGTTGAAGAGGAGAAGAAAGTGGAAACTGCAAAGTGAGGAAAAACAGAAAGGTCAGAAATAAATGTAGGAGACATCAAGTACTTGGTAAGTCAGACAGTAAAGCAGTGAGGGTCATGACAGGCAGAGACAGCCTAAAAAGATGGGCACCAACTACAGCACATCACAAAAATTTGGACTGAGATGTCACAGACAGAGGGAAAGAGCACAGGCCATCAGTGAAGATAAGGTCAAAAAAGTGACCACTGCAGGAAATGAAGGATTCATTTGAAAACTGAAAGTTAAATGAGGACATGAGGGAAAAAAGTTGAGTGACAGAAGGGAAGGATGAAGCTGGTAAGGATGAGATGAAGCCTTGAAAGCACAGAGATGTAATAATGGCAAGACAGCATGATACTGTCCTGGACATTCAGAAAAGAGGACACAAGTTTCACAATAACAGATGAAATCCAAAGCAAAAATTTTAACCATCTTTGCCTCCTCTGGGGTCTCTTGTTCCATAATTTCCATTTTAAATGACATAAAAATACTTCTAATAACCAGAGAAACACTTAAAAAATTAAGAAACACTTGTTCCAGTTAATGTGTCTGAACAGTGTGAGTGTGCACACACATGCACAGGCAAAAATCACCCAAAAAAAAGTTTCCCCCCGGGAGGTCGTTATTATGCAAAAATTACCCTAATTAGGTCATGAATATATTAGTCCGTATTCAGTGCCAACAACAGCAGGGAGAAAAAGGGAGAGAGAATTGGAAATGTGACATGCATACACTCCCAGTGTGGTTAGGGGGACTGGATTCCAAAATGCCATTAGGAGATAAAAAGGTCACCCTGTAGGGAGGTAATTGGTGCAGCACTCGAGCAGCTGATTAAAGGGACCTTTGCTTTTGGAGGTGGGAGGAGGAGGAGGGGTTAATGTAGGATCTCCCCTGACAAGGGATGTGATCTTGATCAAACATCTACTTTCAGGACAATCACGAAGAGAATGGAAGAGGCTGTCACCCTTGACATCCTGTTTGAAGCAGATTAATTTGTTTAATACCACCTTGACTTGCATGCTTTAAGACAATAAAGACAGAGGGTATTTTCCTTCATGCAGGTTTCTCTCTGCTCAAAAACACGTGCCTCTCTTTTCCTAACTCCCATCACAGCTACTGCTCAGACACTGCCCATGATGCACAAATAGGAAGTAAATGCTTTTAATGAGTCAGTAATGGCTGGGGGAGCAGCACAGGGGAAAGCTGCTTCTTCACCCTCTCTTCCCTTCACCAAATTACAAAGGCTCTCACAGGCTGAAGTAACACAACTCCTGGCTTGGCATGCAAGACAGAGCAGGAGAAGGGCTCAGAAACACCACTAGCCCATACTCCTCATAGAGAGATACAAGGAAGCTGGCTTGGAAGGATCATGAAACTTAGAAGTTATGTTCAAAAAGACTATTTTAAGCTCTAGAAATTATTGGTTACTCACTCTTGTGTTTGTGGGAATCCAGAGCTTCGCTCTGGCTGCCCTGGAAGGCCTGGGACCCTGGCAGAGGGTGAGGAACCCCCCTGTACAGAGCCCCCAGAGACACTGTCTCTGATCTCTGTCCATGGAAAAGAGTTTTCAATCTTACAGGATGAATTACCACCTCTGAGTGTTTGATATAAGTAATAATTAAGTGTGACACGGGTGCAAAAGTAAAATTTTAGGATTCTAGATAAGGGGTTCAAAGGGGACAAGATGGAGGAAATTGGGTGTGTCTTGTCCTTTTCCTCTTTCTTCATGCCCTCCATGTTTCACTGTAGTGTTGGCATTTTTCTATTGGTTTAGGCTGGGGACACACTGTTCAACGTAGGTGACAGATATTGGCACATTATTGTAAATATAGCACAGGTAGTTTCTGGTATATAATGTTTGTAACATCCCACTGAGGGGCAGAGCCCCACACGCTGCCCTGCAGGACAGACCTGTGGCAGGGCAGCAGAACATGTTAGAGATAAGCAAGAATAAACAACCTTGAAAACAGCACAGACGAATTATGGCTTCTTCTTTGGCAACGGGGCAGAAAGACAGAGACTTTCTACAATCTCGGAGTCATCAATACCTCAGATTCCGACAGCGTTTGCAAAGACAAGCAGTCTCTTGCCCCCCCCCCCCCCCCCCCACATTTGGAGACCACAGATTAGACATCATGAGTAGGCAGGGGGGAAAAATTGAGAAGGAAGCAGGAGCATGGGCAGCACTGCTCCTTGGAGAGAGGACAGCAAGAGCATGGAGAAGGCTGCACTGATTTTCAAGTTGTCTTGGGAACCAGTTCAGTTTTACAGTCTCTTCTGCCTCCCCAGAATGAGATCCTCCTCATACTGTCCAACTGAGTCTTGCTCCAGTTTTGATGCTGATGGCCACTGGCCTTTTGCCCTGCTTAAAATGATGAGCAATTCCATGTTATGCTGAGAGTGCAAGCTTTTCCAAACACCATCACCTATGGGGGGCTGAGCCACTGGTAGCAGAAATGGAGGAATGCCTGGCACAGAATGCCACTTGGATGAGCTTAGCATGGACCACCCCTCCCTGACAACAATGCCTGGGCAAAATTTAGAAACAGATCCTGATACACTTTTGTTTGTGAAAAAGAGATTTTAAATCACACAGCAGGGGTTTGAGCTTGAAGGTGCTACCTAGAGGTGCTATGCATGAAATGTCACTTGTTTAAGTCCTGCCTTTGATCTACAATTGACTAAGGAGATAACTGCTGGACTGACTTGCTTCCTTCACCCAGCAAAAGCAGCATATGCTGAAAATAGCCTCAGAATGAGCAGTTTTGGTCTATGATACCTAATGCAGAATTTTTCAACTACACTTTGAGTACAGCTGGGTAATATTCCCATCCAGTGAGAAATATTGACATTTCAACCTTCATTCTGGTCTCCCAGAAAACGGGAAAGTTGAAATTAAACAGGTATTGAAGTGAGTCAAAATAAAACATTTGGCTCACTTCTGTAAAATTAAGTTTTATGATTTAGGTTTAACTGACAATAAAATGAAGTCTTTCATTTTGATTTCCCAAAAGAAAGTTTCAATTTTCTAAAAAACCTTTTCCCAGAAAATCATTCCCATGGAACATTCACAACCACCTGTAATTTTCAGTGATACAGAAAACAGCCACTGCACCTCCACACAATACAGTACTGATCATTATAGTCTGCATAGCCCTTAAAATGCACACATTCTGACTAAAATGCTAGTTAAAAAACAAGAAAAAAAACCCTTCTCATTCTTTAGGCACTCCTGATATCTAGGACCAGAACATAGTTTAAGCTACTGCTTTAAGATATAATAAACTTCTGCAAACAGAAGGGGTCATCAAAAGCAAGAGATTTAAGATACAATGACCAGTCACTGTTAAAGCTGTAGTTTCTTCTTTAAAAATAATCTTTCATTTTTCCTCTAGAATTCAACAGTAAACAAATCCAGAGAGTGATTTGTCAGTGGAACATGAAGGGCCTTTTAATTTCTCTCAAAATCAATGCAGACAAGTAGTTTGTAAATTCAAGCTGTTTTAAAAGAAAAAAAAAGGAAAGCAGGTGGCATGTATCACTACATTACTGTTAGTTATTTTTTCATACACTTTAATTACTATACATAATTTTAGATGCTTTCATAACTTATATACCTGTCATGGCATTATTTCTGCATTCCAAAATCTTATTTATATGTTGCCTTAGAAAACCTTAACAGAGAAAAGAGCATTGCTATAACCTATATAGGCATGAAACACAGAAACAGAGTGACATGCATTATGGCCACTCTGAAAGTCTGTGCCCAAGAGAGCATTTGAGTCCTTTTTTTCTTTCTTTTCCCTGAGAATAGAAATGAGGAGAAAATTCAAACAGAAGGTATATTCCTAAACCCTTTGGAATAGAGATGTCTCCCACAGCTGCTATGCGTTCATTTAACATCTCCACAGAAGCTTCAATCAGCCTCCCTCTCTTGTATCCTGCAAGCCAGAAGCACTTTGCGGGAAATGGAGGGTGTGCAGGCAGGCACAAGAATCCTGAATAGGGATACAGCTGTGGAGATGCTGACAGTGTTTCAGAGTTGAGGGACAGGCAGAAGGACAACATCATCCATGGCAAAAGAAGATGAAATGGCATGGGCTCCTTTTCATATGCTTGCTTGGTTACTTGCCTGTTAACCCCTGAAGGAGCTGGGGGAAACTCTCTTAAAACACAGGGTTTGTTTATATACAAATTTAGACACTACTAATTTTTCTCCCAAACTTGCTTTGTAGTAAATGGTTAACACAGCAATTGTTAAAATATTTGGCAACCTGTTTTTTTTTAAACTGAGAAGCTGGCCATGCCATCACCACTAGCAATCTCTTCTGTCTGAACAAAAATCTGAATCTACAGCACCTTGCTGTACCTGTACCAAGAGCTGTATGCAGACCACAGGAGCAATAGAAAGGGAAGAGTCCCCTGTGTCTCTCTGATGAGAGAAACAAAACTATCTGAGGGGAAAGGCTACTTGCCTTTGTCTGGTTCCTTGTGTCCCAAAGGATACTCAGCAACTTGCAGTATCTGCTCTGTGTAGGGATCAATAAAATCCTGGGTACATGGCAAGCATTGATACCAGCATCTCTAAAACCAGTCAGCACAAATGACAGGCAGGCCTGGAAACTGCTCAGACATCCACGTGGTGCAGTTCATGGAGCATTCCAATGCAATAGCTGGGCAGCTGTGTATCACAGAGCACTGATCTCTCAAAATCTTTACAAAAACAGGACAAATAACGTCCACTTTCTGCCAGAGCAATGAGACAGAATGAAGAACCCCTACTACGTTCAGCACCCCTGTGTTTCTTCCTTAAACAGTTATTTCCTAAGTAAGGCAGGCCTGTGGGCCACTACCTTGTGCTGCCTTGTCTGTCTGTCTGCTCTACCAGGTGCTGTTTCCTGACCAAGGCTGGATAGATGGCTCTGAGGCAGTGAATAGTTTTTGTTCTCTCCTGTCCATCTAAGCTTCTGCAAGCGCTAAATATTGACAGCTTTTGAAAGCACACGTGCAAGGCAGCATTTGTCCTCTATTAACAATGTTGTTAGAAGACTGCCTGTGCTGTGCTATTCCCCACCACCCGGGATTTCATATTACTGACATGTCATTTCCATAATTAAAATATACAAAGAACATAGATGCTGCAACTGTATTGAATACCCCAGGAGCTGACATTTTGGCAGGCTTTCTACTAAGATCTAATAGGTATATATAGGTATATTCCATGCTAATTCCAAGCTAATAACTGAAAAAGCTGCCCTCTTCATGGAAGTGAAGCTCTGAATTGATGTGATCCCTATTTTGTTCCATCAGTAACTGCACAGTATGCAATGCTAGCATGTTTCTACTGCTCATCTGCAGCTACAAAAGGCTTTTGCAACTTGCCCGCATGGGTGCTACACTTGATACTTGCCTCCATCTCTCTGATACAGAGGTGTCAGGTAACTTGTGGGATATAGTCCACCTGTGCTAAACCCAGAACCTGGGTGAAACAGCTACAAAGCAGCGTGCTTGTACAGCTCTTTTATGCACACACTTCTGAGCAGCTTTACAGAGTTTGAAAACAAAACACAACCTGAGAAGAGTATTAAATCATAAATGACTATAGAAGGGTAAAGACTAAGTGGCACAGGTAGGAAAGAATCACAGAGATAATCTGAGATAAGACATGCAATGAGACTATAAGTCGACAAGTGGGAAAAGTATAAAATATCTACTCTAGATAAGATCAGGAGTGGATTTACAGTGGGCAGAGAGCTAAAGGGCCTAACTCCCTGGTCCTACACTGTCTAGTGCTGCAGAAGTGTAGTACAGCTTCCCACATGAGGGATGCCACTCCCCTATGTGTTTTCTGAAAAGCAAAAATTTCTAGATAAAACAGTGAGTGGCATTTCACTAGCACTGGTCTCAAAACTCTGTATTTTGTGCACTCGTGGACACTTAAAAGCCACACATGCAAAAGAAATATATTAGAAGACCACAACAAATGACAAAGATTTTCTCCAACAACTTCCAACTCTTTGCTTATATCTGATATTGCCTTAGTGTTCCCTTTACGTGCTTAATGAAATCATATTTCACCACAAAAGTCAAAACAGATATAGATCATTCCTGTACTTCTGCAAGAACCAGGCTCCAACATCGTAAGCAGTGTTAGAGAAAACCTTAGGGTGAAATGTAATTTCCAGCCTATTAATCTAATTCAGAAAATACACAAACAACAACTTTCCATCGGGTTCATGAGTTGTATCTCTACTGTTGGCTTCATCCAGCCTATACACCCAGAAGTTATCAGGAACTCCAAAATCTGATTAAGTTATGCCCTCAGGACACTGTACCTCCAAAGTCCTTCTTCCACTACATAGATGACCATTTTAGCCTGTTTCCTGCATTAAGAAGTCTTAATAGCATTCCCAGCTTGGGCATGATGCAAAGAAAAAAGCCCCTCAGTAATGTCCTGAGAGCACATCCATCTTGTATAGCTAATAGGGGTCAGAAGACTTTTGAGGGTCAGGGTCACAGCACATATTCATGTTCCCACACTGGATCAACTTACCATATGGTTTCCTCTATTTTGCAAGTGGGGAGCAATACATTTCACAACATAATAACTTCCCATTTTCCAGAAAATATCACATATGCTATTTCTAGCAAAAATTGATTTGACATGTGCAAACATGTGACCTGTTTGGCTGCACCATCCTCACATGTGTTTTCAAAGGGAAACAGGACTTTTTACTTGCAAATCTGTGTCTCTCTAGCTCAAGGACAAATTTTTTTTCTGTGCTGCCAGCCTGGTCTCTTTTAGTGCATTGACCTCTATTTCTGACACTTTGGTAGTTTCCTCAGTATCACTGTTCATTTGAGGAACACTAGAAAATATCTCTGACCTCTCTCAGAGTTTTCAATCCCTAAATGACCTTCATGTATCATTTTAATCATATTTCCCTGTTACACATTGCAGATCATCATCCTAGGGCCCTTAAACAAAATTCTTTGCACTATTGAGAACTTCTTAATCCTAAAAGGGACTGGAGCACATAAACTTCTGGCCAATAGTTTCACCGATTTTCTAAAAGATCTAGTCCTTAATTATATTATCAGGAAAACGCCATATTTTCTTTGATAATAGAAAGGTTGTTGAGATTTTTTTTTTTCTTCAATCGGATTGACATATCCTTGGCTGTTTGTATGCTTTCCTATAAATCTTTTTTACAAATGCTCAAGAGTATAACTGCAGCAGCCAGACCTCTTCTTCTGCTATTCAGTTTGCAAGTCATACATTTGCAGTTGGTCAGAAAAAATAATCCCTCTACGCCTGGCAGGCGTCTGCTCAATGCTTCCTGGAAACCACAATGAATTGCTTGCAGTCAGTTTCAGCTAATACAGGCCTCCAACAAACACACTCTGGAAATTTTTCATCACCATGAGCTAAGCGAGGACATCCTTCTCACCTTGTATATACTGAGATTCAGCTTTTGCTGCAGCTGTGATACATAGCTCACTGGCCTTCAGTTTTGAGGACATTATATAGATAAATGCTCTGGTATCTTCTCTGGTAGCTTTGTGTTTAACATTAACGACTACGTGTCTGTTAAGACCTTGGTCCTCAGTTGCCATTTATTTCTCTAACACTTCATGAGAACCTGCGTCCTATCTCTCCTGAGCATCTCTGGATGAATGTGATCTGAGGTTGTTGATCAGGACAGCCACAAAAAGCCATCTGCTTACCAACCTGCACACTCCCTCAGTTCGTTAGGGTAGGCATAGCATTGACAGCTGGAATCTTCTTCAGATCTGTCTGTACTATTTCCCAGTTGCTGTCTACCCCACTGAATTTACATACTCCCTCGCTGTGGCAGGCATCCTTATTAGCTTCTCCAGCATCATCCCAAAATACAGTTCCTCAATGGATGCCAAACAACACAAATTGGTGCTGTTTTTTAAAAAGTGCCAAGGAGATGGTTGATGGCAAGAGTACAAGCCAGAATTTTGCTGATGCCTTAATTATAGACAGATATTTGGAATTAAGGCAATGGAAATTTTCTCTCTCTGCATGTTGCTTTAATTGTGTGGGCCTCAGACACAGGTGTAGGGAACCATCTGCCTCTGTCAATTCTTTCAGTTCCTGCATGACTCCCAGAGCATTTCAGCTCCCTCTTCTTATCTGTTCTCTAAGGGAAAAGAAACTCTTCTCAAAGGAGGGGCAAGAGCTACACGCCTTTGCCAACCCCATTGATGGGGGCCTTCTTCAATTCCAAAGGGACATCCACAATCTAATCTTTATTTAATTTCTCTCCACCATATCTATCATCTTGTTGCAACCAATAGCCTGACAAAGCATCTCTCAGAAATGATACTATGAGAAATTTTATGCTTTCCTCACTGTTATTTACCCAACAGGGATTGGTATCCCTATATTTTAAGTGTTGGCTGAGTGCATTGATTTCTTTTGTCTTTTTTTGTGTGTCTCAACTCAGTATGGAGCCCATGCAGTCAAGAGGAAGAACAGTTAAAAGCGGAACAGTTTTATAGTGAAAAAATATGCTATGTAAACAATATATGAGTTCAGAGCCTGACAGTAAGATATTAGAGGTACATAACATCAAATGTATCATTTATATCTCCCAAATTATTCACAACAAGTGCAATGATTACAAGATTTTCTAAAGAACTTCTAATTTATAGGCTGATTGCATAAGATTAGCAAAATTTTGGTTTCTGAGGTGATGAGAACACAGTCAAGTCATTAGCTGAGAGTGTCTTTCCCCATATTGCAGGGTTTGTTTTTTGTTAAGCTGCATAATGACAGTAGACCACTTTCTGAGAGGGTCAAGCAACTTTCCTTTGGAAGTGATACCTTTAACGGAAGTCTTGGAAACTAAAGAACCTGCATCCTGAAGCCATTGTTTAACCTGATGCCATAATTATTTGTTAATACTCAACTGTCACAGTGATGAGGGGAAAATGGGACAGGACAGTGAGAATTTTCCTTCTCCTGAGGTGTCATTCTAGTTTGAATGATTAGATTACAAACCCACCTTTCATTGTCATAAAAACAAGTAAAGATCCATTATTCTTTTGCATGTCAAGGTTTAAGTCACATTTGCAGCTAGTCAAAATTTTCAATACTTTAATCTCTTTTTAAGTTAAAAAATTAAGAACAGCTTTTTTTCTCAAATTTTTGTGAAGTGTCTGATGTTTCTTTGTGTCCCTCTGTCAACCCAATGAAATCACATTATATCACAAAATCCAAAACTTAAGTAGATTTTACTGACTATCCTCCAGGCAGCTTCACTGTTCATTTTTAATCCATGTAGAGTGCTTAAATACCACAGCGATAAGTGTTTTATACAGGCATATAGATAGATTTTGACATTGGATCCTGAAACAGACAATCTTCAAGGGCAGCAATTGTAGAATTTCTTAGAAATTGCCATCATTCAGGAAACAAGACATGATTGTCCATCATTGTGCTGATAGAGAAAATAAAAACTTGTGGAATAAATATATTCTGTGACAACACCTGTCACTGGTGAATTCTTTTGCCCGCCACATCAAAGATAGTGGATGATTTATGGAAGACAGTGGATTTCTGCTGACAGTTTTCCATGACTTCCAAGCTGCTAATAGAGTACAGATATTGTTTTTCAGTTCTCTCTAGCCTGGTCAACACTTTAATTTTGTATTGATATTTAATTTCTTCCTTTATTAGCAATCTGGTGACCCTTCAATCCCACTTACTAAGAATTTAACAAATTATATCTTTACTTATTGATGGAAGAAAAAGTAAATGTGAAATAAACTGGGAAGTTCTATAATCAAAAACTTTTTTGTTTTATTTTAAATCTAGTTAAAGTTGCTAAGAGATGTAAGTACCTCCTGTTCCCTTTGTTTACAACCAGCAAGAAGACTTGAAGTAAACAATTTAAGGTGCCATAAATTTTATACTATGCACAGTATAAACTCTACATTATGCCAAGGAAAAAGAAATACATATTTATTTTCTGCAGAGAGAATTTAGCCACTGCTCACAACAAATGCTGTAGTGCAATGTCAAAAATAAAACTAGAGGCAGCCAAATCAATTCTTAGACTTTCTTTAAAAAGAAAGAAGGAAAGAAAAAAGGAAAAAAAAGTAGATATGGAAATACTAATTAACAAGTTAGATTTTCCTGCATATCAGGAGTCTTAAGACCTAGAACCTGCAGTTTAACTTCTATCAAGTGCATTTCTAACCCTACTATCTTCCAAAAGAAAAAGTGAACAAAGTGCAAGCCATCCCAGTGAAGTTCTTCTGACCATCTGTTTTTCTATTTCAAAAAAACCCAAACATCTCTAATCTGAAACTTAGGGTAACTGCAAAAGTTAAGTACGATTATTTTAATGCCCCCTTTACCACCTATTTCACTGTTGGATTACTTTAGTGGTGACAGCTTCTTTGTAGTCCCAGATAATCAGTTCAGAAATTGCACAGCAAAATAAACTACATTAGGAAAGATGCTGCCCATAATACATTAATTTCCTACCTAATTCATTAAAAATCTATTTAAATGAAGCTGAAGCATAGATTCCACTCTGTCAAAACAGATTTTCACAGCACGAATGGACCAGGACTGAGTCCTAGACAACCTACAATTGCTGTACAGAGACACTGTTATTTCTGCTTCAGAAGGCTCATTTTTCCAGAATAGCAGGCCTTTGGTTTGCAGGCCATTTTATATGTTGGTAACTTCAGCTTAGAAAGGTTTTGATTTTGTTTTTCTTTATATCAAAGTGAACAAATTCAGCTGACAGAATGACAGAAATGCTTGTTGGAAAGGAACCCTGGAGACCACTTAATCTGGTCTCTCAAACCTAGATCAAGTCAGTTGTGGATTTGTCCAGCCAAGATTTAAAAACCTCCAAGTATGGAGATGTTGCAACAATCTCTGTACCTTTTGTTATGGAATACTTCTCTCCCAAGGATGAAGGTTTTCTTAACATTTCACCTGAACTCTACATCTTTTATCCACTCTTTGATGTGGTCTAACCCCACTAGCAATGAAGTACCACACATCCCCTTGTCACTTCCAACTTGCAGTGGGGAGAAGAATCAGAAAGAAAAGATAAATCTAATGAGTTAGGATAAGAACCATTTAATAACTGAAACACAACACAATAAAATATTAAAACTAATAATAAAAAAAGTAATGAAGATAAGCAGGGGGAGAGCGGGGGATTGAGGTTGAGAGAGAGAAAGAGAGAAATATTAACCCAAGAGAAACAAGTGAAACCCAATCCATCAGCTCACCAACCACTAACCAATGTCCAGGCTGTTCCCTCCCAGAAAACTCCCTGTTTTTATACTGAGCGTGATGTTCTCAGGAATGGAATATCCCTTTGGCCAGTGTGGGTCACTTTTCCTGGCCGTGTCCCCTCCAAGTTTCTCACACACCTGCCCACTGGCAAAAGCATGCAAAGTGGAAAAGTCCCTGATTTTGAGGAAGCAATACTCAACAATAACTAAAACATCAGTGTGTTATCATCATTATTCTCATTCTAAATCTAAAGCACAGCACAGTAACAGCTACTAGGAAGAAAATTAACTCTATGTCAGCCAAAACCAAGGATATCCTTGCTTTATCACTTGCCATTCCTGGGAAGAATCTGTATCTGTTATTTTTACTACGCAACAAGGAACTAACAGTTACTATTTCCTCACTCTACTGCCTCTTTCCACCAGACTAAACTAACAAAATTCCCTTTAACTTTTCCTCATCATCTACGCCTTCTTGGTTCCTGAACATCTTAGAGGCCCTCCCTGGTTTCTCAATGCTTCTGTAGAATTAGGAAGTCTAAATTCGATATAATATCCTCACGCGGGCTCAGCATGGCTGCACAGGGAAAAATGAGAGAGTCTGGTCTGTTAATCACACTTATATTGGGCTACAGGAAGATGACTGTCTTATTTTGCTGGCTCATACTCAGCTGTCTTTTTAATACCTTAACCCCCAGGTTCTTCCTTGATGGACTGATACTCTAAGAGACAGTTCCTGACCTGCACTGACTATGGATTATTTTACCACAGATGCAGAATTTTTCCTTGCTGAACTTCATGGCATCACTGTAAGCCCAGTTCTCAAGTTTCTCAGGGTCTCTCAATGGAACGTCTGACATCTCAAAAGCACACATTCATGTGACCACTGCCCTTCAAGGCATTACCTTCCACTCAAAACTAGAAAATCTTTTCTTGCTCATTAGGAACCCAAATGGTAGAGCAGT
Organism: Taeniopygia guttata; assembly: GCF_048771995.1. NCBI lineage: Eukaryota > Metazoa > Chordata > Aves > Passeriformes > Estrildidae > Taeniopygia > Taeniopygia guttata. The sequence goes on from NC_133024.1 coordinate 23,730,199, forward strand.
ATAAGGTGGAAGATAGATGAGACCATTGGAGAAGGAATCAATGACAAAAAAAAATGGCAAGGTTAGACAAACACAGCTCTTGATGGACTCTCCTTATAGAGGGTGAAGCAATCAGGATGAGAGTACCATGAGCAATGCTTCCCTCCTCACTTTAATCACCATATTTCCATGCTATGAAGGGCAGCTTGTGGAGGAGATGGAACTAGTTGATGTCACCTCAGTCTCCTGGGGTGAACATGGTGTTACGTGACACTTTAACCCCCTTACTCTTTCTATCAGCTCCTCTGTCAGAAAGGGCTGTCACTTAGAAGATGAAATATATTTACAAATTAATTAACTTTGTCCAGTGACTGAAGAATTAGATTTCCACTAACAGAGATTCTGTCTGAGTGATGGATACACAGAACACTGGAGGAATAAAACACTAGTCTTCCTTGCCTCCCAAATCTGAATGCTCAGCAATCACACCACCTTTCCCTTCATCAGTCTTTTTTTTTTTTTTTTTGCCTACACTGTCAACCTTTCTCTTCTCAAAGCCACTGGAATTTGTTTTAGTAGATGAAGGCATATGTGTATTTGATCTCTGAAAACAACTCTTCAACTCATTAAATAGAGGCCCATTACACAGAGAGCTGTGAAGCCGTGTGATGGGGAGGATATGGGATTAGCTGAGAATAAGACTGAATAAAATAGTTTGTGAAGCAGGGACAAACCTGCACAGAAATGTTCAAGGCATAAGCTGTCTATTATGTGGGCTGGAAGTTTCATTTTGTTCTATCTCATGTTAAAACACAAGCTGTTTGTCAGAGGGACCGAATTTGCCTAGCTAGGGAGGTGTTAGAGAATACAGGCTTGCACACAACAGCGTGGGAAGAACAGGTGACTGTTCCGATGGCGCTAACAAATCTGAAAATAAATTACGGGTGCGGAGCTCACAGAGCAAGGGCTAGCATTTAATCCTGGAAACAAACAGTGCTGCACAATTCAGACAGTCTCAGCAGAAAGGGTGGCTCGTGGCCCATTTCTTAGTCACTCATGCAATAAAGCTTCAGGTGGCAAACAATGCAAAGACAGGCCTTCATCATACTGCTTGTTTTTCACACCCCCTTTCTGGAGTGGAAAGCCACAATGAGCTTAATTTTGCTGTGCAACCCATTAAAGTAGCAAAGTAGAGGCCCAATTTAAGTTAGCAGCAATTCATTTAAAGAAGACCTTATTGGACAACAGATTAGTGACACTTCATGGATATAACAGATTACAGATAAAATAAGCTTACTTGCCTTGAAGAACAAAATACAATAAAGAAAAATCCAAATTCGTTCATCAGAGAGAGTATTCATTATTTAGTGTAACAAAATTCATCTTCAAAATCATCAAATATGGGTCCAACAGAACATCTGATGCTTGTAAAGGTTTATTATGTCAGCTACAGAACTAAGAAATTCGGAGACATTTTTATAAGAGTTGTGGTTGTTTGCCATAATATCCTTACAGACTTAAATATCAATAATTAGGTTTTTCCCTCTTTGACATCTCTTCAAGATTTGAAATGGCAACAATTATTTTCTTTATTTCCTGTTCTATATTGTCAGGTGGAAGCAAGACGTGTTGTGAGACAGCTATTGTGTTCTACTTCAGAGCTACATAATGAAAACTCTTTTATCTAATACCTGTACTTTCTTATTTGGTGGAAGATATTTATGTGTTATTCTTTTTACATTTAGAAAGGTCATTAAAGCAGCAGTTAGGTAGACAGACAAATAACAATGCTGCATTGGAAGTGGGGCGGACAGAAAACTGTTCAATATTCAGCACATTGTAGTGAGTGAAGCAGCACAGTGCAGTGGGTAAGGCTGACCTCAGAGATCCAGAGCTGATTATAGTTAGGGGATTCTATTCCTGGGACATGAAGATTATAAAGATGAACTTCATCAAATGGAGTCACAGTTGGCCTCTCTTTGTCCATCCTTCCTCTCTTCTGGCAACAACCACCTGGGGGAAAGTGATGAGTGCCACAGTGCCATATGCTCTTCAGCAGCCTTTGGCAATTTAAATAGCTGTGAGATATCGCATTGAAGGCCACCAGACGTGCTGTGGGGTGAGACCTCTTTATCAGGGATGGGCAGTACAGTGTGTTGTATAAATGACATAAGCTCCAGCTAGAGCTTATTCCCAGGCATCTCACAAGCACATACACAAATACAGGCTTTTTCTTCCTGTCAGTAGGAAAGAGGATGCATTAGCACTGAAGTCCAGCACAGGAAAAAAAGGCACAGAAAGAACAGAGACATTTTCTGCTGGTCATGTTGCTAGGACAGTAAAAACCTTGATGCTTTAAGTCCTTGCAGAGGCAAATCTTCAGCTGCTTCCAAACAATTTTTAACACAATTTAGGAACTAGATTTACCTAACATGAACTAGAAGCTGCTAGACTCTGTACTTTATCAACAATACTGCTGGCATGATTGAATTGATTTTATTGTTTGTAGGAATATTCTCCTACATTTCTCCAGAGTAGCAGAGGCCATGCAGCAAGACTAACAGAAATGAGACTCTTGACCTAAAAAGTAATTAAAACCTACAGAGAAACATGAGATCCAGTGCTAGGTCAGTGACAGAAGCACAGAAAGAAGAAGAGATGTACCAATTTACCAGGCCTTTTCTGTAAAGGCTGGTAAGGTAGCTAATGTGTCAGTAGATGTGTTAAGAAGCAAACACAATTATATTTTCTAGAGTAATGCAAGACAATAGCAATTTCCATGGTGACAGACTGAGCCATCGCTTGCAGAGGTTTTTTGTGGCAGAAGGGGAGGGAGAGGTGATAGTCTGATAAGCTGTCAATAGTAGTTCATTATGTATTTTTGACCATCAGCCCCTTGTAGGGAGGGAAAAGCAGGCACCCAGCCAGGGCAGGTATATAATCTGATTGATGCTTCACATAAGTGGCTTTCAAAAACTTGACTGAGCATGAAATCTCATCATTAAAGTTTATGTCCTGAGTGAGTGGGGAAAAGAGAAAAAGAAGGAAAGAGACCAAACCAAAGAGAACTAAAGCTGACAGAACAATGGCAAATTTACAGCTAAACATCTACTTAAGCATGATTTCCAAAGCTAATCACCCGACATGAAAACAAGCTTCAGCCTCTGAAGGAAGTTAAAAATGAATCTCACTCTCTCTCCCTGTGCAGTCACATAAAAAAGCCAAGAGCAGTAAAATCAAAACCCATGGGATACCTGGAATGCAAGTATCTGCTCTGTCTATTTTACCAGAGAGTGTTAAAGCACTGTAGAATAATCAGGCACAAATAATCTAGGCTATCTATATCCATTTATTCCATGTTTAACCTGCTGCTTTTCTCTGGTTATTCAGAAGAAAAAGAAACAATTTGAGTAGCATATTGAACTCTGCAATTTCTTTCTTTCTATCTGCTCAATATGAAATGGGTCAGAGCAGAGAGGAATCATGGACACAGCAACACTGCACCCATAAGACCCTTCCTACCAGAAACAGGAGCTGTTAAAGTTTCAGGAGTAAAAAGGCCTATCAAGACCACAAAATATTCCTACATAGCCAAGTCTCAAAGGACTGGGGAAGAGTAGAATATTTCAGCAATATTCATTCTGATTTTAAAACAAATTGGTCTGCCTTACTTTGCTCCCCCCTTTGTATTCTTTTTGAGTAATTATTCTAGCTAATGAGTTTACTGGCAGAAGTGTTCACAGAAACAGCAATTTTTAGTGGCCATTAGAGATTATTTGTAAAGAAATTTTTAATCATAAGCATTCACTGTATAAATGTGCTTCAAAGGACTAGGCTCATCCCATCAGGGACTAGCACTGCCCTAGGTAACCGATATGTGCAATCACAGCTAATCAGTTAGCTCTGATTTCAAATATTCTCAATAAGCAAATCATGGACAAGCTACAACATAAAAAAATATTCATAGATATTATTTGACAAATGTTTGTCAATACTGAATAATTCAAGAAGATTGTTCATACACAATTCCCAGAGAGAAAGAAGAGTGAAGGATGTTTTATAAGTTCATGATGGATTCTTCCACTATGGCTACTCAAAACACTCTGGGGAATAACTCTGCCTCTCACATTCCTCCTGAAACGTGAACATTTGAATGGCCACATTTCAGGAGGAGGCAGTGATTTTTGGATGCTCCATTTGTAACCAGACAAGTAAATGAGGATCTGTGAAGGACACCAGGTAGAATTAATGGCATTGCTATCTGTGCAAACAGTCTGTGACACCAAGCAACTCCTCAGTGATGCAGTAATTTCTGCTGATGTTTGGCTTTAGCAACTAATTTGACAGAGACTGGAAAGATTATTCTACGTGCTTACTTCCCAGTCTTCTGAAACTGTATTACTTATCCTTCCACAAAGGCAAAAAAATATTGAGTTGCCTCAGTCACCATTAGTAAGCATTCACTGCTGAAAAGAAAAAAGCATTAACTGCTGAAATACTAAATGAAAAGAAACTTGGTTGGTAGACCTCCTAAACTACACAACAATATTGTGGTTTGCTTTTTATTTATAAATGAAAAATAATGTGTCCAAGTATTACAGAGAAGCAGACTATATATTAAGACGTGATTCTAAATCCTCTACTGTTTGCCAATAATACTATACCAAATAAATTAAGGGTGACAAAAACTGTCGCTTAATGTTTATAGTCACGTTATTTCTTTGAAAACATATCCCCCCTAGCATCCCACCACAGCTGTGTCCAAGTCTGAGTGTCACCTGTCCAATACTTTGCACCTGAAGACTTGACTGAACAAGACTCATGAACACAGCACTGAGAAAAGTAAAAAGTTCAAGAAACAGGACATTAGCATATAGAAGAAAAAAAGAAAGAAATAAAAAAAGGGGTGAAAAAGAGAAAGAAAAAAGTTAAAAAACTTTTAAACAAAAGTTAGTTTTTTTAGTCTAGGAAAACCTGAGGTATGACAAGATAACAGTCTCTCATTATACAAAATGCAGTGAAGACAACTGTGATCAATTGTTCTCCATGTCTGCTGAGGATAGAACAGGACGTAATTAATTTAATTTGCAACTGAACAGAATAAGATTAGATGTTCAAAAGAAATTTCTATCTGTAAGAGCAAGAACTAGAAGTTCAGTACCTCAGGCAGTTACAGAACCTCTCTACCAGACAGTTTTTCTTAGAAGAACAGGTTTGACAAAGGTCTGTCAGAATGGCAAAAGGAACTTGCTCATTCCCTGAGCTACAGGATGGACTAGAGAGCTTTTCAAGAGCCAAATACTCTCATGATATCTTCTGCTCTCATGAAAACCTTGACCTGCCTTACAGGAGACCCCATAAAGTACCCAAAACTACACCTCCCCATAAGCACAAGGAGGGCTGCACAGGGTGTAGATACACAGTGTGTATCCGCAGCGTGCAATTGGTGTTGTCACAACCCAAACATATAAAGTTTTAGTCCCCCTCCCCAAACCACTTCTGTCTGCCTTGTGTTACTATAAGAATACACTTTTCAAATGTAACTCAAAGGGTCACCTTGATACCTAAAAAAGTTGCCTGCCATAGAATTTGAAGATGAATTATATTGAGCTACAGGATGCTTTAAAAGTAAACTTTGCATAACTGGAAATAAAAGCATGCTTTACAGAAGCATCGATTCCTACTCCTTCCTCACCAAATCAATGAACAGAAGTGCTGTAGATCCCAGGAAGAAATAAGATTTAGCTGCTGACACACGCAAGAGATTGCAGGCTTATTTTAAGGGTTCTACCCTGCCTCCCTGCAGGGTACCGCTCCTCTGCAGAGCCATTCACCAACACACTGGTTCTAGGGAAGCTTTTTCTCCAGACTTTTAAAAACCCCTGCTTACCTCTCATTGAACACAGAGCATCGTGGCAGGCACACTCTTCTCTCTCTCAGGATTTTTTCATAGAGAAGCACAGAGAGAAGATATAGAAAACCATTTCTATGTCTGCTCCTTGTTTTTCCCACCGGAATGTGTTTGGAGAATTGTTTACCTAGGGTAATTGCTTGATTGGATTCTGGTGAGGATTGTTTGAGCCTGATGGCCAATCCAATCCACCTGTGTCTGGACTCTTGAGAGAGGGTCACGAGTTGTGAGTTAGTTAGATATGGTAGTTAGAAAAAGTAGGTACATAGTTTTAGTATTTCCTTTAAATAGTATATTAATGTATTACGGTATAGTTATGATAAAGAAATCATTCAGCCTTCTGAACCAGAGTCAGACATCATAATTTCTTCCCACTGGGTTCACCTGCATTTACAATAGAGCATCTCAGTTTGCCAAGGTAACAACATATGCTGCTTTTCTAGCAATGACAACACAACTTTTAAATATCTTCTCTTTTGCAAGTCTGGCTAACCCAATGCTCCCAAGTCTAGAAGACCTATCAGAGCTGCAAGTTCTTAGGTTTTGCCCCTCCCATGCTCTGCTACTTCTGAATCCACTTGCAGACCCATGAGGAAAAGCACCATGTCTACCTGTCTTGCAGCCTGAATATGCTCTGTTACTCCAAGACACAGTCAATTTCTTTTTTTTTTTTTTTTTTTTTATATTCTAGACAATACAGTCCATAAGGATCTACTCATGTTTGCAACTTTTCTTCATTTTGCTCATATGTCAGCCTCTTACTAGTTGTTATTTATGCACATGCATATGGTTAATGTTTCAGATTTTGGGGATGACAGGTCTAAACCCACAGGGTTTTGTAAGGTAAATTAATGCAAAATAAACAAAACTATGACATTGAAATGTTTATATTGAACAAAAGAGAAAGTGTTTCCAGGCCTGGAATTCTATGCTATGCTGTAATTCTATTTATATTTTATATATATTTTTAATATATATAAAATAGATACTAGATATACCTTTATTATAGATTACATCTATATTTTATATAGATAATATATCACTCCTTCTTACAACCATCTATTCCTCTAGTTCTTGCTCCTAATATTTGAAGTGCAAGCAAAGAGGTATCATCGCTTTGCCTTGCATAGGATGTTGCCTGAAAATTTTCAGCCTCATGTGTGAAGCCCTGATTTACAAAGACTGTAAATAGCAGTATCTTGCAGCCTGTGAGGACTTGCAGATGAGCACTATACTTCTGGTTAACTCAGTTTTGCCTTGTGTCAGAGGTGTTCTGCCTCCACATCAAACAGGTGCTCTTGCTGAATTCCCACTGATGAGAGCCCCTGCTTTGTTTCTCCACAAGTCAGAGGCTTTTTCTGTAAAATTAGAAGTAGACACTCAGAGAAATAACTCACTTGTTTTACTCTGCCTCCCCTGTTGCACCCTCTGTCACCTCACTACCAGTTCCAAGTGGTGTATCAATCAAAAAAATCCATAGAAGGCAAGTGGGAAGAAATAAAGCTGAAGAGATAGATCACCTCCACAAATCCAATTACTGTGATCCTCAGGCTTTTAACTTTAGTTCTTAATTTTCAGACCTAGTTCAAGTCAGTTAGTTTTTATTTATCATATAAGCAAGAAGCTCATTAGACCAACTCTGCCATTCCCAGTCACTCACATACAATGCAGCTGACAAACTCTTGCAAGTGTCCAACTCTTAATAGGGCTAAGGATTTCACCCTGACATTTTTACTTATATTTGTTGAAACCAATACTGCACAGTACTGTATGAAATCATTGTAAAATCTAAGCCTGGATACCATGACCTTGTCTGCTCTGTCTCCCACCTGCATCAATATCAAGTTAAATTGAACTAGTGGCAATTTTCTTGTAAAAGTTGACAGTGCTATAGACCATCCTTCAGAACATTTCTGGGTCTAATGGGTAAAACGTTACTCTCCCTGCAATAATTATGGGTTCTACAGTACTTTGAGGAAAATTGCTGTGGACAATATATAAACACTTCAATGATGTGATCACTTGATGACTGGTGCAATGACTTTTGGGTGAAAAGGGTCAATGCCACAATAGTTATGGAATGGTTGATAAAATTTGCATGATTTTGTAGCAATCTCGTGTGCTACTGTGATGTTATAGGAAACAGAATGGAAATAACATTCCTAAAATAACTTTCATAACTAATTAATTGTGTTGCAGAACCAAAAGCCAGAAGCAGTCCTTCCCTGTGGCTGTGTTACTGTCCAAGTCTACAGACAAGCTGGTGTGTGGGGGAGAGAGGAGGAGGGAGATAATGATTTATATGTAAGATCCTGGGAAAGTTTCAGTGATATTAATTCTTGACAAGTACGGCATTTCTGTTCCTAAGCATGTCTGACAGGTATTCTGCAGCCAACTCAGAATTCACCGGAATGTTCCTACCAGCAACATTCCAAAAGTCTTCAAATGGCCTCAAGCTGAGGGTTTAGGGAAAAAATGACACTTTATAGGTGATGAAGAAGTACCACACAGGGAACCTCAGTGGCTGAACTAGGACTGTGCTGAGCATGCCCCTGGTGTCAACCACAGTGTAAGACTTATTGACCTATCCTGAACCCAATAGAGATAGGATTTATTTAACTCCTTTTGTTCTATTTTATTTCTATTTACTTTACACATAACAGCAAGAGAAAGGAAAAGAAGAAACTGCAAGTAAACTAGAATAAATAATCTCTTTTCCCAGTTACTTACCTTTGATTATTATGCAACATCATTCATACCCTCTGAGGAATGAAAAGGAATCAAGAATTTTCTCAAGAGCTGTGATCACTTCTTCCATAGCTGACTGTGGTCCCCAGACTATGTATTGTTGCTTATTCTGCATACCCATCAGTGATCATACTAATACTAAATGTCTCACTGTGCTGTTTACATTCAAAGGGAAGATCCTGTCACTTACAGAACATGTCTGGCCCCTTGCATTTTAAACAGGTACCTGAAATTCATGCTGATTTATAGATTCAGTCCTTGTTTGCTTGAGGTGGAGTGACCCATCACATTTCCATTTTGAGATAAGATAGTATTAGTGCTCAAAGAAGTTAGATGCTTTCTTAGTTCTCCTCTAAATTCTCATTTGCTTGCTCTAGAAACACCCTCATACAAAGGAAGTTGGAAATGTATTGTCGCAAGCTAACATCAAAAAGGACCAATGTTACTACCACCTCACCCTGCTTTACAGATGTATAATTTCACTTATGAGAGTGGAGCTATTCCACATGGTCTGTGAGAGTACCTGTATGAGTGCACATGTGAGACACAGAATATGCATGCAGGACCAGCCCTTAGACCTTTCCAAGTGCAGTTAATGCTGTACAAAATGTTCCACTCAGGTCTCATGTTTGATGTCTTCCAGAGGTAAGCAAACCTTTCCTGCAGCGCTGCCTTCCTCACCTTCCATGAAGCACAACTCCCTTAACTGTCAGGTCCTCTTACTTTAGGCACAATCCTCTCTTGATGAAAACAGATAAGCCCTAGGGCTGCTGAAGAGCTGAAAGGTTAGTAATTACATTGGCCTCTTCTTTAGCATCTCCTCCTTTGTAACTGAGAGGGAGGTGTAGTTTCAACAAAACACAGAATTGCATGATCACCATGGAAATGAGGGATGAGCACCTCTTGTGATGAAGACAAATGATTAGTGAGAGGGTTCTGGCCCCTCTCCCCTTTATTGTTGTGCATTAAATATCTAAAACTTTGGGATATGAAACAAGTAAAGAATATTAAACAGATGTAATAGCAACAGCTCAGAGCAATTAAAAAAAAAAAAAACAACGGCTCACGCTCCCTCACAAAAGGCATTCACAGGTACTTTCAAAATATTATTCTGTCTCAAAAGGGTATGGGATACTTCTGGTTCCCAGGACAGTCCAACACTGGGAGAGCAGAGGGAGCTGCAGGGAGACAGTGCTTTTGATACATTTGAGCTGCTTCTGTTCCAAATGAAATTTTGTTCTCAGTATGGAGCAGCATAAGGTGCAAGCAGGTGCTCACAACCCACGCATTGGTAGGAGATGTCATGTGGGAGTAGGCTGCACTGTCATGATATTTCACTCGAAATTTTTATCTAACAAATACTATTGGGAAATTGGAATGTCACCATGGCTTGTCTGGGTTTTGTGCCCTGATATTCCATATATTTCCGCCCCTTCTCCCACCCAGTAATGGGAATTTTCCACTTCCTCAGCAGAACCCATAGAAATGTTCAAATAGATTATCTTAATTTCTGACAACTGGAGCTGCATTCTTCTACAGATAATGTCTAGTCCTGAATCCTGTCTGCAGGAAAGAATCCTATAGCTCAGCTTCTCTGAGATTCCTGTATCAACTGACTTCTATCTAATTTGCCTGGACACTTGGCCTCAGAGAATTTGCTTGGTACTTTCTCATGAAGATGTGCAAATCCCCCTGTGCACTGAAAACCCTTCCCTTTCTTCTGTGTTGGATTCCCCATCCCAGTGTGGCTCTCAGCTACATCAAGTTGGGATACCTAAGCAGCACCAAGAACATTATTTTCAGGTTGCTTGAGGTGATGAGTACGTGCTATTGAAAGTTACAGAATAAATACCTCCAAGTTGATGTTGGAACATATAAAATGCTATGCGAGCAACTTAAAATCCCTCACAGAACTGGTGTTATGTTACAGCAGTAAGAAGCAGGTGTATACAGAACACAAAGCTCACAGTGCTGTAGGTACTGACCTGTTCTCATAGATATATTTATTACCTGAAGACACAAACAACTCCTAAGGTGAAATGCCTTTGGTGGATATGTGTGAGTTATTTCATTTTGATGCTTCAATGCTTCCAAAAGAATGAGGATATCTTGTTTTCATCACACAACATGATTGCTAATTTACTGATCCTTATTTTTGCCTCTCAAAAGTCTGACACATCTGCAGCAATGGAAGGCAGGTTTTATTTCTTTGGAAACATATGCCTCTGCACTTGTATTGAACTATAAGCTCTAGTAACTCGTAATGCTACACAGCTTGGATGCTCAGCTCAGCAGCTTCTGTACACACACAAAGCCATGTAATTACAATATATTCCATAGATGCTTCAGACATGCAGAACTGACATAACTTGCAAGGAAACTAATACATTTAAGTCATTCCAGCAAAAATATTATTCCACAAATGTGTGCATTTTGTATAGGATGACTTGTCTGCTCACTTCCAGCATGCGCCAGCTAGTGAATTTCCTGCCGAGTCTTAATATATATATATATATACATATATATATATATATATGAAGTTTATAATTCATTATAAACCACACAATATCCCTTGTGAAGAACACAACCTGCCAACCTAGGACTGCAAACACAGCTAGCAGGAGTAATCAGACACCTGGTGAACTGATGGAAAACACTCTATTAGTTAAATATTATTCAAAGCCCAGAAACATCTTTATGGATGTTAGCCAGCAAGTAACTCTGAATGACAACCAATTCTGAGGAAATCTTAAACTTGTCAAATCAATTCTCTTCTCCCAGTGGTTCACAAAATGGAACAGGCAACAATGACTGACACAGAGAGGTCATCATACAACCAGCCATGTCTTTCTAAAAGGTAGAAGCCTTCCCAGCCTCCTGAAATGAAGTAATAACAACAAAATCATATTTACGAGCATATAGAAGGTTCACTGAAAGCTATCAGGATTTGTCTCTACATGAATAGGCTTAAAACACAGCTACTGATTAACTTTCAAACTGTCAGGAATCTACAACAGAGAGGTATTTTCTTTGGCATGTGTCTGAATCATCAGTATGGGAACAGCTTTTGCTGAACCACTGCTTAAACTGATTTAAATGTAATAGCATGGTACAGTGGTAGAAGGAGGAGCATAATAATCCAAGTAATAACTCCTGAAAGAGTAGCAGGGGCTTTGCCATACCTCATACTGCCATATTCTCACAGGAAAAAGAGAAAACAATCAACAAGAGAAGGACAACTTCTTCCCAATCCTGTGAACCATTTGCTGCTGGTAACTTTACAATAGCCTTCATCCACCTGCTGGGATCTTTCTGCACTGCTCTTAAGACACATGGACAGAGCTGTGCCAGGAGCCCATACAGTTTCTACAGTTCCTTTGTGTAGGAAGGCTGCTCAAGCTCACGTACTCAGGGCAAACTCTTATCAACTTTCAGGAAGCACAAAATTAATGAAGCATTTGTGCCATCAGCTGCTTCTCATTTCACTGATGCTCCAGTTTCAGTTGTGCTTGTGTTCAGACATGAGTGATGGAGGATCTAGTGTGATCCAGATGGAAAGATTTGAGTAGAACTCTTCATCCTAAATTTTCTCTTTAGGAGTCCCCTATGGCCTCTCCACTCCCAGACACTGAAATCCTCCACAGTTACCTATCCAGCAACACCAGAAGGATGGAATGCATGAAGGTGGAAAGATCCAGGTACTCCAAAACTTACTAATCCAAGAAATCCATTTTTTCCTACTTTAACTAGTTGCATCTACTTCTGCCATATGAGAACAATTGGATTTACTACAAATGTCTACATGATATTGTATCTTTCTTTCACCTTGGGGCAAAATGCCCACTTTCTGTGGAAAGAGCAGTAATATTGCAGTATGCACTCGCACTGGCCATCATCACAGCATTTCAACATGAATTTGCAGTAAGCTGAGGACTGAGTCACAAAGCACTACAGTTTCACCAACATCTTCAGCTCTCAGGAGAGCTTAGGCAGAGTGTGAAAAGCAGCTTCACAAATGGAGAAACTGATGCACAATCCAGGTCTCTCAGTGTAACAGTCCCTTGGTTCTTCAACCACCATACAACGCTGAAGTCTGGAACAATGCTGTCAGAATCTGTGGTATTGATGATTCTGAAATTGTAGAAAGTCTCTGTCTTTCTGCCCCGTTGCCAAAGAAGAAGCCGTAATTTGTCTGTGCTGGTTTCAAGGTTGTTTATTTTTGCTTATCTCTAACATGTTCTGCTGCCCTCCGCAGGTCTGTCCTGCAGGGCAGCGTGTGGGGCTCTGCCCTCAGTGGGATGTTACAAACATTATATACCAGAAACTACCTGTGCTATATTTACAATAATGTGCCAATATCTGTCACCTACGTTGAACAGTGTGTCCCCAGCCTAAACCAATAGAAAAATGCCAACACTACAGTGAAACATGGAGGGCATGAAGAAGGAGAAAAAGGACAAGACACACCCAATTTCCTCCATTTTGTCCCCTTTGGACCCCTAATCTAGAATCCTAAAATTTTACTTTTGCACCCGTGCCACACTTAATTATTACTTATATCAAACACTCAGAGCTGGTAATTCATCCTGTAAGATTGAAAACTCTTTTTCCATGGACAGAGATCAGAGACAGTGTCTCTGGGGGCTCTGTACAGGGGGGTTCCTGACCCCTGCCAGGGTCCCAGGCCTTCCAGGGCAGCCAGAGGGAAACCCTGGATTTCCATAAATGCCACCAAGGCCCCTAATGGACCCACAAAAAAGAAAAAGTACGGATGGCAGCTAGTCCAAACCCACCTGACACTTAGCCCCGCTCAGCATACTTAGGCCTGGATGATTTTTGGTTTGGTTCACTTTTCTTCAGACGGAAAAAACATTCTTCTCCAATGCACACCCCCTTGTTCCACACGTAGCAGTGAAAGATGAGGGGGATCATAACTGGGCCCTTTTGTCTCTGCCCGTGTTTGCCTGTGAATTGTTTTAATATGCACTAAGCAGCCACTTTTTTCACAATTCCTCTTCCTGCTTGCTCCCAGCAATGCCCCATTGTTTGGACACTTTGATGCACTTGTGTCTATGAACAGCTTGCCAGCAGCATCCACACAAGATGAAACATTTCAAGATCTCAAAAGACTGACCTAGAGACATTTATTTTGCCTAAAATTGACATTTTAACAAAGCATCAGAAGTAGGAGTCCTGCTTGTAGTGCCTTATTTCCATCTTCTCACAGCTCCTGAATTTAAAGGGACAAGTGAAAATTTAAAGTGTCCCCTTGCAGGCTAATCCCATCACTTACATTTTCTGATAGTTATTTGGTAGCTCAGGTTGAGATGCTTCCATTTTTTCAGTCCTTCTCACTGGACTTCATTAAGCTGTGGAAGTTATAAATAACCAGACTGCAGGATCAGTCTCATTAAAAATTTAAGTCCATTATAAAAAATCTGGACGATTCATATTATTGCATGAAAATCCACTAAATGTTTTTCTTTTTTAATGGCAAAATATGCAGATTAAGCCACTTGAGAATCTTCTTTTTCTGCAGCTTTGATTTTAATTTTCCAAACAAATAAAAAAGGAAAAAAGTTTTGAAGCCAGAAAACTTCATTGCCACCAAAAATGCATTTTATTCCCTTGTAAAAAGAGATGGCCTCAGAATTATTTCCCCCCTAATCTCTTCATCACAGAAATAATGATATTTTCTTGGATTTAAACATTACTTTGTAGCATTTTCAACTTGCACAGTTCTCAGTTGTGCTACTGCATGAAGTCTCATAACAAGAGAAAAAATAGCTTGCTACAGTGAAACAAATTAATCTACTTCTCCTACCCTATTTGAGTACCATAACAAAAACTGCACTGACAGAACAGGTTTAGAAAAAACATAAGATTTCATTTCCCATAATGATCTTAGGGGACTAAGTACCATAATCTAGGATTTATGTTTTGAAGCAATTCTATTAAATCTCCATTCATGTGACAAATTATTGTCAATACAAAAAAAAATCCACCAAAAAAACCCACACAATCAGCAAAAAACCCCACCCTCTAAAAATAATCAGTATTAATAATAACAATTTTTCCTATTTTTCCCCCTGAATTTTTAAATCTGTGCATAACATTTCTATAAATTTTTCTGCAACCAGGAGAGCAGAAAACTGTTTCCTATTTTTCATATTAAAATAAAAAAATAAAAAAATCAGAAGTTCTTAAAAATACATTTCAGCTTTTGGGGTCTTTCAGGGCAGAAGGATGTTCACAAGGCTCATCATAAATTCATGAGCTGACAACATGATGCCAAGAGACAGCACGCTGCCTGACAGACATCACTTCCCAGGAAAAAGGGGAGCCATATCTGACACCATTGGAGATGCTTCCGAGACATCACTTAAGGTAGAAAACTGCCTATAAGAGGGTGGTGAAAATATAGGAATCTGGACATTACATTTTTCTTGTTAAGCTATTTCTCACCTTCTAGGTCAGAGCCAATGCAGAAGGAATAGAGGTTACACTGCCAGAGAACAGCAGGACCACATTTTGCCGGAAGCAACAAAACAATTCAGCAAGGAAGAAATGATCCCCTCTCTTCCATCATCCCCCAGGCTTCCTCACAACTTCTCTACTTAGTGAAACCAGGCTCCCAGGCACAGAAATACCAATATAATCCTCAGTCCCTTAAATGTAAAGACCATCTTCCCAAGAGTCACGGTGGAGAAAGCATATTCCAGTCCAGCCATTTCAAGAGTTGGTGATAATTCTTGCTCCCAGGCCATTTCTAATGATGCCTCATTTTTTTTCCAATGGTACATAACTTCTCTATTATCTACTGGCATTACAGCTCTGGATTTCTTGTTCTCTCTGATGGGACTGTGCAGGGACTTTTTAAATCCAGCACCCGACAAGAGTTTCAGGGGAGACTGCCATAAAATAGGCCATAGATTATTCTTAAATTGCATCTTCTAAGTCCTACCCAGTGGTTTTAAAATCACCATCAATAAAGTATTAATGGCAATAGTAATAGAAGTGATATCTACAATTGGCCCTCTTGGACAAGCTATATGTAACATATTCCCCATAATAAGGAGCTCTGCTTTGAGCTAAGGCATCAACCTTAATAAGCTATGCTACTCCTACTGGTGCTGCTAAGAGGTTGTTCGGACAGTTCATTAAACACCATTTTTTCTGCCGCTGGAAACCTAGCAGCACTAAGTATATTTGCTGTGAAAATGGCAGGCTCAGCAGCACATCTGGGGAAAGGTTGTCAAGAGAAAGGATTTCATTTCATTAGAATTGGCAGGGTTTTTTTTTTGTTTTATCAGATTATCATTTTTAATTGTGCATCTAGTTGGATAAGGCAGACCCCTCCTTGTCAAAGCAGCCCACAAAACTACTTATGACACAGTGCTACCGAAATGCAGCTGGTTCCACAGCAGCAGCCAGTTAGGAGGGAAAGCACAAAGCAGTTTGGCTGAAGAGAGAAAAAGGAAGCTACAGGCAATGTAACAGAATCTACCACTATTGCCACATGGATTCCAGTAATGTGATCATTTCTCTGCCCATGCTGTGTAGATGGCTTTCAGACCTTTTCAGAACGAACAGCCTCAACCTGTACTGCAGGAGCCTGACAGCAGGCAGCTGGAACAGGGTGATGATACCTGTGCTAGATGGGACTGAAGCAGATGCCCTACAGAGAACATTTTAGTCTGCCTGAAAATGAATGAACTGTGAACTGTGAACAGATCTGTGAACTGCACATGGCTGGGCTGAAATTCCAGAAGAGTGACTCTACCCCTGGGCAGACACTCTGGGCAGAAAACAAGTAGGAAGAGGGTAGATGGCAGGTACAGAAAGAAAGGAGGAGACCAGACAGGTCTAATCGGGGCTTACACATGCCACCCCCACAACAGTGATTCTTGGGAGAAAACAGACCACTATGTCATCCTCTCCAAATAACATTAACCCTTCAGAAAGAAAGAAAGAGGGAGCTAGATGATTCAGTAATTCTCACAATGTGTTTCAGGCTCTAAAGAGAAGCAGATGCTGTTTCCTCTCTCTCCTTGTTCATCTCCTTCACTTTCAAAAACAAGGAGCCCTGCAAAATCATTCTCTCCACGCAGAACAAATAGTTCATTAGTGTTTGCCTTTATGAGAGTGGGCGAATAGATTTTGTACCTTGTCAGATCAACGTTCGTGCCAATTTTTCAAGGCTGCCTTGCTGAAGCAGATGCAATAACATTTTATTATATAACACAGAATCCAAAGGGATACTCAGCATACACCGAATTAGCATAGGCACAAATCCCCTGGCTGGTTGCACTGAAAGCTGCACTACCTCTGCCAAAGCCCTTGCAATCTCCATAGTCAAGAAAGGAATAAGGGCTGAGAGAAGAGGGACAGTGTAGCCAAAGGTGTAAACCTATTATGTCCAACTTAGATCCTGACAACTTCAGTTTCCTTTGATTTAGCTTCCCCACCCACAAAGGGAGAATGGAAATATCAGCAACAGCTCCTGGACTTCCCTGGTAGTTTGCAAGAGTGTACAGCTCCTCAGAGGGGAATGCTAGGGAAACGGATGGGACTGCCTTGGTACAAGCTTTAAATAATCAACATATTGTGACTGTACAGACAGACTGTAAAATAGCTCTAGAGGGAAATGAATAGCATGACTAAAGAAGGGAAAAGAAAGAGAGATGTGCAAAGGAGCAGATGAGAGGGAGGTGAAGTAATGGGAAAACGAAAGCAAAAGTTTTGCAACATTGGCTGCACCAGCTCTTTGGCAGGGGTTCTGCGAACCCCGATGCGCTGCTCAGCCTGGCCATTTCCAAAGATGGATTAGCAAATTAATGTAAGCAGAGCATAAAGTTGCTGACTGTGGTGGTGTTGAGTCACCTTGGGCCTCATCAGCATTGCTAAACATTGCCCGTAACCTTTCCATTATCACTGAGGGTCTGCACAGCACCAGGACCCAACTGCTCCAATAATTTCAATTACTTTCCCTGACAAATTTTATGTTTCATGTATTTTACTGGCCTGATAATTATGATTTCTCTCATTTCTCGCTATCGAGCTTAATGGGTTCCAGCACGAGTGTACGGTTTCAGAAATGAAGTTCCACTTGAATTCACAAGTTATTATCTACTTTCGCTAATGGAATTGGAAAAAAGAGAAAGAGTGGGAAAGAGATAAAGGATGAGTAGAGAACAGAAAGCACAGAGGAAGAGACAGATGCACACACAGAAAAAAAAAAAAGACTGAAGAAAAACATATTGACGAAAGGAAAAACAAGAGAGAAAGAATAGAGACTAAGTTAAGACAAAGATGAAGCACAAGGAGGACAAAACCCAAAAAGAATGCATGGGAGAATGAGATAAAGACTGAGACAGAGAGAAACAGACACAGAAAAATGGGTACACAAACAAAAGAGAAAGAGCTGGGATCAGCACAAATGAGAGTGGAAAAACCAGCACCATTAAGAGCATTAAAAATGTTTTCTTGTATCTTATTGTTGACTAAACACTTGATACGTTATCTTAAGCCTTGGACAGGCAGCAGAGAATTCAGCTCTGTACCTTCTTCTGACCGCAGAGAAAATGATTAATATCTCCCTCTGGCAAAATTTCACGTCCCAGTTAGAGTTAGTTGGAAATTAATATTTGGAAAGGGTTAAAGATCCTGAAAAAAAAAAAATAAAAGAGAGTAAAATATGCTCCTTTTTCTATCATGGGCCTGTCCTTCAAGAAAATTTAATCAAATTTGTTGTCTCTGCTGACCAAAGTTGTCACTGCTTTTCCTTTTGATCATCTCTGGAGTGCCAGAGGAGGTATACAGAGTGTGCTGGAGCTATCATTATTTGCACATAATCATCATCAGAGATGTTAAAAAAGAGGAATGAAAAAGCTAAAGTAGCAATTAAATACCAATCCCAGTCATGGCCTTTCAGCAGTAACTGGTGTCTATTTTTTCCATTTATGCCTCTGTAAACATCTAGCTATATTCAAATTCCCACATCGCTTCCTTCCCTAGCAGTACACAGACACTCAGTATGAAAACATTGCCCAATGTCAGTGAAGAGAGAATTTACAGCAATGATGTTAGAGAGGTGAGAGCAAAACTTTTCTTCCCAATTTCTTCTGTTGTCTAATGTGATGAGTATATCTATCAGGAAGCTGAAAACCAAATAAAGATTTTCTGTAAGCTGGAGGAAGTTGCTAAAAGAAAACTAACATCCTTTAATATTGCTGTTTTGACAGCAAAACATTTAAAAAAATTAATGACCCATTTTACCAGAGATGTTTATGGAGACAGTGTTCAACTGTCCGGCCCAAGCCCAAAGGCACAGGAACACAAATAAGCAGGTTTGGGATGCAGTTCCACTCAGGATGCAGACCATCTGCAACAGGGTTAATGTCATTGGAGAACTGAGAGGAAGAGCAGACATCCAGGATGCCATCATCTACTGTCATTGTCATGGTTCACCAGTGGAAAGGTGCTGCTCTGAAAATCACTTGTGAGCAAGCCTTGAATGTCATGAGCTTATACATGGCCTTGAGTAGGACAGAAAAGTGAATATAACAAGCAGAGCTATAACAGATAATAGATATCTTAGTCTAAAGATTTCTTTTTTCCAGATCTTCAGGCAGGTATGCAAGTTAATAATCTAAACCAGAAAATCAATGCTCAAAATTTGCTCCTAAGCAAACATTCTAAAAATCCACTTTAGGTCAGTCTTCCTTTCTTCCCCCCAAGATGAACTCATTCAATAAATTTCTGCAGATAAAAAAGCATTCTAAAAAAGAACAATTGTTAAAACTGTATTTAAAGATATCTAAAGGAAAATCCCAGTTATCCTTCTAAATCAATTTTACAGGGAAAAAAATATCTAATTTAAGAAATTTAAAGGAAGTTTTTATGACCATTTTGAATGTTGCTATGAATTAATTATTTATGTTCTACTGACAATACTTGAGCTGTTTTCAGTAAACCTGTAGATTTTCCTCCATGTGTGATAGCACTTGGTCAGGCATGAGAAAAATATCCATCCCTCCTAAAAGCCTATGAAATGAACAAACCCCAAAATGTAAATCAAAGGCTAGCACTGTTAATGCATTACGGAAATGAAAATAAAATAATAAAGGATAAGGTCTCTGTTGCTTGCAGTATTTTTTTTTTTTCATTATTTTTGATATTAATCCCTTGAAGGACTCAAACAAGGTTTGAATCAGAGCTGAATATCTAATAAGCAAAAAATACACCTGCATCTGAAGTGAAGCTGTGGCCATTTCACCATTTCACACGTATGGATCACTGAAATGCCAGGGAAGGGCATTTCCCTGGAATCTCCTTGGTTAGGACCGGTGACATACCAAGTGATGTGCCTCAGGGGGAATGTCCCTTGATGTAGCATTTAAAGGAGATCCCTTTGGTGATATCTCCACTTTCACACATCTCCCTGAACGTAGTATCATCCTTCCTGCTAAAACATCAATACTACTAGGTCTCCCTAGAAATTTAGGGAATACCATCTAAATTTTTAACTTTTCAATGGACCATCCTCTTACACAGTGTGTTTCAAGTCAATCCTCAATCCCACATTTTCCAACAGCAAAAAGGACTCAGTGATGGAAATTTTTTGTAATTTTTCTTCATTTGCAGGTTGAAGCCCTGCAGAAAGGAATGGTCCCACCAGAACTGATAATCTTGCAGGGTTTTTTTCTCACATTCTACACACTGATGTTGAAAGGAGGCTGGAAGAGTCAAGAAGAGAGCTCTTCACCTTTTGTTTTCTTTGTCCTGATCTGGGTCCTGTCCTTCTCCAGAAGTTTAAGAATGAGGGTAGGGAGGGACTCTGGATAGATAAGACTTCCAAGTTTGGAAGAAGATGTAGAGATTACACAAGTTTATGATGTTGGAGACATGTTGAAGTCACCACATGTAAGAGGAGTAAATCACACAGAATTTCTCATTCCACAATGTAAAAAAACACAATTTCTCATTCCACGATGCAGAGATTGAAGATATGCAACTCTAAAGTTATGTAGCAACTGCTCAGCCAAAAGGACTTTGTAAATGCTCAAGAACAGGTTTGACAACAGTGTCTTGAAAGCTAAATTCTTCTTAACTAACACCCCTACCCACTGATAGCTTCTCAGGAGAGGTGATGATTTAGTGAAGGCCAAACCAAATACCTTGGAACAGCCTACACAGTATCCCAGGAACCTAGATCATCTCTAGTGAACAGAGTAATTAGCTCCAACATCATAGGGGAAGCTAAAGGCTGCAATCCAATGGGTGGCAACTGAGACATTACCATTCCAGTCCCAGGAAGGGGAAGAGATCCCCATAGGATCAGGCTTACAAGATCTGTGGGTAAAATGAGGAAGCCAGGGGCAACCCTGGCTCCACTCACCCAGGCAGCCACCTGTGGTGCATGGCTATTCTGCTCAGCTGATGCCTTTGACTAGTGTCAAGAAACACATTCTGTCTGAGTAAGTACAGAGAGGATTACAATCACTTCCTGGGGCCCACAGAGCCACACAATTAGGATTTTCCTGAGCTTGATTAATCACTGTTGTTTATCTTCCTCCACCAGTAGCCAAGGTAGTTCTTAATTTAGGTTTCTAGACCAATAGATTTACATAAGGTGATTTTCCAAGATTGTCTACATAAGAGGAGAAAACCTTAAAACATGTACTGGGCTTGTCAGCAGCACCTGAAAAACCAGTGTAAGGGAAGAACATTCCTTATTCCTCCCATTCTCATCCCTGTACCAAAACCTGTCTGCGCACTCCTGTGGAAGATACTTTTCTAGCATTGTATTAAAAGTTAGTAACTTTGGATTCTGTTTCTTATTCTATCAGAATTTTTATGAGTGACTTCAGCACTGACTGTTTCCCTGTCTGCAGAATGATCTTTTAGTAAGGAAGAAGGAAAAAAAATAATAATGTTATTGAGTCTTAACCTTTTGCTTCTGTATATTGGAGAAAAGAATTTCTACCCTTATTGTACGTCTCCTTGTCATGACTTGCCTAAATAATGAAATCATACCTTCCAGCTTCTCTGTTTTCCCACAGTCAGGATGTCACCTTGCTGCAAATGCTTAAGGTTCAAATGTTCAAAAGAACTTAGCTATCTATTTTCCATCAGCTTAAATGAGGACACATTATCTGTTGATTTACTTTAAGGACTGCATATCTAACCTCAGGCTCTGGAGTCTAAGGATGTTGTCCTCTGGATACATTTGTGAAGGACTTTGTTCTCAATACTTTAGTTCAGAAGAATTTATTAACTGAGTGCATATGTTTGCAGAAACGATCTTCATTCCTCCAGCCACTTCTAATGAAGTGGTACTTAAGAAATATAAAGCAAAAGCATAATTTTAGAGGACAGGAAGCAGCTTCATCTCTGTAACCCTATGCTTGTACTTCACCTGAAAGATGAAGGCACCAGTTAGTGTTGAGCTCCTGGGAAAAAGGCCTTCTCAGAGGAAAAGTGGACATTTTACAATCTTTGGCTTCACAAATACTGTTACAACATTGCTGCCTTTATTACTGCAGTCTATAAAGACCAGAGTCTAGAAGCAAAAATCAGCCTCCTGTGTCTTTGACAATAACTGCTAGCCCAAAAAATTAGGAAGAAGGGGCATGGATCTTTGTCTATATTTGTGTGTTAATAAGAAAAGAGAATGTACATACAAGCAAGGACAAATTCATGTACCTGAAGACAAGCAAACATTTGTATCAGCTAGCCAGGAAATCCTGAAGTGCTTCACAGTGAATATTTTTGTTTTAAAAATCTGACATTCAAGCCAAAAAGAACTATTATCTGCAAGCAGAGATATGTTATGTAAAGCAGAAGGGTTAATTTTATACCCTTCAGTATAAATAATTTAAAGAGTTGCACTTATTTCACTTCATCGTCTATTTTGAGAAGTTTTGGGGATTTTTGATGAAGCTACTTCATTTGTACTGGAAAACTGTTGCTTGGAGGGCCAGAAAGAGAAACTTTGTTTGTTGCAGTAATTTTCAGCGTCCATCAGTACACATCAGCTACCTGGGGGAAGGCACTTACTTAGGGAGTTTGACTCTTCTCAGGATTCTTGCCTGACCTTGTCAAAAAGTAATTGATGATATGTGACCTGCAGATTTAAAAAGGGTATGTGACTTTTTCTGTCCCTGCTTCTCCAGCTGGCCCTGACAGAGGGAGGCATATATGAGAGAGTAAGAACACCAGTGCAGGAACAACACACAGCTGCTCCTTCCAACTCTGAAAAAAATGTAAAAACAATCCCCAATGGAGAAACTCTTCTACCCTTCTTCTTCTGGCCTCTAAGCATGACTCTGGATTTTTGTTTACTAGATGAAGTTAGAAGGATGCAGCTCTAGCCAAACAGATACCTAAAGGAACAGAGCAAATCATACCCCAGCAAATTTCAGAAACAGCAATTTCAGGAGCAGATTAATAATTCCACCGTGAGCATAAATCATGTGAACACATGCATGAGACAGGATAAAACATTCTGACAGGCAAAGCAAGATAATGAGTATCATCCTTTCCTTCCCTCTCTTCATTCTGATTAGGTGCGGAACAAGAGATCTTCTTCCAATTAGTTGCACCCAGCATCAAATACCAGTGAAGCATTTTGTTCATAGGGCAGGACTGGCACAGCAACCTGCTGTACCTAACAGCCCCAAAACAGAGAGGTGGGAGCAATGGGTACACTGTACACAGAGGTGGGAGAAGGCAACAACTCAGCACTCACTCACCACTGACCAGCCAGAGACACAGCACGGTGGAAAACAAGGCAGAGAAAACAAAGCTCTTGGCAAGTATTGGAGACAACCTTATCTTTCCACCAAAACCAAAGCCTTTACAAGATACCTGGCTGACAAAATTTTGTCTCATTAGTTGAGATTTCTCCCCTGGAGCTCTCATATTAAGAGGCTCGGTGTTTTCATACAGAGTCTGTGATCATGAGCTGAAGAACAGGGGTGAAGCCCCTTGGGAGTAAAAGCCAGTATGATCATGCACATGTTCTGTGTATTCTTGTGAAAAATAAGAAAAAAAATAAAGATGTAAAAACAAAAGACTACCAGCCCCTAGGGGATTGTGGGTGTTGGATTCTGAAACTTAGTTTTCTAGTCTTCATTGTTTCCTACTTCTGCCTGTATATAAAATAAGAACAGGAATGGAATCTTTTACCATCAAATCTTGATCTGGTGACAGTTTTCTCCACTTGATGGTTAAAAGTGCTTTTGAGTTTCAGGCTTCCTTTCATCTTGTTTGCAAACAGAATGACGTTTCTGTCATTTCAGCCGTTTGCCCTCATCATCAAAATAGTGATGACAGCCATTTCCTGCAACTATGGGGCTAAGAGAAAGGAGGGGAATGACAAATTTTGGAAGATGGCCGTGTATGTAAAAGTTTAATCAATATAGAAACAGAGTGCTGCTATGTTCAGGAATGCTGCTCATTTCCCTAAAACATCCAAAGACAGGCAGCAGGGAGCTTCTAGCCACCATAAATCCTTTTCTGAGTCCTAGAACCAGCACCTGTAAGACAGTTTTCACCTGTACTTTGTTACATAGATGTAATACACAACAATTATATTTCTCCATACTGGATAGACCTATAAAGAGGTACTAACATGTCTTTAATTAATTATCATTACTACAGATAGCTAATAAAATGTCCTATAACTCAATTTAAGAAGTCTGCTTTAGGTAGCTGAAGGACAAGAGCATAATTCCAGTTCTCATTTTTTGTCTGTATGAATGGGATTAATCAGATACGCTCAGAGTCAGAAACCAGTTCTGAGCAGTTTTTCCAGCAGGGGGACCTGAGCCCTCACCGTGAAGAAAAAGGACAATGATGCATTAGAGCATGACCTTAGATGAAGCACTTAACCTCTTTGTGCCTCATTTCTCCCCTATCTGTGGAAATAGAAATGGCATTTACCTAACTAGCAGGGGTACTGTGCCGCTTAATTCATTACTGTGACTTTGAGAGCCTTGGATAAAAAGGTGCTAAGAATCAGCAGGGGAAGGAATGACACACAGGAACATTACACATAGGCTGGTGCAACAACCTAATTGTCAATTCAGATATGCACTACCTACACAGATATTTATTATAATGGATATTTGTGTTGGTGGTTTTCATCTGGGGTCTTTATTGGCTTTAATGTGCTGTATTACCACTCCCAGGAAATTCTCTGTTAATCCACAGGAGAGGGAACAACACTTGTTTTCTATACCTTATTTCAAGACACATCCAAATGGTGATAGAAAGGGTCAATCTCCAAGCCAGAGATGCGAGTTCAGGCTTGGTCCTTCTGTCAGGACTCTCCTTCAGAGAGAGTTTACAGTCTCGGGATATGCAGTTTGCACAGATGCCCATGAGGTTAGCCAAAGCCACAAAGTCAATAAAATCAGTGGAAGGATTTGTGTTTGTCTCAACATTCCTTAATTCAAGAACAAGGAACTGATGCAAAGCCTACATATTCTCCTGAGACACCACGATGAAGCAGCTAACAACATTTCCTGGGCTGCATTCACAGCTGTGGCACAGAAGTATTATTGGTAATACTCATATTACCAATCCCTAAAGCCATCTAGCTTCCCAGCTTCTATTTTAATTCCTAATGCCCTGCCTAGCACAAGCTGTGGGAAAGTTGGCTGATACCAGCAGTATCAGTTACTAATATGCCACTTGGAAGTTTTAAAAGTACAAATTATAATGACTTTGTTTCTGTACGATGCTAATTAGGGGCAAGAACTGTGGGAACTTCCATCACCCAGAGAAATCTAGCTACCAAAATTGGGCACATCTCAGCATTATAAAACTCGAGCCCATCATGGGGCTGAATTCCATCCTTTGCTGCTAAAGCACCACTCTAACTCCACAGGCTCCAAAAGGACATGTTTGTGTCCTGCACTTAACATCAGTAAGAAGAGAAAGTGAGCCCCTGGCTTTTTAACCCCTCTCCCACTGTCTCTTCTTGCTGATGAGAAAGACCTTCCATGTTTGAGTGAGAGAATGCCATGTGCATACCTAGTGAGCAAACATCTCTTGGCATTGCCCAAAATTCCAGCAGCAGTGCTTTATAAATCTAGAGATAGGCAGGGCAGCATCTAAAAACATGCTCTCACATTCCTTTATTTATCTGATAGGAATGGGAGGTCACAATAAGGCATGTTAGTAAAAGGTTCTGCAGAACAGAGTACTGCTTAATGTGTCAGAAACAACAGAGTGTTATGACCTCACTTTATATAAACACATTTTATACCACATACATTTAGGAAAATAATGTTTGGCTATATTAAGTAATGAATAATTATATTAAAAGTAAATTAAATGTAGAAGAGAGACAAGAAGGAACTGCAAATTGGATATTTAATCCCCTTGCTATTTGTGCTATAAATAAGTGTCCTAAAGGCAGTCATTATACCAAGTCTACTAATAAGAAATGCCTTTTCTACTTCTAACTCACTGATTTCTAAAGCTGAGAACCACACCCCAAGCTTGTTTTTTTGTAGTTGTGGGTGACTTTTTTTTTGTTGTTTTGTTGGGTTTTTTCCCCCTCTGGCTGTGTTTTTAAAGAAAAAAAGAAGTAATTTTTCCAATTTTTTAAAAGCAAAGACAACATGGACCAGTGCATCCTAATGTCATATGAAGCAAATAGAAAAGTCTGAGGCTTCATGTGTTTTATGACCACATGTTTTCAAAGCTCATTATGCTCTGGTTCCTTAGATGCTCAGCTTTTCAACTGAACTTCTTGTGCATGTGCTTCTTTTCTGATCTTCCCTGTTATGGTTGGGATCTCACAAAAGGACAGGATGGAAATCTGGTTATTTAGCCATTTAGTTAATTTAGTTTTGTCAACATAACTATTCCTAATAACTATTTATTTAGTTACTTAGTTTCCTTGCTTTTTTATTTGATAGGAAGACAAGGGAGATGCACTTGTGGAAAGTTAAGGATGTTTGCTTACCAGATACAGACTCTGAAAATGTTTGCACTTCTCTGTGCCTTGAAGGGCCTGTGTAGTGAAAGCAGCCTCCCTCATTTGCATGTGAAGAGCACATGAAGCTAAGCAGCATCTCTGGCTGTGCATTGCCAAGTGCTCTCCTCTCTCTTCACGGGATTATGAAGAGCTCTCATAAACTGTCAGACTGACACCTGCGGCGAGCAGCGCTCGGGAGTGTCCAAGCAGCGCGTGAGAGCACTTTACCGTGCCAGCAAGAAGGGAAGGAAAAGTGGGGGAGCCCTTAAAAAGGAACAAAATCCATATGGAGATAGAGAGGTGCAATTAAGAGTGGCTGGCACTAAAGGAGAACCTTTTCCCCCATTTTAATTTCTGAATTGCTAAGGAAGCATAAAAAGCACCTGCATCTACATAGCTGAAGCAGAAGGTAGCATTTCCTTTTAGAGCAAAGGGGTGCCAGGGACTCTGGCATGCCCTCTTGCTGCTCCTGCCATAGTGTACTGTCTAGCATTATATTTTCAAACAGGTTTCAATATTCAACAGGGAGAGCTCCCACTAAATAGAAAAATAGAAGTTCTGCCTTATCATTAGGATTGCGAAGGTTACCTTTGCAATCCTAATGATAAGGCAGAACTTCCATTTTTCTCTTTTGTTTAATATTTGCACAAAGAATTACTGCTATGTCCTAGCTGCTTTCCAGACACTTGGAAAGACATGATTCCTGCCTTAGTGAACTTTTAAAGACTGAAATGCAAGCAGGGGTTATCAGCAGAAGAATGCATACAGGAATTTTTTACACAAAGCTCTACATCTCTCTGAGATAGAGACAAGAGAGTTTTACTCCCAATATACAGTGATAAAGGGCATAAAGTTCAATATTTTTATATAACATTATACAAGCAAAAATAATGATGCAAAGGGGCACATGGAGGGATTCACATTTCCCATAGTGTATAAACAACTCTTCTGGTTTATAGTAGAATTCTTGACCTGCAAAAAAACAGTCCTGATGTGCCAGGCCTAAAGGAATATGGGATGGAGAGTGAGAGTGTTGTGGTGATGCTACAACTCCCAATGCTATATGACAGCACAAATTCCTCAGTGGGGAAGAAGGATTTAGATCACTCCCAGAGATCATTTATTCACTTTTATTTTAAAAGTGACAGACTTAACTTCAGCCGCTTGAGAAAATTAAAGGAACAGTGGAAGACAATAGAAGAGGTGGTAAAAGTAACTGTCAAGCTCAAAGGCAGAAGACTAAGACTTATGTTCAGTTGTCAAAAAAGATAACTAGGAAAGTTAGCACCACAGGGTAAAAAGTATTAGAAATGAGTCAATCTCTGGGGAAAAGAGCAAGTCAAAGTAGGATGAGTGCCAATACTCAAGTAGCTCTTTGGGGATCTTTTCGAGCGCATCTGAGTGACTGTTCCACTGAAAGTTGGGTGAAAATTCAACTGTTTTAGGAAAAATAACAAAGGAAACTGAAAGGCAGAAAAAGTGGAAACTACAAAAAGCTGAGGGAAAAACACCTGTGTGTATGACTCTCCTAACTTATCAGATCAACTCATAAACACATATCTTCCCTCTTCCTCTCAGAATCCTATTTGCATGACCTGGATTTAGGCTTACCATGGGAAGACATGAATCAGTGGGCTCCAGAGTACAAAAGAGGACACATGTGAGAACAGAGAACTCTCTGTGGCCAAGTTCACATGTGTGACAGCTGGGACAGGACCCCACGTGTAAGAGGTAGCAAGTGACACATACATGATATTTCAAGTGCTTCACTTAGGAAAGGAACTCCCCCTGACATTCCCCCTGAAACAGGTTGCTCCTGGGTGTTTAATGAATGGTTGGCCATTTAATGGCCCAAGACAGAGCCAAGGAAGGTTAACACACTGACAAAGCGGACATTAACTATGATAACAACAGTTTTAATGGAGGATCATTGCTATTATAAACCTTATTCAACACCATAATGCCAACAGTCATTCCCTACTTTTCCCTCATCTTTCAAATAAAGTTAGTGTCTTCATGATACAGCAGAGCAAACAGTGTAGCCAAAATCCGAGACCTTCAACTTTTAATAATTGCCCGTTTGTTCAGGTATGAACCAGTATTGGACTTTGGCTGGAAGATAAATCAGCATGAAGAAAGCTTCATTTAAACACAACTCCATAAGCATCTTTTATCCTGAAGTAAGCAAGGGGAGCAAACTGTCTCCACCAGGCAATTTGGAAGGCATAAAGATTGCTTCCATCCATGGAAATACTCGGGGGCAGGGTGGACAGGCCTCCGAGCAACCTGGTCTACTGGAAGGTGTCCCTGCTCATTGCATGGTTGGACTAGATGCCATTAAAGGTCCCTTCCAACCTAAGCCATGCTAAGATTTTATGATTGGGAGTGACAATTTGTTTGCTTTGTAGGAATCACCAAGGGGTCCATACAGAGGAGCTGTTCACTTAAATATTACTTTGCTAAGGAAACACATAAAATACATTGCCTCAAGTAAAAGATATATAGACTTCTTTTTTTCTCCAGCATCTCCTGATATATAAGACATGCTTGACACTTGAAGCAGAAGGTTCTGCTGGGAAAAAGATTCACTGTGTGGTATTTGCTTTGGAAGGCACAGGGAAGGCTTCCAGCCACAGCCACCATTAAAGATGGAAACAAGCATGCAAAAGCTACAGATGGTAATGAGGTGCCCTGTGGAATCCCTTCATGGTGTTCAGGAATTAAACAAATAAGGTATCATAAGTATTACGCTGCAAAGATTGCAACTCTGACTCTCACAAAGATTCAAGAGCCATTGAGGGCTCAGAAGATGAGCCTAATTAAAATCTTCAGTGCAGAGATCAGTGACCTAACAACACTTGATCTTGTCAGCTCTGCCACATCATCTTCCATCTCTTGGTGAAGAGCCAGGAGGCAAGCACAATGGATAGAGGCTGGCCACAGGTGTGTTCTGCAGGGTTATGGGAAGGGAAAAGAGAGTGTACAGTATCACTCACACACTGGAAGTTAAGCAATCGGTGAAACTTACAGAAACTAAATCTCAATTAGGTTTTGAAGTTTAAAAATGAAAATGACTTAGATCAGATGGCTGAAGCATTTGTATCCAACCCATATGATAAATGTGTTTAATATTAGACAGACTTTGAACTTTGCTATCTCCTTCCACTTTAAGATCTCAAAAGGTTTTGCAAGCTTTAGAAATAAAGCCTCATAATACCTCTGCAAGGTCAGCATTATTATTCTCATTTGTAAAAGTAAAATAACTTGGCCAAGGTCACATACAGAGAGTCAGTGGCAGAGCCAGGTATAAAACCTATCTTTTTGGCTCTTGATTACATATATTAAAGGTGATCTGCAAGGGAAAAAATACTTGGGTATGTGCTTATTTTTTTATTTTCATTTTTAGCATCATGAATAAGGAGTGTTAAGATATTTTTAAGAATTCATATAAACTGGCCTGAAGGACAACAGTGGTACTTCAAACAGGAATGATGATACAGATTTAATTTGCAAGCACTTTGAAATCCGTGGGGAGAAAAAAAGAAAGCTAAATTAAATGTTGGTTAATAAATAACAACAACAACGATAATGATAATAATAATAATCTGCTGTAGCACTAGCAGAATAACTCCCTATGTGAGCACTGTATTTGAGAATAAAAGTAAGATGCCTCTGATACAATTACTCCATCTCATTTATGGCTAGGCCACAGTGGTATAATTATAATTATTCCACAATAGTTCTACCAGTTCATTTCCCTGTGTAAAGTAAGCCCTAAGGGATTCTTTTCCTGTTTCTATTCAACATTTTAAATTTATTTTTTTTTTTTACTCTAGACAGCCTCTGATGGCAAATTCAGAAAACTACTGCATACCAGAAAACCCGGGGGCACATCTACAGATAGCATTATGTTGTCGTAACTCTGACTCTGTAGATCACCTGAGGATCTGCTTTTTGAAAAGTGAGAAGGAGGATCTGTGAGAACACTGAGCTAGTTTTGTTTTGAAACACATGGAACTGAGAGGAATGGGAAGTCATCAACTCAACAGCTTTCCAGGAAACAAGCAGAAAATCCTCAAAATCAAACCCCCTTTCCTGTCCCCTCCAACTGAGTGGACTGTATGAATGACAGATGCTCAGATGATCAATCTCTCTAAAACACCCAGGGTTAAGTACTCTTTGAAATTCTGAAAATATTGGTTCAGACTGTAACTAAAACAACAAAACGCCACAAACTCAGTAGTCTCCATCATATTTATCTTTTCCACACTAGATGAAAAACCAAAATACACCCATTTAAACAGGTGTCATATTTAATTTTAGACACCCAAATTTAAGTACCAGATTTAGCACTTATGAGTAAAATCCTGCCTTGCAAATCTGTGATGTCACTCACACAACAGCCAGAAATTTTTACTTAGGGGAGTGTTCTGACCATAGTCAGTAGAGGAAATCTAACAAAGTTGTATGATATACCTCTATCCCTATCTTGGGCTCCTATTTCATTGCTTATCTTCCTCTGGTATGCCTGGCCTTAGGTCAGTGTTATAAGATACAGCCTCTGGACTGCACGCACTGTGGCTGCTCAGGTGATTAACTGCACTCCCACAGTGACAGAACCTTCCTCGACTGTGGCTTTATTTTTATACAAGTGAAAATTGAAGATTGGTGGGAAGGCAGCTAAATGATATCTCTGGAAAAACAGTACAGCTAAGATCTTTGTCGTTATATGTTCAGACTTCAGCAGTAACACTTCTGCTGTACATTTCTGTATCTGTAATTGCACACTGTCCTTTCAATGTGATTTGCAGAGCTTTGCATTGCTAAGCTTACCTAATAATAGAAAAGGGCTAAAACTCCCCCAAGAAGCCTTATTATAGGAGCTTGCTAAGACTGCTAGCAAAACACTTCCCCTGAATTTTTGAGGCTAGACATACATACGTACATGCTTTATGAAATGAAGGCAAAAAATACTTGCTCCGTTAGGATATCCATGTCTTGCCAGTGATTTCCCTTTGGTTACTGTATTTTAAGCATATAGCAGAGGCAGCAAAAATGAGAGTTAGTAAAAGAGGTTGCCATACTTGTAGCAAAAGCAAGAAAGGGCAAGGCGTATCCAGTTTAGAGGTGCTGTCTCGCAAAATTCTCTGGCACCATTAGAAGTTGTGTTCTGGAAGGTTGGATGTGGGAATCCAGGGCTTCCCTCTGGCTGCCCTGGAAGGCCTGGGACCCTGGCAGGGGGTCAGGAACCCTCCTGTACAGAGCCCCCAGAGACACTGTCTCTGATCTCTGTCCATGGAAAAGAGATTTCAATCTTACAGGATGAATTACCACCTATGAGTGTTTGATATAAGTAATAATTAAGTGTGGCATGGGAGCAAAAGTCAAATTTTAGGATTCTAGATAAGGGGTCCAAAGGGGACAAGATGGAGGAAATTGGGTGTGTCTTGTCCTTTTTCTCCTTCTTCATGCCCTCCATGTTTCACTGTAGTGTTGGCATTTTTCTATTGGTTTAGGCTGGGGACACACTGTTCAACGTAGGTGACAGATATTGGCACATTATTGTAAATATAGCACAGGTAGTTTCTGGTATATAATGTTTGTAACATCCCACTGAGGGCAGAGCCCCACACGCTGCCCTGCAGGACAGACCTGCGGCAGGGCAGCAGAACATGTTAGAGATAAGCAAGAATAAACAACCTTGAAACCAGCACAGATGAATTATGGCTTCTTCTTTGGCAACGAGGCAGAAAAACAGAGACTTTCTACAATCTCGGAATCATCTATACCACAGATTCTGACAGTTGGACACCACCACCACAACAGCTGAACACACACAAAGACTTTCCATGGTGAAGTACAAGGAAACTTGAAAAGATGGAAAACACATTTGCCAAAGTCTGCTACCTGCACAGAGTTCCTCCACTCCATCTCCTTGAGGAGTTAGTAGCTGGATCACTATTCTTCTATCATTATTTGAATCTCCAGCAGTAGAGAAAAAACACCAGACCTTTGAAGGTTATTACATAGACATCTCTCTGATAATAGCAGAACTATTAACAATGCCATGTTTGTCTTCTGAGATCAGTAGTACAGCATTATACACTCTGTGTGCATTTTCTCAACCCACTGCACACAGCAGATCTAGGACTAAGAATCAGCTTGCAAAAAGACACAGGCCTTTTCAGAAAGCTCATGCTGCTGCTGCTGCTGCTGAGACCCACCACACATGCTCCAAAGCACTAGCATTAATTTACTAGAAGAAGGATAAGGAAGATCATGCTTTCAACATGCATGAAGCACCAAGTGGACATCAAAGAGAAAAAAAAATAAAATATTTTTAAAAGAATCAAAAAAGGAAAAAGAAATAAAGGAAAATAAGAAAGAAGAAAAAAAAGAAAAAAGGGGGAAAAGAAAAAAGAATGAGGGAAGGGAAGGGAAGGGAAGGGAAGGGAAGGGAAGGGAAGGGAAGGGAAGGGAAGGGAAGGGAAGGGAAGGGAAGGGAAGGGAAGGGAAGGGAAGGGAAGGGAAGGGAAGGGAAGGGAAGGGAAGGGAAGGGAAGGGAAGGGAAGGGAAGGGAAGGGAAGGGAAGGGAAGGGAAGGGAAGGGAAGGGAAGGGAAGGGAAGGGAAGGGAAGGGAAGGGAAGGGAAGGAAAAAGGAAAGGAAAAAGGAAAGGAAAAAGGAAAGGAAAAAGGAAAGGAAAAAGGAAAGGAAAAAGGAAAGGAAAAAGGAAAGGAAAAAGGAAAGGAAAAAGGAAAGGAAAAAGGAAAGGAAAAAGGAAAGGAAAAAGGAAAGGAAAAAGGAAAAAGGAAAAAGGAAAGGAAAAAGGAAAAAGGAAAGGAAAAAGGAAAAAGGAAAGGAAAAAGGAAAGGAGAGAAAAGAAAAGGAGACCCTGTACGTGGCACCTTGCAAAGACAGCAATTCCTGTACATTTTGTACAGGTGTACATTTGATCTGGAAGGTCTCTGGATGATAAATATGATTGTGTTACCAAACTAAAAGCAACAACATGCTGATTCCCACTTACTGGGGAGGACAGGTGATGAACAGGCAGGAACACAGACAGAAACATCCTTGTGATGGATGGAGTTCCCTAGAAGAAGTTTGATCTGGATATCAAAGAAGGGGAGAGGGAGGATAAAAGAGGTCTGGACAAAACAGAGCCAGTGTAGTAACAAAGCTGTTTTTCAGAACACCCCTAAGAGAAGTCTCTCTTAAAAGAAGGTGACACAAAAGATAACATTCAATGAACCAAATTATAGCATCTACTTTAACAAAGCCATCTGAGCACAAATAGTTTGCTCTACTTAAAAAAAAAAAAAAAAAAGCAAGGAAGGTGGAAACATATGCAAGTTCATTTCCAATTGATTTCTGGAACAACGTGAGGTAAGAACCCAGATGCACATTTCCTTGACCAAGTGCTCTGCTGCCTGGACAGGGTGCTTTCAAAGCACCTGTAACTAGTGCTCAAATGTTTCACATGGTATCTTTCTTCTAAGCCTCTCCTCTAAGGTGCAGCTTTTCCCCAAGTTGAAACACAGTCTTCAATCTCTACACCAGCACTAACAACATGCAGGAAATACTGGAGAACAGTTTCCAAGAAACTTAGATCCCAAAGCAAACAAGTGCCCCTCCACACATATGCTGGTCCTTTTAATGCTCCAGGGTCATCACTGCTCCTCTTTTATGACAGAGAGAAAGAACTTTGTCAATATTTATCTAGGCTTTTATATGCTGGGCACCATCCCAGTGGACACAATGGAGATGCACTGTCTGCTGCACTGAAATCAACACTCTCTGGTCTCAGGGTCTTTTTTCCAGTCTGGCAGGACAGGAATGTGAAGCTATTACTTATAGCCAGTGTTTCCCAAGACAGAACCAGTCATGCTAGGATCCATCCCTTCAGCTAGAAATGCTGATTTCAGATGGCAGGGAAGTGGAAGTGTTTCACTCATTAGAAGCAGTTTCTACCAAATGTTGCTGCAATATGCATTGTCTCACTAACCCCACAGTAATTTTTTCAACCTTTCTCCAGGGAAAAAGGGATGAGATATTTAGAAAATAGAAGAGACAACCAGAGATGGATAGAAAAAGAAGGTTAACTAGCATGGAGATATTTGAGATATTTGTAACCAGCAGGAAAGGAAAGCGGTAGTTAAAGTGTGTCGGAAAATAAGAGTCAAATATTGCAGACCTGCAGCATCTGTAAACATGCATTTAATTTGCCCACTCAATTATATTCAGTCTTTCCTGGAGAAAAGTAAACATCATCAGAGAGGAAGAAAATAATTTTTTGCTTCTAAAACTGTTTAGGATTTCTAAATTTGAAAAAGTGATTGCACCGTAGGCAGAATTTTGACTCCATTGATTTGAGAATTGAATTCCTCCTTAAAGACAGTGAATAGTCATAGTAAAAACCTGCTCCCAGTTATTGACCCTAAACCCTGCTTCATCTCTCATTTGAAGGAATTGCTTCTGGTACAACCACTGCAGCAATGTGTCTTACTGTGTTCAATCCATGTCTGCTGGTCTTCACACCAAGTGATGCTATTAAATCAACAGCAGAAGCTAAATTTTTTTGAGATATGTGGAAATTGTTATAGAAACGTGGACAAAAGCTTAGCAAGACTCCTTTCACTTTCCTAACTAAAGTCCAAAATTGGTGAAGAGCATAATTTGATTTGGGCGGGGGGGGGGGGGGGGAGGAGGGTGTAGGGTTGGGTGTACTTAGAGCATCCACTGCTTATGCAAAATCAGAGATATCACTAAGATGTTGATGCTTTAGCCAACATCATACCCAGCTCGACATAAACAAGGATTGCCAACAGCAACATTGGCTTGAAGCACTTTTTTCCTTTCACGTGTCATTTCCCACTTTGTGAATTATCCCACCACATTTCAGAGCTTCAGGTTTCCACACATTCCCTTTGATTTCTTATCAGAGGATGGTGAGGCAGGGAGGCCTGATTTCAAGGACCACAAGGCAGACCTACCACATTGGCTTCTATCTCCTCTCCTATTCCTGTAGAAGAAGCAGGTTTGTGTGGATGTTTTTATACTACTTGAAGGATCCCCTCCTAGGGAAGACAACTTCTCAGCCAGCTGCTGAAGCATGTTTCCTGACAACACAAACAGGAAGGAGCAAGGCAAGGTACCCAGGCCAATAAGACAGTATGAGATACCATATGAAATCTGTTTTATGCTTAGCATCTGGACAGAAACCCCATAGCAGACACAGGCATCCCACAGAATCATCAGCAGATATACTGGCCTATTTTGCCCTCAGAAGCAAGGAAGAGTAGAAACACAGTAATTGCACAGCCAGTTTGGGTTTATCTGGAGGTTGTGGAACAGGAAACTTGAGTAATTTTCTTTTTCTCATAACGGTCTGTGATTTGACCAACACAGTATAACTATGTACTATCTAAATTAAATTCTTACTGAGACTATCTTACTTCAAGCTAGACTTCTTCTGCTCTCTCCCTTCGAATTTCTAGACCAGATAGAATGAACACTGATGATCAATGAAGTTCAACCAAAGTTCAGCACAGAGGCAGTTCCGTGCAGGAGACTAACTGAGCAAATCTAAAAGACCAGGGTGTAACACACTTAGTCAGGAGATTGCCAAAAAGGCAGCTCTGGAGTTCAGCATACAGACTATTCCCTCAGTTAATGTAAACTGAAACTTACTTGTCTGCTATGTTGTACCTTTTGACCTTTCCAGATTAAAGTCAGGACAGTGTTCCCCTTTTTCCTGTCCTTCTCCCATTTTCTGTTTCATAAAATGAACAAAACAAGGACTATCACAAAATTAACAGTGAAGAAAAAAACAAGCAGAGCAGAACATGGCAGCTTATACTGTTAGATAGGAGAAGGTATAACAAAACCAGAGAAGGACAGGATCTGCTTTTACCCACCAAGTGTTCCTCATTTATACAGGGAACCACAGTATATCATCATCATTTCCCTCTATTCCACACAAATCACTGTGCTGGAACCATTTTATACCTTCATCTGAGTCTCTATTAATCCTCCTTTTGGGGACAGCTCCTGAAAATCCTCCTGTTTTTCTGTTTCCCATTAGAGACGTGCACAAACCTGTCAAAGCTACAGCTTCATCATGCTTCTTCTAGCACCAGATCTTACCAGAGTAAACCAAGGGGAAGGAAACCTCAACTGATTAGACAGAAATCTTATTGAGTCTGTGAAATACTTCATATATGTTCTGGTGATGATTGTGTTTTGCTACAGTACCAGGACATATTCAAGGAGAGAAAAAAAGAAGGTAATTGCAGCCAGAGAAGAGTGGGCTGAGAACATGTGTGAGGCAGAGCCCTGCAGATACCCAGGTTGGTGTAGAAGAGGGGAAGGAGGTGCTCCAGATGCCAGAGTTGAGAATCTTCCACAATCCATGGTGTAGACCGTGGTGAAGCATCTGTGCCCCTGCAGCTCATGGAGGATGCAGAAATCCACGTGCAGCCCATGAAGAATCCCCATGTTGGAGCAGGTGGATTCTTGAGGGGAGGCTGTGAGCCCAT
The DNA here is from genome assembly GCF_048771995.1 of Taeniopygia guttata. Taxonomy (NCBI): domain Eukaryota; kingdom Metazoa; phylum Chordata; class Aves; order Passeriformes; family Estrildidae; genus Taeniopygia; species Taeniopygia guttata. The sequence goes on from NC_133024.1 coordinate 23,767,371, forward strand.
GGGGTACCAGTGGAGAAAGAATCTCACACTGGAGCAGCCTGTCCTTGAGGGACTGCACCCTGTGAAGGAGTGACCCACACTGCAGCAGCTGAGGGGTGCTGTTGCCTGTGGGAGATGGAGCCATGTCCGAGAAGTTCATGGAGCACTGGCTTCCACAGGAGGGATCCCACAGTGCAGCATAGGAAGGACTCCTCTCCCTGAGCAGCAGGAGAAGCCACAGGTGATGAACGGACCATAAACCCCATTCCATCTCCTTGTGCCACTGAAAGAGGAGGTAGGACAGGGAGGGAGGGAGGCAGGGGTGGGAAGAAGGTGTTTTGAAGGTTCTAGTGTACTTCTCATTATCCTGCTCTGATTTTGTTATTAATAAATTCACTTTATATCCCTCAGTTGAACCTGTTTTGCTTGTGATGGTATTTGGTGAGTGATCTCTCTTGACACTTATCTCATGACCCCTTCATTATATTTTCTCTCTGCTGTCCAGTTGCAGAGAGGAGGGAGAGACTTTGAGGGTGCCTGGCTTTCAGCCAGGGTCACCTCACTGCATTGGGATAACAGTGAACAAACAGCTGCACTAAGAGCAAACATTAATCAAAAATTGGAAAAACAGTTTTTTTTCCCCAGAAGCTAAAAGTGCTTCCATTTCAGTCCTAAACTGCTCTGCAAAAGAGAAAAACAGTCATGAAGCTTCCTTCAGGAAATCAAAAACTGAGTTTAGAGGAAAGCAAGGAAATTATTTTGATAACAGTTCAGAAGTTGAAGCACTTGTAAAAAAGATGGAAGCATCCTCAAAGTTCATTTACTTCTGAAGCAGTGTCCCATACCCAGCTTTGCTAGTGAGCCCCCCAGAGTAATGGGGAATACTTCAGGTTGGTGCATCCTACATTGTCTCCTTAGAACTGCAGGGAGCCCACCAGCTGCAAGCCCTGTTCGCCTCTTTCAGAAAGGCTATGTTAGATAAGGAAATACCATTCTAGTCAGTCATGGTCAACAGACCTTTTCTCTTTAGATCTCTTTTTCCCTCTCCTTCCATTTGAGGCTTTTTCTTTCTTTCTTTTAATATATGAAGGCAATATTTACAGCCAAAGCAGTGCTGAGTAAGATGCAGTGATTATGGCTGATTTTATCACAGCCGTATTACTTAGCTGCAAGGTGAAGCGCTGTGCTAAAATGGATCATGAATCCCTGAAATTGACTATCCGTCACCTTTATAATCCTGATGGAAAGGCAGGTCAGATCAGGCCTGACAACTCCCCATGCAAATGAGACTACACCAGTGACGTCTGCTTGCTTCAAGGCATTTATTTGTCTGGAGAGGAAGGTGATGCCTTAGGGAATTGGACTAAAGAAAGACTCCAACTGCCCCTGCAGGAATCAAGTGCAAATACAGGAGCCAATTTTGTGCACAGAAAGACTGCTAGAAATATTGAATGAAAGAACATTACAAGCAGCTAAGAATCAGGACTGTGACATGAATGCCTCCCCCCAGGTAGAAGAACAGATTTCAGTTTCATAGTTAGAAAAATAAAATAATACCACACCACCACTGGGAATTTGTAGGATCAGATGAAATCCATAAATGAGGAAAAAACCCTAAAATGTCTGAAGATTCTAGCCATAATTCCTTCCAATTCAGTGTCACTTTCTTTCTCACAAAGTCAGATTTAAGAAGTGTCTGTAAGTTTGTAGACCAAATCCATCAGGGTGTAAGCAGTGGCCATTACGTGTGGAACCTATGCAAGAAAGCTCACAGAGTGATGGAACTGTTGAATCTCACAGGAGGTGTTTATTTGCAGACAATCAGTTCACTTGATGTGAAAATCACTAAACTACTCCATTTAATCTATTTAACTGGCATATGGCCATATTAAGGTAACTTCCCAATCTGACCGTTCACAAGACTCTCTTGCAGTCATGCTCCCAAGGCCAGGGATTTTATCTGCTGGGACTGAAGACCCTTTGCAGCCGGTGGCTCCAGTGAGCCAATACTTCCTTCTTGACTCTCTACATACCCCAGTCACACAGTCAGACCAGATTTCCTCAGCAGTTCGATCCCAGGTTTCCCTTAAAAGAATCTCAGATGTCTCATTCCATAAATAAATTTATTCAGGGTGCGGTAACACCGAAACAGCCCAAACTGGTACCTCTGAGGAGGAACCAGCAACAAAGTACCCCCTTGGCTTTTATCCCCTTTCAGTCTTAGCTCAAAAAACTCTTGCTTTTCCTTTCTGAGTCTTCAGCCCTTTGCAGTCTCCCAGTGCCCATCCACCCAGCCTGTCCACCGGCCTTTGTGCCCTTTGTTATGAAGAGGGTTGGCAGTCCACAGCCTCCCAGAGCTCAACCTGCAGTGCCCACTGCAGCTGCACCACAGGTATTCCCCAACAGCCACGCGCAAGAGCAGCACCCTTGGAGAAAAGAACAACTAGCATGTTACCTACTGCTTCTAATGAGACTGATGCACTGCTTTAGGTAAACACCAGGTTCTTAAGGCAAGACTTGTTCTGAAGTACAGAGGTTGTCTCATTCGTACATCTCCCAGGGTTGGGCATATCTCAGTACCACTGGGCAGAGTGCTTGCTCTTGGCACCCATGTTCTATTCCCAGCATCATTTTTTACAAATCAGGCAGCCTAGCCATAGTCATTTACACTACTGTTCCTGATTCCTGCCCATGCTAAAAAAGGTTAATACTATGTATGTCACAGAGCTCCTACACCCTTGTTGTTAAAAGTGGGGAAGACTCTTTGAGATCCACAGATAGACGATATTAAAGAAGGGCGAAGACTACTTACATCTTGCTCTTCTCACCTGTCCTTTCTTCCCCTTTCCTCTAATGCCTCTCCTGGGTAAGTCACATCCCAGCTAAACCTCTTAGTGAGTGATTACATTAGAGATAGTGCTAATTACCAAGTGTCGTCTGCATGGTACAATCTTATCAACACCCCACACTTTCTCCCCTGAGGTGAGGGGGCTTGATCCATTTCATAAAAGTATCCTAGTTATCTGCTCCAGCAAGCTCCATTCCCTCCGGCCTGAAGGTGGATTTTTTTTCTTTTTTGTTTTTTTTTTCACCCTAAGTACAGATTCAAAGCTTTTCTGGTAGAACCTCTTGCAGGGAGGTGGGGTTGCCCCAGCAACAGACTCGTGGGTATTGTCCTGTGTGTACAAAAGGAGCAGTCAGTCCCAAGGTGCTGTGTTTCAGGTAACACACTCATAGGCTCGTCCCCAGCAAGCATTGCAGTTCTAATGCCCTCCACCAGGCACAGGAAGTCAACATCTGCCCCACAGCTAGGAACGCTGAGTTTGGAACATGGGGTAACAAAGGTAGAGCAGAGGTAGCTGCAAGAAATTCCCATCAATGCTTTGATAAGGCTACTGAATCGTAGTTTAGTATTGCCTGGTATTTTTTTTTTTCCTAGACTCTCCATTTGACCAAACTCTGGAGCTTGTGTCTGCTCTCTCCATTTGGCCATACTCTTCTGCCCTGCAGCACCCTCAACCCTGAGTTTGGGGCTCCCCCCACATTTCTGACAACTTAACACGGGGTAGGCTCAGTGACCCTGTAGGTTTGGCTACAATACTGCTGGTTACCAAGGCTTTAACAGGGTAATTTCATCTTGCATTATAATCCAGAACACCATTTGCTTTCTTATTAGTGATGCTTCAGCTGTATTTTTTCTGGGGGTTTGGTTGTTTTTATGTTTGAAGGTTGTTAGTGCTTTGTTGGTTTGTTTTTTTTTTTCTTTTTTTTTCCATATAATTTGTGTGCATATTACTCGCTGTCCCTGGAATTCATTTTGTTCCCTGCTAATGAAACCTCTGCGTCGCTAACAAAGCAGAAAATAAAAAAGGTAAATAGCACTCTCCAGAAACAATTTGTTTCTTGTTCTGTAAATTTTTGCTGAACAGCATCTCAGGGAATTTTCACCCCAATAAAAGAAGAGAGAAGCAGGAGATGATTGAGAAGGGGCTAGAAATGCAGTTAGTTGATCTGGAAAGGAAATAATAATTATATGAACACCATAGACAAATAGGTACCCAGACAGCTGCACCCGTGAAACTCCAGAAAGCACTTGAGCACCCAAGTCATTTAATTGAGTTGAAACCACTGGTTGTAGAGACATTTGAAGGGGGATTAGTTTTCTCATGATTAACCCTTTGAATCTACATCAACATTAGAGAACAGAAGAGGACACAGAATATTAATGAGCAATCCTGTTCTGCTAAAACACCTAAGGTAGGTGTAGACCATGTCCAGCAGTATTGGTGGCAGTGAATACAAAGGAGAAGATGAAAAAACTTCGGAAGAGGTGGTGCTGGTTTCTCCTAGTACCTGCTAGAGAAAGTCACAGGACATTCTACTAAAGGTAGTTTCTTTCTCACATAGATGAATCATCATGTTCACTTTCAAACAGCTAAATACAAGTCACAAGGCTGAGATAAAAAAAAAAAAAAATTAGACTACTGAAGAGATTTTGAAGTTTATATTGAAGATCCTAGACTAAAGGCTTGCAATTGAAAAAATCTGAATTTATAGCTGCTTCTACTGATTTTACTGTCTGACATTCAGATCCTAAACCCTCTAATCCAAGCAGGGAGGTAAAAACAATGACATAAGGCAGGAATGGAGGTGCTCTTACATGCTTTCCACCAATAATCAAGTAATATGTTATCTCTGTGCTGTATTGCTTGGGAACTAAGAAATTAGTACGCTTCCTGGAAAAATATACAAACCAACATCAGATTCTGCCAGAGTGAAATACACTGAAAGCCAGGTTTTATTTCTGAGACTACTCCATTGGCTAAAATAGCCAAGGGAATTAGATGGCCAAAAGCCATGTGGCCCTAAGTCCCTTTGCCACCTTTAAAACTGCATGCACAGAGCTCCACGCACGAACACACCTTTGCCCTATCACTCACTGGATTACTGGACCAGCCCTCGTATGGAAGATTAAATACAAACTGCTCTACTGCTAAAGCATATTTATTGAGCTTTAAACACCATGTAATTTATACATCTCTCCTCTCAGAGTTGGAAAAACTCCATCAACAATAATAACGGCAACATTCAATTTCAATTGGTATGTTTTTAACCTACAATAAGCAACCTGTTATAACGATAAAGAGGTCTTTAGAAGTTATGCAAGGTATTAATTGAGCTGCTAGGAGACCATGCTGGTTGGTTTTGTAGTAACTCTGCAATGAAAAAGAATGCAGCAATCAGAAAAATCCTGGCAAGACAGCAGCACCATCTCAGATGATTGCTTCAGCTGTACTAGTTATTTACATGAAGTCAATTCCACGTGATTATTAAGAACATGAGGTTTATCGTTCAGTATAAAAGGCCAGCTCATTACGTCCCCACAAGCTACAGCTTAAATGGCAAACCTCGATAATTCAGTTTTTCTAACAGCAGTTTGGAATTTAATCGCTGCACAATAACTGCATTAATTCTGAATTAATTTCTTAATGGAGATGTAATTGTCTTGAGTTTCATCTGAGGGGCCAAAATATGCTCTCACCAGCATAAATCTAGTGGAACTTCAAGTGAGAGAGTGGGATGATTTCAGCATAAGGAAACTTGAAGTCAACAGGCAGCTGAGTTTTACACTGGCATCAGAGGAAACAGTACAGCCCCACCATCATTTGCAGTGTTCACTTTAGTCCCATATGCCTTGTTTGCCTGGGCAGCATTCTTACAGGTACTGAACACAAATGAAATCACGTCTGTTTACTGCCATGATTATAATAAAAATGCTTCATCCTGAAAAGCTGCAAAGCATTTTGCTGCAGGGAAAACATTTCTTTCTATCAATAGCAAAATGCTTTTAGGTCTGGGGTGAAGACACCAGCTCATATAGATGGAGAAGCTAAAAAGGCAGATGGCCACATTTCCATTTGGCTTAGATATTCAAGCTGACACCTCCAAGTACTATAATGAGCCCTGTATGAGCAATTGAAAGACAATGCCTTGAGAAGGTGTTCATAAGAACTCAGATGCTATTGTGGCAGGCACACTGGAAATCCTTAAGGTAGAACTGAAATCAATGGGAACAAGAAAATGATCACTGCTACATCATAATATGGATGAGAATAGTGATAGTAAGATGGTAAGAAACTGATGCTGTAGGAAGAATGCCTAGATAGCATGAACAGGGACTGATGAAACATATTTTAGCTCTTCCAGTTGCCTATTTGAATGGATAAACTCGTAGTGCCAAGAAGAAAGTTGAGAACACAAAAAACAACAAGGAAATAAACCATCTTGAAAAATCAGTGCAGCAGATGAAAAGTTACAGTGACAAATCACACAGGAGATTGGAGTCTACTGAGTGCCATAATCTGCAAAGAATTCCTTGAGGCCCATCCCATTCAAGGCCATACCAAGAACATAACAAGTGTGGCAGTAACACCGCTTAGATTCTGAGCCAGACAGGTAAGTTGCAAACCAGATCCATGACAGTAAGTAAATCTGACTGAGAAAACACAGTCCACATTTCCCTTACTTCTGTTTAAGGCCTACCACCTACCACCATATACAGCTCTTTTGTGTTGCAAGCAGGCAGAGAGAAGAGAAAATTTCCAGTTGTTCACGTTGAGCATTTTCCTACCAGCAGCACAGCAACCTCATGTGAATTTTCGATCCATTTTACATCTTTTCACACCACTGGTGACACAGAACTACCCATAGCACTCCTAGTGTTTGATTTAATATTTATCAAATGAGAAGAGCAATCACAAACAGTATCCTGCTAAAACGTCACATACCTGCTCACCTGCTCCTTGAGGACCTCCTCCACAGACACTGCCTTGACACAACTTTTGATAGAAGAAAGAGAGCAGCTTGCTTTGAGGTCTACTATTTATATATGAATACATCAGCAATAGATTCATTTACACACAAGACATATGTAAGCAAATAGATATTCACTACTTTTTTTTTGTGAAGGTAAAAAGTCATAACAACTACTCCTCCTCTAGGGCCAGAAAGAAAATGAGTAGAAAATGTTCATGATGTGAGCAAGGCAGTCAGCATCGGAAGTTGTGTTAAGAGATTAAGAGACCCTGGCTCTTTGTATGCCTGAAAAGGATGCCAGCTTTCAGGTCAGTGAGCTGACCTCCCTTATCTATAGAGGTCATGATGAAATTTAGCAGATCAATCATCTACACTGTTGGACAGAAAGGAAAAAAGACCTGCCAGAACAGTTTTGATTTAATTTTTTTATCAAAATCCGATCTCCTGTGGAAATTGTCAACTTCAATGAAATGTTTGATGGCTAAGCATTCAAGAGTTTCATTGCGTTAGTCTCAGAACATTTTGTTTAGATAAATTTTAAAACTTTTTTAAATATCAGGTAAATATTTCATTTAATCTTTTGCTCTCTATCAGATGTCTGTGAATTATTATTTACTTATTATTCTAATACAATAAAAAAGGAAAAGTAAATAAATCAGAGAAAATAGTGAGAGTTTAAATAAAAAAATAAATTCTTGGGAGAATTGGGAGAAAATTGAACTCTAAATTCAGAATTCATCTCAATTTATTGAGACAGGCTAAAGTTCTAGCATGCACAATATGACTGCCCCTGCAGTCTAGTCATTGTAGGCTCTTCTGGCCATTGCACAGGCTGCGCCAGGCCAACTGGGAAAGGAAATAAAGCTTAAAGAAAGAAAGATACAACTTAGTTATACCTTAGAAAGAAACAGAATTTGCTATAGCCTCTGGCATTCTGTGGTATCACAGACATTTGCCTGTGGTGTCCCGATTCCCTGACATGCAAGACACAGCGTAATTCACATTAGGGCAGATTTTCCAAATGCAGGTGACAGACTAAAGACTTACATGTGGTACAGTATGTCACTGGATTAAGCAATTTTTATGTTTAAAAGACATATTTTTATGTGTCTTTACATCCCTAGATCACATCCATCACTACAGTATTGTAGCAGCTAGTGATGTTCATCAGAAGTAAAATCAATAAGCAGTCAAGATTGCATATAATGGTAGCCAAAACTGGGTTCTTAATTCCACACTTTGGCAGAGAATAAATTGCATGATTCTTCACACTGAAAGACCAAATGTGATCAGGAAAGCCCCAGCGAGGCCCATGCTGCAACTCCACAATAAAATACAAAATGCACCTAATACATAACCACAAATCTAAGCCAAAGCACTGGGGTCAGACCCAGTAAAATTCTCTGGTCTCTGAAAGCCACGGTGGTGGGTCTGAAAGGAACAACAGCCTTTTCTGGACTTCAGACCTATGAGTCTGTGAATTCACAAGAAAGTACTGCATACTTCAACCAAAATCATCCTGAATCATTCAATCTGTAGCTATCTACAGACACATCGTACAATACCCACATTTGGGCAGCAGAACACTCCAAGCACTCCTCCACATTGAGGATGAAGCAGGTGAGTTTTCAGGATCCCTGATAACCATTTCCTCTGTGATGCCTATGAAACCTGCACAGACTAGGCAGCAGGGAGCTTTCATACAGCTTACCTGGCAGGACCAACCTGGACCAATCCCATGGAAAGTGTTGCCATTGTCAGAAAAACACGCTATTAAAAAACGTTCTTTTTGCAAACATATATTACTAATGGGAAGCTGGTACAGGATTACGTGCTGTCTCCCAACTTTGCACACAGGGAGTACTGGGATTATTACTGGCTCATAATATATTCCATTAAGACTGACAGTCTGAAAAGAGAAGTGTCATTTCCACAAGTTCTCACCAAGCTCCAGCAACCCTGTCAGTGTCACAGCTGGACTAAGATTCTGTAGTGAGCAAAAATGAAGTCAGAACCTCTTTAATAGATAATTAGTAATAAGAGGAGTGTAAGGGCATTTGAATAATACATCTCATGGTCAGATAAAGCTGTAGGAGCCCAAAGAGAAAGGGCATAACAAGTCAATGGGGCAAAAATCAGAGAAAAATGAGACTAATGTGTCTATGTGAAGTGAGAGGTCCAGTTTTAAGCTGATAGTAAAAGTAGTGCTTTGCATTTCAAAATACCTTGTTTTCAAGCCCTTTTCTTTCAAAAATTTCCAAAACAGAGTCAAAGGCTTGTGAGAACAACTGCTCCCTTATGCAGAGAAAAAAGAAATGCATAGGGAGGCTGTGAAATTTCCAGAGCCACTTTCAGGTTGTCAGTGACAGAGGGGAGAATACAAGACCAATCTCTAATGGCTGGAGAAACTGGTCGTTCCCATCCTATCCATGACAAAGAGTGCCCAGAAAAAGGGGGATAATGCTCAACACTGCTGAGTTTTCCCATGCACTGGATTAAAAAGTAGTGTTTGGTATTAGCATCAAATTCGCTGGTGCCAGGCTTGCCTAAGGCTACACTAGCAAATGTTATATTCTCAATGCCTGACAAATGCAGAGAAAAATGAGAGAATGGAAATGATTTAGTGCTAAACCCCCTATTTTCAGCACCTCAAATACAGATGTGTTTTTCTCTTGTATTTTAGTTCACGTTCCTCATTTTATTCACTGCTTTTTTTTTTTTTTTTAGTTTTCAGAAGTACCTAGAATTGCAGATCAGGCTTCACTTAGAGCCATCACCTTAATAACTGTAGCACTTGCAAAAAAATAGCATAGATATAACTTTTCATTTTTCAGCAGAGCAGGTCTTCTGACCTTGACACATTTGTGGTCAATTTTAACTGAGTATACCATGCCTATTCACCAACTCATCCATCATATCTGTTTCCCCCAGGTTTTCCCATCCTGATGCAGCAATCCTTTTTTGTTCCTGCAGCTACTGTATGTAGAAGGGACCACAGTGCTTCACAGGAAATTTCCAGCTGAGAACACCACAGAAAGAGTGAAGAACACCTTAGGGCAAGGAGGAGTTAGTGAGGGAATTGAACAGGGTGCTCTATTGCTCCCCCTAAAATAAAGCCTCAATAAAGTAAATAAAATAAAAAAGTCATATACAAAAATCCTTTCAGGTCCTGATTTAAAGGTAGAGCAGCAACATAACATCAACCTGCAGCTGGGGGCAGGCCTGCAGCTGGGGCAGCAGACTAAGCTATGGACCTGTGCAGGCAGAAAATCCATACAGATGGGATTGCCTTCTGCATTAAGAGCACAAAATCTGAGATAATGGTTTCTTCTGACACCTACTGTAAATAAAATTATTATTTTTTTATAATACTTCTGTGGGGTGCAGTACACAGCTGAGTTCCTCAGCCAAGCTGGCAGCATCTTGGAGAAAGCCTGTGTAACAAAGGGTAGGAAAAAGCTGGAGGGGAGAGGGAAAAGAGTGAGAAACTGCAGAGGTAATACAGTAGTCTGAGGAGAGAACAACAAACAAACTAGCACGTACTGACCCATTCCCTATAACTGTAGGTAGACACATCTGAACCCCACCCAAAGAAAAAAAACACACAAACAAACAAATAAGAATAAAAAAAGCCCACAAAACCCACAGGAAAGGGAACAAGTAAGATGACCAGTTTCTTAAAGTGATACCCAAATTTCTGACTACCTCCATGACTTTTGGTACCTCATAGCTTTCAAAAGCAAAGGGCCACAACAGGGATGAGCTATGGATGAGAGAACAAAGACCAGACTCCCACCCCTGGAGAAAACCTGGACTCAGAGCACCACTGCATCAGGCTAAAATGCAGCAGAAATCTGTTAAAGTGATGCTTTTAATCACAGAATCTTCTTCCATTTTAAAAGGAATGTTACTCCAGGAATTTCCCAGCTGAAAGATGCAGAGAGGCTACAGTGCCAGAAGAATCTGAATTATCTCCAGCTGATGACTAAAGGAACCTAACAAGGACCTTGCTTGGAAGGAGCAGGAGTGCTCTGCAAGCACATAGATCAATAACAGATGAGAGGTTCTTGGTCTCAACAAACACTTGTAACAGAGAACAGCTGGTCACGTAAGAGGCACCCTAAAAATGATACTGATTATGCACTTAGTTCTCTACAACATGTGGAAATATTTCACAGGTACCATATTAGCTTGCATAGCTGGAATTATAGGGACTCTGTAGAGAGGAAAAGTTCAAATAGAGAGAAAGGGTATAAATGGTATTGGGAATGCAGGGATCACATTCTGTGTGTGCAGAGAGGATGCGCTCAGGATGGGTTCCATCTTAACTACAGCAGACCCTGACTGTGCTACTTAAAAGTAATAAAGTTTGGAGGAGATTTTCTTAAATTCAGAGTTAAGGAAAGCTGGCAGGTGCTGAGGAGTGCTCAAGTCAGACAAAGACATGTGCTAGGGATGTCAGCAATAGAGAGATAGGACAGAAAATTCAGCTAGAGCAAAGCTAAGACACATCAAAATGCAGAAATAAATTCTGAAATATAACAGGGCTTCTGACACAGAATTTCAATAAAATTAGGCTCCGGACCAAGACTAAAAATCATCATGTGTATACACGTCATTGCATAGGCTTCTGAGCAATAATGAGTAAATGAGTACACTGGATAATGGAAGAAAACCTTGCTATAATGAAGACTAATGAAATGACAAGGATCAATGGAAGATGATGATCTTTGGTTTCAATCTGCACATGAAGCATAGCAGGCTTTAGAGGTGAGTGTGCTCACAGAATCCAGAGAGGGAGCGTTTTGAGACGTTCATAAGAGAGCTCCAATACATAAGCCCAAAAGCCCTTAATATAAAAATATTCTTTATACTAGCAAGGTTACATTATCATACTCTTGATCAAGAGAAGAAAAATATACAAAATGCATAAACTTGATGAACATCAAAGCAGTAATCAGTCTAATAAAGCAGAAAAAAGTGGATGACTTTGGTTATCTGCTTACAGAAATGAGTCATGTGTCATGTTGGGTGACAGTTTAGAAAAATAATTTCTTGATGTCTTAAATAAATTATCACTTAGAACAGCTGACTCCAGAGCTCACAGAGACAGAAGACTATTTGCAGTGCAATTTGACATGAAAGACAAAAGTCTGTTTGCAAAGCAACCATTGTTGATACACTGAAAAACAATAGCCACAAACAGGCTCAGTGTCCTTCAGGGATTATATGCACACACCAAAATAAAATAATAAAAAACCCCAAGCAACACATACGAGGTACTAAATTTTTTGAAAGGGATTTGTAAAACTACTGAGGAAGTTGACTGGGAAAAGAAGAAACATCAAAAATGATAAGGATTAAATCCCTATCCTAAGGACAACAAGAAAAAAAATCATCCACACAAGAATCAGAAACACACTGCAAAACAAGAAAGTTAAACATGAATCTTGGAAATGACATAAGGAAACCCTTGAAAGAGAATAGTACATTTAAATGGACAAGCTAAAGAAATTATCTATTTTTTATATTGCGCTTCTGTTGGGGCAAGGTTTCCATTCCACTGAAATGGATATGTTAGAGCCTCTAAAAATCCATTGGGTTAGCAAAGGATATATGTTAGGTCCAGTAATCAAATGACACCTGTGGTGTCACCAAGATTCAGATTATGCAGAGATTTGAAAACTGGCATTAAGAATTAAAAAAAAAAAAAAAAAAAAAATTAGAGAGGTGAAGTACTAGATTAAATGGAGGCCAAGAATGAAGGGCATTTGGATGTGGATTTAGGCGATCCAGGACTGGGACAGCAGACCATGATAGGTAAGACCTCAGGCCAAACACACTGCATTTCCTTCTATTTCTATATGAAGAAACAACACAAAAAATCCTACAGATTCCATAGATAAGGCAGAGTTCATGTCAAACCCTTCATAAGAAGGTAAGAATTTGTTGCTATTTACTCCCTATATATCATCTTGAAATCTCACTGAGAATTCTAATAACATTTTCTTTATAAAATAAGAAATAAAAAAGACAGGAGTAATAAAAAAAAATTCAAAACCCTCAGAATTGAAGCAGCCAGAGCAATGTTCAGAACTAAACTCACAGTATTTGATTCTTTATAGCTGCCCAACATATTCCACACAGGTAGTATTGGAGGGAATTGGGGGACACAGATGCCTTTAGCCACGATGCACTGAATGAAGGGAAGAGGTGAGAGGAAAGCTCACTTTCTACATACAAGCAGAACCGATAAATCACAGCCTGGCTGGCGTGGCAAACACCAGTCCCTCTGGCAGCTTTGTAATTACTCCCTAAATGTGGTCTCAACCCTCTTGATGTAGAGATAAATAACTTTATGTGCAAAGCAATTAAAGCCTCAGGCAACACTGCTGGCAAAGCGTGGCCACTATGTGTCACTATCCATTTGCCAGAGAGGTGTACAGGAGGTATTGAGTTTATTAAACAGAGCCACAGCACTGGCTTCCACACATCAACCTGCCACAGACCTTTTTTGGATGGCCCTCAAACAATTGTTTCTGCTCTCCAAAGCAATGAAACATCCTGGTCCAAAGGCTGGACCTGAAGTGAGGCGAGCCCCTCCGAGCAGTGTGCGAGGCATTTTGCTTCTAACCACGCTCCCAGAAGAGAGTGGTTTTCTGCTCTGTAAGTCTGATACCTACTGGGGAACCTCTGAAGGTATTATCAATCATCGTGATTAGATTCCTCCTCTTCTCAGGAGAGATCATGCTCAGTTGAAACAAGAGCTATTGCTGGGATGGTAACAAATCACTCTGCAGCAGAGTTCTGCTTGCTGCATTCCTGTCCCCTTATTTGTGTGCATTTCTCTGCCCTTTTCCTGGCTGGTCATGTTTTCACTAAATCTCCTGTCTATCCAAAGCAGAACATGCCTCAATGTTTTTCTCACATCTGACACCTACTCATAGTGACAGCTGTGGAAAGCAAACTTAGGAAAGTCCTCCTGCAATCTCATACAGATGGGTGAAATAGCACCACACTGTGACACCTGAATCCTGTCCCTTCCTCGGGAGCTGCTGCCCTACTCAGCTCGGAAGCACTGCATACTGCAGCAGTGCAGCATCCACATCAAAAAAAAATTCCAGGAAAGAACTGAGCTGAATGCAAGCTGGAACATTAGCTGTGCCATGACGTGCTTGCACGACCTCGAAGCAGGTATCATATGCCAGGCAAATCACCTGGTGGGGATTCCAGTAGCCTGCAAGGAAGACATGGACTAGCTGTATCTGTCACAGCAAATTATGCATCTTTCTGCCTGACTCCTATCATAAGGTACCTGACTGAAGTGATGCAGCTATGGGCTGGGTCAGTCTCCAGCCTTCCGTGGCTGCACATCTCCAAGTGGTGTGGAAAAAGTGGGATGGCTTCTGTTTTTTTTTTTTTTTGGTTTTTTTTTTAATTAACAAACACAAAATATTTCAGCTTTGAAAAAGCCTTTTTTTTTTTTTTTTTTTTTTTTTTTTTTGCCTCTTCTGGCTTTAAACCACCATCAAAAGAAAATAAATCAGCACAACAGCCATTTCATTCAACGTTCTTCTTGGAAAATATATTCATAACTTTTTAACTCGGTCTGTAGAGACAGAACTTAAAACAGTATTTGTGTTCTGAAAAGAAACCGTGATCCTTTTGAGTCAGTTCTGATCAATAATCAAAGCTGCTACTAGGGGGCACTGTGGCATTCACGGGAGGTGCAGCGCTGCTTCCCGCTGCCTATTCCTGCATCCATGAAGTCTTTCACAATTCCTTGGGTAAAAATACAGCTGAAGTCTAGTTTGGGCCATTTCACTCTTCCTAGTAATGTACCTCTTAAACTTTAAAGTGTGTATGATGCATCACTCCCCTCTCTGTCCCCCCTGCTTCTTTAGCACAATAACACTCAACAAATGCTGGCTGTTTCTTCAGATGTTACTGTGTTTTAGTGATCTAAGGAATTGAAACTTGCTTGTAAAACAATTTAGGATTGTTTAGGACAAACATGACAATGTAAAGTAAGAGTTAAGAATTATAATAGTAATCATAATAATAACGATAATGAGTATTTCTCTTCCCACTGCAATGAACCCATCTGGAAGGCCTCAGTGTGAGTCTTCAGAAGTATCCAAAACTGTGATTAGAAAGAAATTCATTTCGGCAGGAAGGTGGAAACTCAGAATGCCAAAGAAAGAAAAAAGGAAGACAAAAATCCTTTCTAGTTTTGGCCAACAGACCTCATCGGAAATTCTTTTGAAATGTTATTCTCTGGAAGAGAGCTCAGTTAGCAATATTCTGCAAATGCTCAGCCCACTTCATCCATCTGCCAAGCTGAGAATGAATATTCATAGCAAGTTATTTTAATCATTGTGTTTTTCTTGATGTGACATAATTCTATATAATTTTTCCCCCCGGAAAAAAAAAGAAAAAAAAAAAAAAAAGAGAAAAAAGAAGTGTCCTCTTTTTATGCTGTCAAGTCAGAAAGTTTTTTTTCTCCATCTGCAAGGAAAAAAAAAGGGACATTGGGTGGCTCATGCATGGTTTGTAGCAACATCCTCATCAATGCTTCTCAAATCCCAGCACTAACAACCTAGTCAATGACACTGGTGCAAACAGTATGTGCTGGCTTTTACCTGTCCCTGTTGAACACAAGGGATCAACACCTCCCACAAGCGATGATCGGGGTGACAACACCACACTTATGTAGGTTGGGATGGGATCCACTGGCAGCATGTACATGGGGGAGCAAGGGAAGCTGCACAGGAAGAGCTGGGTTTGGGGAGCTCAGGGCTGGTAGAGCCTGGGTGCTGTAGTTGGAGGATGAGGGAAATAAGGCAGAGAGTTACTGCAGATATGTTCAGGGGATGCTGCTTGTAGTCACACACTCTCATAAGCACATACTACACAAAAATGCTTTTACAATTTTTGGTTGCTTCTTAAAATAGTTTTCGTTCAATATTTAGCAAAGGTTCACACTTTTTGGCAAAACTGTCCAAGAACAGACAGGTTATAAATATTTTAGAGTACACAGACATACCTCAGGAAAGAATTGGGTCCTCCCTTGATTCTATATGGTGCTCCTGGTTCCCAGTACATCAGAAGGACATTTTATTATAGTTGAAAATCTTGAGGAAAACCTTGTTCCTGCAGTAATCAAGAGTCTAAAATATTCAATACTTGAATGATGCAAGCAATTCCCAGGTGCCATACAGTAGCAGCTGGGACAGGCAAGCTGGGTCACAGAGCTCAGCTCGGTGGAAAAAAAAAGAACACTACAATCTGGTTTTCTTAAAAGCCAGGCTTCTGTTTTACATATCACTCCTGCTTCTCTTGTTCTTTGCATTGTTGCCCCTTGGTGGCTAAGCCTGCTCCTTGTTCTCAGGTCCACCACCCTGGAATGACCACTCAGAGAGTTTGTGCCCAATGACTTGTCAGTTACCTCCTGCCCCAGAGCATCCCAGATACCCCATGAGATGCTCCCTAAAGTGCTGAGCCCAGCGGATTCTTGAGTGGGATCAACATGAGGAGCTGCTCATTAGAAGGACAGCTGTGGTTTGTTTCCAGTTGCCACTCAAGTTCAGTCGATTTCCTTGGATTCATTTCATTGAGTAGCAGTAAATGCCATACAAAGGTGGCTTACAAGAACCTAAATAAGTTGAGACCTCTTTCTTGCTGCTACTTCTAGACAGTTGTGCATCTAGCTAAGAACACATGCAGTCATTTAAAATAATTTATTCTAGTCAGTGCAGCCATCCAAGTCTTTTAAGTTCAGGACGAAAAAAAAAAAAAAAAAAAAAAAAGGAAAAACAGCAGGCAAGAAAGTAGAGATGGTAGTCTGCATTTATCTTTAATTAACTACTGGATCTTTGAAAGACAATAATATATACCACCAACAGGCCTATGCAAGCATCCAGAAATCCATAATTGCAGCATGTTGCCTGACTGCTGCTTCTCTTACTTTCTTGACGTACTGGCTCCTCTCTTTGCTCGCATTTTACCAAATAATTTACAGAAAACCAGTATTCTCCTTTTCCAGTACTGGAGGTTCCTTCTGCAAGATGCAGGACTGTTATAATGTTTATGGTTGACAAGAGTAGAAAGAGGTTGAAATCCCATAATCACTTTTTGCATTTATCTGTTTCCATGCAGAGACTGGTAAAGAGGAGTTAGCTTCCATACTGGTGGATGGCACAGGAGAAAGAGCAGAGGAGCAAACTCTCTGGGGCAGATTTATTACCCCTGTAAACTGGCATAGTCTCCCTGATGCCACTTGGAGATCACAGGAACTTTGATGACCCAGCAGCAGCTTTGAATCTGACCTACCAGAAACACAAAATGACTCGTCTGCTAACTCTGTCTCAGAAGACATGTTACAACCTAACTCTTTCAGGAAAACCCTTTAGACTACAATGGAGAAAACCTCAACAGGGCTCCACAAAAATTTAATAGGCTATCCACACAATGGCTTTCTAAAAATACTAGGACTAGGAAAGGAAGAGATTCTCCTAGGATGGCTCGAATTCTCTATTAAATACTAAGCAAGATTCCATAAAAACTCTCTAAATGTTAGCAATTTCCATTAGGGAAATCTTTAATGATGGAAGGCCATTACCAGCCGAAGGCCTAGCAATGAGTTCTTGGCTCCCACTTCAAATCCTGGTGGACAATGTCTGTATGTACAGCTGAGCAACTAACTCATGCCAGATAAGACAGCCAACAAATTCATCTCCTTTCCATGACCAGAGGGCCATTGCTTTGAATTTGGTTCTGTTTATTTTTGTTTCCCAATTATGTTTGTTAAATTGTTTGCACTTTCTTTCACAAATGGCTTCAACACACATTCTATATTCCAAATTCAAACGGTACTGCTTAATTGCAATTGGTTAGATAAGTAATATTCTTGCTGCCTGTGCACTGAACTGCTTCTGGAGTGTTATGATATGCTTGCAGTGTGTAAATTAGTTAAGGGGAGTACAGGGAATAAATCTGAATGTCCCCAAAATCTTCAAATGAGACCAAGAGAGAAAATGTGCGTATATGTGGGTTTTCTGGGAGGAAAAATGAGATAAAGGCAAAATCAGTGCTACCTTCGCATCCTGACATCACATTTTAAAATGTGCTTCTTTGCCATCTTCCTAGTACTTTGTTTTTTTAGTCGAAATGCTAACTGTTTGAAATTCATGACAAATACCTCCCAGCCAATTCTCTATTCTGTTTCCAAAGACCATAATGTCTGATATTCTCCACAGTCTGGCAGGGGAGAACTTTTGGAAGGGGTAAATGCCTTTCAGATGAAATATTCTTTTATTAACTTTTTACATTCCAAACACTTTGTGAACTAATTTGTTGAAAGTTCCACAAGTAATTGTTTTTGTTTAAAAAAAATAACAAACAAAACAAGACAAACAAAAAAACCCCACAGTCATGTAACAGTAAAAGTAATTTGCAAAATATTTTAATAATTTTCATTATCACTTTTACCAAGAGTCACTTACATGTTTAATTTTAGTCAGGTGAGAATATGCACCAGTTTGTGTTCCATTTTAAAAGCTGAAATATTTTGAGTCATTTAGAAGTTGAGATGATAAAGAAATGCAGTGTTTCAGAATCTCAGAAATGAAACATCTCTATGATGTCAAAAGAAAACCTTCCCATATGCCTAAATATTTCTCTCATAAAAAATATAGGGATTTCATCTTTTTTTCCATCTGCTTTTCGGAGAGGAAAAAAAAATAAAGTTTTAAGTCTTTACACTTCCAAGTCTGATAAAACTCTGTTTTGACAAACTCCTGAAAACAGGCCTATAAATGTAGTTCAGACATTCCCTCCTGTTGTGGCAATTACTGACAAGACTACTTCAAAGAATCTGTCTCACAGAAACATGTGTATAATCTGCTCCATCAAAGCACACTCCTCCTTAAGGTGCCACTGCACTGCTTTGTCTGAGCATCCAGCGGAACGGGGGAGTCACACCTTAGCAGTGTGATCTCCAAATCATTGTCCTAAAGTTATTTGGAGACACAACAGCTTCACATCGGGAAGAGGGACGGCATAACCATGACCATTTTGCCTTAAGGAAGTGGAATGCAAAGACCTTATTGAAAAGTGGATGGGAGCTGCACACAGGGAGAGGAGAAAAGTGGAGAAAAGAGGACAGTAAGCACAGAAAACAGTGAGTGAGTGTGTGAGGTATGATAAGCTGAAAAATTGTTTTCAGCTTCCTTTTCCCCAGATGTCCTACACTGAATCCCAAGATGGTGAGACCCCCACCTTTCCTGTTCATTACAATGCTTACTTTGAGTTCCTAAACTGCTACGATCTCTTTGACCAAGCTCCCTCCCAAGGCCTAAGGAATTAAATGGTCCCTTATGGCTTTCCAGAAAATACACCACACAGCTGGAGGTATTTTGAGGCATCTGAAATCCAGCCTTCACTTCTCCTCCTGTGGGAGTGAGGAAGTTGCATCTATCCTTCTCTTTCCTATGCTCCCACTCCTTCTCTCTGTGGCTCAAGCTTGTGCATGACACTGCAGGGATGGCAAATGAAAACTGCTGCCAGCCTTCTCTGCTGCCTCCCAGAGCTCTGCTTTGAGCACAGTAACACACATGGCCAGCTGCCACATGCTCAGAGCAGGGCACTGCTGGCAGGTCCAGCCTCACACTGAATCTGCATGTTTTGGTCCAAGGGAAGTCCAACCCCAGCACAGAGCTCAGCAAGGCCTGCAAAGCACAATGGAAGGACATAGTGATTTAATTCCCAGTGCATTCCTGCTGCTGCAGCCACCAACATGCACGCTGGGCAATTTAAACAGAGGCTGGGTATCTCTGCATTGCGGCCATCACTGCAAGAAACATCAGTACAAGTAATCCCAAGGCTTTTCAGGGTGTCACATTTGTCACAGCACTCTGTGCTCCATGGTCACAGGGGTAACTACACTGGTAGGAAGTTCAAAAATGAGAGCATGACTGTCAGGAGAACTTAAAAACTAAATGGACAGTGAAGACTTGGCTGTCCTCCATCACCAAGTGGAGATAGGTCAACAGAAATAGATTGGTACAACAGGCTTTATTATTTTTCTTCTCCATGAGAGAATAGAGAATGTCATCTCCGCAACTGTCAAGATAGTATTTTTGACCAGTATGACCTTGGCATGTAAAACCCCAGAACAACCATGAGCTGGTCTGTGGGAGAGACAGGACATAGACCCATGGAAGCCCACCAGGATGGGAGTAAAACTTCAAAAATGACAACAGAGTCTCTTGCTCCAGCCTCAGAGACTAACATGAACCTTGCAGGTGACCCAAGCCTGTGTAACAGAGCCCAAGACCATGCTGTGGTGGGCAGTGTTGTTCCCCTCACCTTACACCCTTTGGTAGGTGGTGCACTCTGATAAGAGCCTCAGCAACAGATTGAACACACTACCATGCAAAAGCCTGTCTCAGGAGGGACAATTAAAAAAACACACAGAAAAATAAATGGCTTTTCCTTTTCAACCCCTTTTCAACAAGTAACAAGACAGAAGCGGGTGCCTGTATGTTAGAATGCCCAGAAAATCAGCAATTAACAAGCGTTCCGCTCTAGTCTATCTGTGATTTCCTCCCTGCAACTGTGGCTAAATGTTTAAATACACCACTCCCCTTTTCTGTGTGCTTGCTGTGGCTCTGGCTCACCTCAGCCCTTCTGGCTTTCCATATCATGCAGTCTTCCCTTTCTCACGTGTTTATCTGAAGCCTCCTCTAAGATAAACACAGAGAGAGTGGCACGGTGACCAGCCAGCTGCCTTCAGGAGCACACACATCAGATGAACTAACTGCCCCAAATGCACACAAGACAAAATGCACTTAGCCCTGTGTGCCACAGAGGTGTTTTATAAGCCGTCTAGTCAGCAGCATCCTCAAGAAAGACACATTACCGTATCTAGCCAACAATAACATAATCCAGAGAATTCAAATGGGATTCTTCCCTAGGAAACTAAGTGCTAACCACATTACCGTGCAGATGCTCATTAACAAGCCTGTATCAGACAAAAGCTGTGAAGGTATTTTTCTGAAGCAGAGGCTTAAATAAAGGCTTTTGACTCAGGTTGGCACTCAGAGTTAAATAGATCGAAAAACTGAGTCTCTCATTAAATTCATACAACAATCCAAACATGAAGGTTTAAAGTAAGATCTGTGCAAACAAGCATGGGGAGTAAAACACTCCAGTAGAGTCAGTGGAACACCTGTGACCTGCTGGACTTCCTGGACACTTCAAACACCAAGCTGCAAAAAATCAGCTGAGAAAAAGGTGCTGCCACTGCATGCTGACGTTCCTAATATGATTGGATGGTTTTCATTGTTCACTCTGTAAAAACTGATGATCAAACTTGGAAAAATAAACCCAAACTATCAAAACTGTAAAGTTCTGTTACAGAGAAGAGACACTGAACATCCTTTAAATTATATATAGGGAGGTCTCATAATTAATTAATGACTGAGCTTCAATCTAAAAATGAAAGCATGACATAAAGAATCCACTAGGTAAACACAATCCTGCAAGAAGAAAATCCTTCCCAAATACTTGCTAGCATAATCTTTCTTGGCCAACTATAGGAAAGCAAAGGCTAGGGCCCAACTTTGACAGCTGAATGGACTAATTATATTACAACTCCAACATGGAAACCCCCTCATCTCAAGTTTTGCAAACAAATGGCAGACATGCAATGAGCTTCAGCAACAACAGCTGCAGAGCAGAACTGGCCTGATCTCCCCTGCCAATAGATCTACAGAAAACAGCAGTCAGTCCTGATGCCAGTTCAGCCAACCGAGAGAACACAAGCACCACCACATAGCGCCAGAGGACCTGAAATTGAATCCATATGAAAACATGACCTACTTATATACCTTCTATCTATTCATTTTTTGTAGCTGCTCATCACTGAGCTACCCTTTTCATGTAAGATCAACAGCAATAACAAAGTTCTGAGCTGACCCTGCTAGGAAATTAAACAGTACCTGGAAACCTTCCCCAGTGCTGGAGCCACCAGCATTGCTGAACTGCTACAGGGGCTCCTGACACAGTTTTGGCCTGTGTCAACCAACACTATGCCAAACAGTTCCCTGTTACAGCTATGGGTTAGGACTCCCAACAGACCCATTCTCAACAGATAAATCAGCCACAGTCAATCTGTTTGGGAGAGTAAGAGATTTTAAAAGACTCAGCATGGGCTATTCCATCACAGTTGGCCTCAGTACCAGGGTACAGGCCAGAGCATATTTAGCTGTTATTATATATGTAGGTACAAAAGTGCTGGCATCTGTCCTTTCCCCAAATTCAGAATTCCTGCTGGGGCTGGTTGCCTTCCTTGGAAACTAGATATTTCTTTAAACTAAGATATCCTTGAAAACTGTATGGTACTTGAAGGTCTTGCTACAATGATATAGGAACAATGGGTATGAAGAAATTCATGTCTTAGATTTGTTGATGGGGGACTTCATATTCAAGAGCAAGAAATGCAGGCTGGAATTTTCTTTACTGCTCTTCTCATTCAAATATGTAACTTTGGGGTTTATCGTTTCTGTGGGTCCTTCTTCAGGGAAGTTATCATCAACCCCAGGAGAGATTTGGACCAGCACACAGGTGTTTCCTTCCTCCAGATTCTGAGTCTAAGTAATGGTGTTGTGAGCTTAGCAGCAGCTCAGAATATTTTTGTGATTGTCCCTAAGTACAAAGCACTGATAAAATATAGCACTGAAAAAAAAAGATAGTAGCAAAAGTAAGCAACTTTTCCCATTTCACCAGGAGGTGCCTCATGTTCTGTCAGGGCAGATGAGAGAGAGCGGAAAGAGATAAAAGTACCACAGCTAATTAAACTTTGTGGAAGATGTTTTTGCATTTCTTTTTACACTTAATAAGAGGAAGGAATCACCTGAAGAGAGGACAGGTATTGAAAAAATCCTGTGAACTTGTTATCCAAGTCATGCGTGAAGATCTTCACAAGTGGAGGCAACTAAAATGGCTACAAAAACCTACATTTAGGCAACTGAATCCCTGCCCTGATTAAGCAGTCTGGAAAGCAATTTTGCCAACCAAATGCAGATGTCTAATCTATCTTGGCAGCTGACTCAACTGAACACATAGGCAGAAAAGTAGGTTATGAGAGCACAGATACTTGGATAACATATAGATATCTGCATTTAGTGGCTTACACTCTGAAGCTGAACTCCAATCTTGATTGTAGGCAAGTAGAACAAACTTGTTTTGAGTGGTCAGAGACACACTTAAAAGCACGGGTATGAGATCTTAGTACATTCCCCACTCCCTCCAGAAAAAGTCACCTTCTTTTAAAGGAAATTCTGCAAATGAATAATTTTAATTTCAAAGCTAGCCGAAAGATGAAATTTTTAAAGTTCCTCTCCCCCACAGGCTGCTTGCATGTGGCCTTACTGCTTTGAATGGTAAGAGAATTTACCTCTGTGGAAGTAAGTGTTGCTGTGCCAGGTGGCTGCAGGGCATGCAAAAGTTTCCCCCAGACTGTTCAATTCAGGAGCACCACTGCAGCCACACAGACCCCTTTTGGAGAACTGCAGTTATCACTGTGACGTGAGAATACACAGTAAACTGTGGCCAAACCCAAGATCAATAAGAATGAACTCATATTCAAAACTTGGAGGTGGAAAATGTAGCATTTTCCAAGGAGAAAATAAATCCTATTCTTTAGTTTAAAACAGAAGCAGGATGAGAAATATTTTTGGTCGTTTATATAGAAAAGTTAAAAGATCTAAAAGGAAAAAAAAATGGTGGAGGGAGGGGGAGTAAGATACTACTTAACAGTTGGGAAAATAGAGATTATAATGCCAGAAGGAAAAGTGAACTTTTTTGCCAACCTCTTCAATAACGCAGCTTATAGGACTACCCTAAATTAATTCATGCTTGGATAGAACATATGTTCTGAAGAAACAGCTAGTATTGATTGTAAAATTGCCAGTGATAGGGAATCCACCACATTCCTATGGTAAATTGTTCCAATGTTTAATTACTTTCACTGTTGAAAAAACTTGTGCCTCATTTCTAGTGTGAAATTGCCTGGCTTCAGGTTCCAGCCACTAGGTCTTTTTATATGTTGTTTGCTAGCTTGAAGTGCCCTCTTATTAAAGTTTGGTTCTCTAAGTAGGTATTTACAAACTGCAACTCCTCAGGCTTCCCACTGATAAACTAAAGAGGCTCTTCTCCAGGAACCTCAGCCTGTGGAGCATGGCCCCTCACATTCCCATCACTTGCATGTCTGGTTTCTGAGACTCTTCAGTTTAGCAGTAACATTCTTTAACTGGGGACACCAATCACAGGAGCTGAGTACCTCCCAAGTTCAGACATCAAATATTACTTCCTAGGTCACACCTGAGATGCCCAAGTTAACTCTTTAAAACCTCCAAATTATATCTTCCAGCACAATTTTGAACAAGGATTTAATTTCAGCTAACTACTAGCATATTTTTCAAAACTGCTGTTTCTCAGAAAAGCATCCTTTAGGTTAAGAACGTGGTTAATTACTGATATCTTTTTGCATGCCTTTATAGGATGCTTCATAATTGACCACATTAAAACACACACAGCTTTTCTAAGCCAAGTTTAACAAGGAATCTGCAATTGTCTTGCATCTGTGACCTTGTTTGTCTGTGGAATTTTATCATTTTTGTCACCAATAAACTTTCCTTCAGGTGCTTTTACATCTTATTCCCCAGTATTGATAAAAACAATAAATATGGCAAGGAGCAAGAAGCAGTGTGCACAGCATTCCAATATTACATGTTTGCAGTGATAATTCCCTGTTTGTATTTTCAGAGTACCATTTAACCAGTTCTTAATTTAATACACAGAGACATATTTTATATTATTCTTGATCAAGATCCTGAGGTATAACAACAAATGCTTTCAAAAGTCTAACCACATCTGCACTACTACCTTTAGCAACAAATTTTTTAATCTCATCAAAAAGATATCAGACTTGTTTGACAGGATTTATTTCCCATAAATCCATTTTGATTGGCATTAATTATATTTCCCCTCTTTAATTTTTTAATAATCTAATCCCACATCAGTTTTTCTATTATTTCACCTCAAAACAGTACCAGAATGACAGGACTGTAATTATCTTAGCTTGTCCCATACACACCTTTAAATTTGAAATCGTATTTAAACACAAGAATTTTTTTTTCCAGTTTTCTAGCACTTCAAAACAAACATCAGGCTGTGTGGAATGCACCCAGGTCATGTCTGAAACTTTTGTAGACATATTACCTGCATTTTCTAATTGGCTTTAAGAATGTCTGTATTGATTCAGGAGCCATCTGTTTTGGCATCCTGCCTGCAGGATGCCATGGATGGCACGCAGGAAAGAGTATGAAGCTTGTACCCAAGGGTCTTTGCCCAACCTGCTCTCCCAGCCCGCAGTAATTTGTGGCTCTGGGAGCTCCTCTGGCAGGCACTGCACCTGCATCCTTCTGTGTACAGCCTCAGGGTTTGTCCTTCTGTGAGTCAGTCAAATTACTTGCTGGAAGTGTTTTTATTTCTAATCACCTCACCTTTCTGTGGCAGTAAATTCCCTGCACAATATCTCCTTATTTTAAACCTACTACCTGAAAATACCCTTTGATTACCCGCTCTCACACTGTAAGCAGCAGGTAACAGCAGCTCTGTGATCACTTTCTCCATTCCACTGGTGATTTTGCAGACCTAAGCCTTCTCTCAAGAGCCAAAGGCAACACACTGTCTTTTCCCAGGGAAGTCTCTCCATGCCTATGGGTGCCAGTGCCTCCCGCCTCAGACCTTTCCTTATCTCTTTTAGATAGGCACCAACAGTGTTTGGTTTGTAAGATGCAGAGTGGCCACAGATTTGCAGTGACAGACACACACATTCCTTTGTGCCTGGTTGTCCTGTTTCCCAATTAATCATTAGGACTTCATCTTTTGTACTGCCTCGGAATGCTCATCTGGCATCTCAACAGAGGTAGATATGCTTTTTCTTAATTTATTATTTTGGAAGATACTCTTTATCTTCCTGAGCTATTCCTGTGCTGCATTGTTTAGCCAATTATCACTACTTCTAGAATTGGCACTGCTGCCAACCCAAATTACAGATTTGTGCTTAAGAAATTACTCAAGACTTCAAACCCATTACCAGTCCCTTCCCTGGGCAAACCCTACCTGTCTCTAAAACAGACTCAAGATGAGCTGTGTTTATTCATTTCAGTCAGTGCTGGTTAAACTTACCATCACAACAAAGCAAGAGTTGAATTGGAGTTGTGCCCAACTCTCCCACCATTTGGAATAGGCGTGCCTATGAGTGTTCCCTCTGGTTTTGGTGCAGCAGCACATCCTAAAAGATGTGCACAGCCAGGACAATGGAAGCAGCAACTATTCCAGTAAGAAAATTCAAACCAGACTGAACACTCTTACTGGAACAGATGTTTTCAGCTGCACTCACAAACACTTCTGCCGATACAGCAGCCTTCTGGGGCTTGCATTTACTATCTGGGGCCTTAACGCCTGGATGAGTGCAGAACTACCCATGTGCACAAATGATCCATGTGTAGTTTTGTCCCTATGGAGCTGTGGTATTGTTCTGTTTGCCTGTGCCTGTAATGCCACAGAAAGAGTGGCCACTGCACTAATTTAACTGAGTTGATTTTGATGCTAAACATTAAGCCTGAGGCCAGCAGCTGAGGAAGGGGAATGCAGGATAAGAGGTAGATCTTAGCTGATCCCTTGGCTGCTCCCATACATTGCATTTGCTCCTACTAGAAAGGATATGAGCAGATCTTTGTTCATAAGCAGCTCTTTTTTAAATCTCTGGCAATTAAAGTGCATTAGGCAGTGGATGTGCCATAATAGAGAGAGAAGAACCTTCTGTTTTTCTCTCTGTCTTAACTGCCTGTGAATTTATAGGCTTTGGTAATGTTGGCGAAAAACTTCCTGGCACTGTATGAATGCTTTTGCCTTCCTTCTCTCAATGACTGGCCTGTTCTTTCTATTCTGTTTCCTTCCTCTGTGAAGGCATTTTGCTGTCTGTGACCAAACAACTACCCTCCCTTGCTGCACAACCTCGCACTGCCACCTGGAATGCCATTCTGCAGATGGTCAAAGGACACAAGTCCTATTAGCTTTACATTTCCTTGCAGAAAACTATCTCTGAGGGAAGGGAAAGGATCTAGTTTTACTCCCTGAGGGAGCATCTTTGCCTCAGGGGCAAACAGTACATCCCAAGGCAAAGGGAGTCCCATTAAACAAGGCACCGCTCAAAGTCATTCCCATTTACAGCTGTTGCTGCCTCCAGCAGATTTCCCCAAGGGTCTTCATTTAGCTGCAGTTCGTTGAGAGGGTCAGGCAGGGATGGCTGCCCAGCTGGTGCAATGTCTCCTTGTCGTCCAGTCCTGCAGTGTAATTGGACTCAGCCCCAACAGAGGCTGAAGAAAAGAAGACCTAGGCTTGGTGTAAGACAGTACCAAGCTACATAAACTCTGGGCAAGGTCTGGGGAAGCCACTGGCAAAAATTCCACAAACTCAGATACCACCAGGACTTGCCTCTTGGCTGTAGCCCCTTATACATCAGGCTCCTAATCACATTTGTTTACACTAAAGTCAGAAGAACCCTTTTATCCTGTTCAATAGGAAGCTTTGGCATTCGGAGGAATAGTCAAAGACTTGTACCAACTGATCCCTTAAATCCTTCCTGATAAACAAAAGTAACAGCAGCATCTCAATACTGTAGCAGTGACAAAAGCTCCAAAGTAAGAGGTGCTTTCCTGGACAGAATTCAATTACAGTCTTAATTCTGGTTTTAATTACCTTGACCTAACTCGTCCATAGCACAACAGGCCAGCACACTCAGCCAGCAACTTGCTGCTCAAGGCACACAGCATTAAGACAATTTTCTCTCTTTTTTAGTGAATTTTGTAGCGATTTAAACTATACCAAATATATACTTTGCATCCCATGACACATCACTTGTCTCTAAAGGCATCTATACTTCCTATCATGAAAAGTTTCAAAGGCATCAGGAAGAAGTTTTTAGAAAGTTTTCTTGCAAGTAGTCAGGAAATTATCAATAAAGCATTACTTTAATCTCTCTTATTTGAAAGTTATTAAAGAGCAGTATCTGAATGAATTAAATACAGAACACAGGAAAATAATGGAGCAATCATAAACAAAAAATCTTTTTCTTTCCTTCTAATCAATTTTTTTTTTGTTAAGGCAAGATGTATTTGGCACATAAAATCTTCAGAAGTCCTGATTTTAAAATGGAAATTGTTTTTGTCAACACCTCACTAAGAGTACATATCATTGAAAAGCTATTGAAACTTCTCTTTTCAAAATAAAAATCTCAATCACTTTTAGGTGTGGAAATCTTCTAAGGTATGTATTTATTTCAGTGCAGCAAATAAGCATATTAAGGAACCAAAAGGGTGTCTCCTAATCTGCTGTTTCCAAAAAGAGAAATCTCAGCTCAGTGCTGCTTACCTTCTCAGGCCTATGACCATACAACACGGATTTGTTTGCAAAAGGCAGCTTAGGGAAGATAACTTTATTCCCTTGCAGTGAAGGTTTGAGTGAAATGTAGCACCTTAGCTGTAAAGAGAATCTACCACAATTTGATTATTCACAGCCATCCCATCATTTGTAACCACTGCATCTCAGGAACCAATTCAGTCACACACATCCTGCATACCATGGCTGTTTGCAGCCTCCTAAGCCCAAAGTGAGAAAATACATGAAATAAAATGCACTCTCTTTTCAAAAAAAACATGACAGACTTACCATCACCCTCTTTCCCTCGTTACCATGCTGCCCTACTACCTTAAATGAGCAGTTCTTGATGGGTCTGCCATATTGCTATTCCTTGTGGGAAAGAAAATGTTGGAGGGTTGTTTGTCCAGGGAGGAGTTAAAAGCACTACTCAGGGGGGAGTTAAAAGCACTACCTAGGATACTTGGAAGAGTTCTAGGGATTACAAACAATGGTGAATAGTGTGTTATGACTGCTTTTTGTCTTTTTCTTTTTTTTTTTTTTTTTCTTTTAAAGTTATATGTACTCTATTCAGCTGACAGATACTGGAGAAGTTCCCTGTATGGAATTCCTAGGAGAAAGCCACAGGTACAACAATTGTTTATAATTTAATAATGAAAAAAATGCTCAGGTCCTCTAACATCCTGCAGTCTCTAAAAGAAGTCATTGCTTTGTCTCTGGTTCCCTGGAACTAAAAAAGACATATGCTGACAAGAAAAACAAAGCTTTTCTATTCCCTCCCCTCCCAGCTCCTAGCTATCAAACTTAAACAAGGGAGCATAAGTATTCAGAACTCATTTCTCTCCAACAGCTCTTCATAATCTTAGTAATCATTGCATAACTGAATACTAACTGTGCTTTCTTAATATACCATAGATGGGAACAAAAAGTGAAAAATATAGGTTTGATGATGTGTAGTCAAATTCTGTACTAATTAAAAAATAGGTTTACTTCAATCCATCACCATTTCTTAAAGAAACCTGGGTTCACTTTCATATGGCCAAGGTATATGAAGGCTTTTCCAACTGTGACAGCCACCACTTTGAGTCTCATGGAAATCGACTGAGGTATCAGTCTCAGCGGTGTTGTGGCTGAACCAGCAGTGCAGGAGTCTGCACACATAATTGTTCATTTAAGAACAAGCATCTCATCAATAGAGGGTTCTGAATCACAGTGAGACCAGATTAATTTAGCAACTTTACACAGAAAACAAAAACAGCACAGGGCTGCACCAGACTTCCTCCACAGGCTACCCAAAGAGGTAATGAGAGGGCAGGCTTTGGCTGGAATAGCAGCCCTATGGAGGATATGCTTCCAGCAATGAATGAACCACCATCATAATTTTTAAGTTAAAGCCCAAAATGGCTCCAGCCTCCCTAACACTGATGTGTCTCAAATGCCTCTGGAATGATGAAGGGTAAACACTGGACCCTTACAAGAAATCAGAGTTGCTTTTATTTTTTAATAAAAAAAAAAACAAAAAAAAAACCCCAGAACTGGCTATTCAAGCCAATGTAAAACTGTCTCTCCCTCCAAAATAGCCATGTTTGATATCATCCCTTCAAAAGCTGCCGAGGAACTCAATGACCAAGATGACCCTGGAAACTCACAGTGAGGACAAAGATACTTTGCAAAGTTTTTAAATGAGCTTTCTGCACTGATGTCGAGGATGGATCATTTTCCAGATTTAGAGTTTGACTTCCACATTTGCACCCCGCTAACAAAGACCCAGTGACATCCACACCCAAGCCTGCTACTCCAGCCTCAGTAGGACTACACCCTCTCAACTTCTACCCCACATAGGAACCCAAACACAGCCAGTATCTCCCAAACCCCTTAAAAATATGAAAGGGGCATAGAGGTCCAATTCCATAACCATAACTGACTTCCTTTGTAACACATGCCTTGAAGTCTCAAGGTACTTTTCATTCTTTGGGAGAGGAGAAACAGGCATAGAGGTACAGAAGCCAAGATTAGAGGCGACCTCTGACTGCTGTGACTCACCTAACATCCCTGAAAAAAACTACAGGAAAGCTAATGATGTAAACAAGTTTCCAAGTGTTGGACTGGTCTGTTTCGCTCATGAGGTCATGTTTTTTGAAGCTGAGCTGGAGAAAAGCAACTGTCTTTTTCCTTTCTCAAGAATTATATGGGCAAGGTAGTAAACAGCTACTTCTGCCAGATCAGCTCACTTACGCTCTTCCTAAAGCAGTTTTGCAGAAGCAGCTTTTAATGAGAAGCCCCCACACATCTGTGTAACCTGTCTAAAAGACCAAATTCAATGCATGTAAATCACTGCAAGCTCTGGGGCGCGGGTAAGACAGCAAATTCTTCATTGTTTTGGGAGAGGCTCCCAAGAGGAAGCAAAATTTGGGTTGAACCAAAAATAAACTACAGGTTTAAATAAAACCCTTATCTTCCAAGTCAAACATTACCCCCAGTACCAAAAGGGCAGTGTAACCACGTGCAGAAGAGGTGAACCTTGCTGTTGGCTCTGCAAGCAGTGCTCTGCCTTAAACTGCCCCCTTGGCCTGTAGGAGTGCGAGGCAGGGATGGTGTATCTTCAGCCAAGTCTTGGGCAGTAGCAGGCATTACACAAGGCACGAGAAGGGCAATGCCAATTCAGTGTAAGAGTTATTCCTAGAGTTGCTCATCCCTCATCTCATAGTCCAGTACATTTCCTCGGAAATTAGCAAAATTTTGTGGCTCAGTCCTGTCTGGCTAACAAACTGATGAGCTATCTCTGCCACGTCCCACTCTCCAGCTCCCCATATTCAGTCTAACAATTTTCTACATTTCTGATGTGTGACCATCTGTTTCCAACCTTGTACTAGACCTCACGGAGGCCATCCTAGAGATATGATTTTCAAAACTCACTTTCTTTTCTCTCTGTTCATTAAACAAGCAATTAAAAGTTTTTTAAGTATTTGTGACCCCTGAAAAAATGGCAAGAGACTTATCTGGGTTACTTCCCACTCATAGCTATCTTAAGTTACATCTTACACACTCTAATACATCAATTTGAAAATCTGTCTACGTACCACAAAGCAAATGACACGGCTTTTCCAGAGTCCGTCTCACTGACTAGAAAATTTCACACCCCGCCCATTGACCAGCCTTACTTCAGCCCCTCCATATAGGCATGATTACTAAAATAGAAGTAAACTGTAAAGAACACATTACTCAAAACACCTTATATTGCAAATAAATACGCTCTATTCAAAACTTCCGAGTCTTGAATTAACAGGTCAGCTCATGCCCGTGTCTTTGTCCTCCATCAACACCACCAACAGCACACATTTAGCTTTAAAAACGCAAGAGGTGTCATAAAATGAAACGTAAATGCTGAGTGGGGAATGAGATGTGCTTTTTGAGAGAATGAACTTCCCTGTGCAGCTTCGAGGACCACAGAATTATTTCATTTTCAAAAGGAACAAAAAATTCTCTTTTCTCCAGAAACCGTGAAGTTAAGTAAAACACCAAATGTTATGAGTATTACAAATAATATAGCAGTTGGCAAAACTGGATAGAGCATGACTGACACAGATGGAAGATTTAGTGGCCAAACTCTAACAAGTCTCTGCTGAGTATGTATGCACTGAGATTTTGCAGAAGCTCGCAATTTGGCCACATTTAGGTGGATATGAATGAGGTGGCAAAAGGTAAATCCCTGACACTGAGGTTACTTTACCTGCCAAATTCCAATCTCTCCTCCAAACCACATAAATGAATTTTCATTCAAAACAGAAACATGAACTTTTTGTTTTTAATGAGCAAGACAACATATGTTTTCCTAATCTCTGGACTTTTTAGCTGAAATTTTCACAAATATTCAGCCCTTGGCTAATACTCAGCACAAACTACTTCAAACCAAACAGATGCAGTTTGGCAAACTGATAAGCAATGTAAAATTACTCTGGGTAATGAAAAATGTTAGGCAGTTTAGTGATAAGCAACTGTATCAGCTTTGCATAGGACGCGCTTCTCTCCAGCTGTCTCTCTTCAGACCAAATTCAAACACACACAGACAGGTACAGATCATCTGTAATTTTCTTTTTTTCTCAGTCATTTGCAGCAGATGGGAACACAACTTACTGTGTGTGTTGACTGCATATGTACACCATGCACTGGTATTTTGCAGTAAAGTCAGACAGAAAAACCAAAGCATTCCTTCTTGCTGCTGCTGCTGTCCCTGCTTTGTAAGCTGCATTTTTGCAGAGGAGTGAGAGGTAGTGGGAAAGGTGCAGAACAGAGGATTGCAACGACTGGGCAGTGCAGTCTCCTGGCCTACTTTGGCTGCTTCTATTTTAGATTCTTGGCCATGGGAAATTCACTTCCTCCTCTGGCAGACTGGCAGCAGAATCCCAGGTTCCCTCACCTCATTCTGACAGTGACTGCTGATGCTGTGACCCGCCTCCCAGGATGCTGTCTGTGAAGGGGGTGGTGCAGCAGGGAAAAGAAGAATTAAGGTAGATAGAGGTTATAATTTAGAAATGAGGGAGTCTGAGGCCAGTCTTCCTGAGGAGGACTGTGGTAAGGTCATCTTAGAAAGTAGCTTTACCCAAGACCTAGAAGGGAGAGCTAGAAGCTGAGAGACCTGGCTCCCCTTTCCTACTCAGCCACTGATGTGCTGTGTGACAAGTCATAACTTCACTGCTCTCAGATAAAATTGGGAATGGGAGCAACCCCCAAAATGAGCATGCATGCATACATTTGCAAGAAAGGGAAAAATCTACTCAATATCTGTAAGTATGCTCATTTCTTCAAAAGGGGATCTTCCAAAAAAGAGAAATACTAACAGTATATTCTGGCTGCTTTACCCACTGCCCTGTAGAAAGTATATGATCAAACGTTTTCCGCATTTCATACTCTTCAATTCACAGAGCATGTCCATTCACTGTGATTCCTCTGCTGGTCCCCACATATAAATCTCAGTCCTCGATTACCCTTCTGCAACCCTCAGACTCACTGATTTACTCTCCCTGCCTCCTATACTGATCCAGGTCCCTGCCTTCTATGCATGCCCACCATCAGACTCCTACTTGCCACCTCTGCCCAGCACTCTCCATGTGCTGCAGTCTCTTTCCTTGCACACTGTTCTGCCCTTCCCCCTCAGTCCCAGATGCACACTCATACAAAGCCCCTTCTGCCTATTAAGCACTTCCATTCCACAAAACCTCACAATTAAAACTAATCCTTATCCTGCAAATAAGCTGAAAATGAAAGCAGTGCCTTAGAAAGCCTTCTATTTAATGAGCATCTTTGCTGTGGCTGTCGCCATTCCCCATCTTCTCTGAGCTTTTCTCCAAATGAAATAAAGATCAGCCCCCCTGCAGCTCCTTACTGTAAACATTAATTCAGGAGGTCACTTACATATTAATGCTGACCCTGTTTCTGTCACCTTTGCTGATACAAAGCAGTCCCATTAGCAGCAAGTGTTTTAAAAGAAGCTGATTCTTAATGTGGGTATGGGTGGTGGAAGCTGACCTCCATAATTTCTCCTCCCTTCCTCACCTACTCTCTGAATGTGACCAGTGCTCATGAGTACCAAATTACTGCATGACGTGTGTGCCCAGGACACATTTCTGTTTGTTTTCTTCCCTGTGCAAATGCATGCCTGTGGCCAAGGGAAGCACTGTGCCCACACAAATAAGAGCAGCCTCACAATGCAGCAAATGCCTGACACCTGCTTTTTTTCACAGAGCACTCAGATACCAGAATCATGGAAAACAAAGCAAAACACCAGGCAGACAGACCTTTTGCAAGAGCACTTGGATGGCACTTAAAACAGCCACACATGTACAAACACACATTCTAGTCACAGAAGGACACAAATCCACCGTTTTCCTTGCCCCATACCTTGTCCTGTCCATTTTCTCAGCACTAGACTGCATTTACCTGTTTGAATGCTGCTGAGATTGACAAGTGGCCAGCAGCAGCTCTGTCCTTTTCCCTGCAGTGCCCCAGTGAGACACCTGAGCCCTGACCACAAAACTGCAGCAGACATTTCCTGAAGATGAGTCTGAAATGTCAACAGCCTTCGGTACCTAACACATCCCAGGGAAATTAATGGGAGTTCAGGATAGAGGGGAAAACTGCAAGCAGCAAGCTTGAAAAAACAACACCTGGGAAAATCCATAGCAGATGCACTTTACCTGCCAGGACTGAACCTAACCTCCTGCACCATCATCTTTAAAAATCTGGCAGCTGGAAAAGCAAAGCCTCTTCTCTCTGAGGAACAGCACAGCGAAAGCTCACTTGAACATTAGCGACCCCACAACTCTGAATTCACTTTTTAAAATGTAGGAAACACTTGCTCTTGTAACTAAGAGAACAAGGCTTCCCATTCTGCCCACCTAATTGCATTTCCACTTGGGCATGCACACCCCCAGCTCCTGATAAAATATTCATGACTTGCCCTTGGCCTTAATGGGGCAAAGCACCTGCAGAACTGGAACTGATAAGAGTTCCACCTGGGGAAGGTAGGACCCACATCACTGGCCATGGCAAGACTCAGTTAAATCAGTTTGTGGAGCGAGGTCAGAAGCATGACTGCAGAGATTTATGCCAAAGTCCACATCTCTGGACAGTTTACATTTTACTCTGAAAGGCTCATATTTGTTCTTTTTTCCATTTCGGGCCAAAATTACCCAGGAGAGGAGCTGGGCAGTTTTGTGCTTGTTCCATGGAAAACATAAGATCATGCAACTGAGGGTCATGGCAAAACGTGAAGCACAGGGAGTGGCACTACCTGGGCCCATAAAGGACACCTTTAATGTTTCCTTTAGAAAGCTTCTGGGGCAAGGAGAGGCTTTGCCTGCAGTCATCCAGGCTGTATAATTGCCAGGACATTCACTTTAGATTAAAGAGTTCAGACTTGCTCATTAAATATACATACACATACATTATATGGCTATGGGATTCTTTCTCAGATTTTAGTTTGGTTTATAATAGAAAAAGAAAACTAAACATAGAGCAGACAAGATCCTTGCCCATTTCCCCTCCAAGCAAATCAGTTCACCCTCCATTTCCTCTGACACCACACCAAAGGACTCTAGTCCTTCACACAGTATTGCAAATCCCTGGTTAATCACTGTCTCTTGTTCTGCAGTCCCCACATATCTTGGGGTTTCCATATGAACTTTGCCCCTGCCCCTCAGTTTTATCCCATTATTTGTCCTAAGGACCTCACAGAGCTCCGTCAACCTGTTACTGTAATCCCTTCAGCTTTTCCTCAATTAAGACAACCAGTCATGCCTAATTGTTCCTAGTTCTGTGATGGTTTAGTGATGTGAATAAATGTCCCCTCAGGACAACATTGCAGACACTCAAATCATTCACTTGTGATCTAAATATAAAGGGCATCTAGGTCCTCTGATATGAAAGGCTGCTACATACGAGAGAGAATTATATTTATCTAGAAAAAAGGCAGATGATTCACTTTAGTAACACATTCGTAACGACAATGTGCCAAAAGCTCCGTGCTTTTTAACAGAGCCATGCGTGTCCCTGTGTATCCCACACTCCCCACCAACCAGATGGATGCAGTTCAAACTGTGAATCCACCCAGAAAACTGAACAGTAGCAGCTAGGTTCCTGTCCCTTAGTATTAGTCATTCAGAAACATTTTCACAGATTTCCCTGGGAATTGGTCCTGGTCCTCATACCCTCTCTTCCTCAGCATGCCAGGAGACCTGCCTGGGCAGAGCCTCTCCATCAGCAGAGGGGCAGCCCCATTGTTCCTTTGAACTGTTCCTGCCCCAAAAGCCCACATATCTCACACACTGATAACAATCTGACCCCACAGGAAGCATCCCAGGCTGTAGCCCTGCAGCAGCAAGGGCTGCCTTCCCCAAAACAGGCTGGTGGGAGCATGCCAGAGTGGAAGCACTCAGCTTTCCTACCCGAGCCTGCACCAAGCTGGTCTTCCCAAGCAGTGTGTCCTGCTTGGCTGATGAGCTCGGCAGGTGTGGGAATCCAGAGCTTCCCTCTGGCTGCCCTGGAAGATCTGGGACCCTGGCAGGGGGTCAGGAACCCACCTGGACAGAGCCCCCAGAGACACTGTCTCTGATCTCTGTCCATGGAAAACAGTTTTCAATCTTACAGGATGAATTACAAGCTCTGAGTGTTTGATGTAAGTAATAATTAAGTGTGGCACGGGTGCAAAAGTAAAATTTTAGGATTCTAGATTAGGGGTCCAAAGGGGACAAGATGGAGGAAATTGGGTGTGTCTTGTCCTTTTACTCCTTCTTCATGCCCTCCATGTTTCACTGTAGTGTTGGCATTTTTCTATTGGTTTAGGCTGGGGACACACTGTTCAACGTAGGTGACAGATATTGGCACATTATTGTAAATATAGCACAGGTAGTTTCTGGTATATAATGTTTGTAACATCCCACTGAGGGCAGAACCCCACACACTGCCCTGCAGGACAGACCTGTGGCAGGGCAGCAGAACATGTTAGAGATAAGCAAGAATAAACAACCTTGAAAACAGCACAGACGAATTATGGCTTCTTCTTTGGCAATGGGGCAGAAAGACAGAGATTTTCTACAATCTCGGAATCATCAATACCACAGATTCTGACATGCAGGCATCCACAGCTCCACACTCCCCACCCACAACACCCCCTTCTCCTTTTCTCTCTTTCCTTCACTTTCCAGTTGCAGCAAAGACTTTTGGGGGGCTTTACATTTGTTCTCTGATAAACCAGTGTCTCTAAATGACAAACAGCCTGTTTCTCCAGACTTTATCCCCATGGACTTATATTCTCTGTTGATTTTTGGCAACACAGGTACTAACTCCATTCTCCACCCTTGATCCTTCTACACTACAATGTTTATAATAAATAAATAAATAAATAAGTTTTTCTCTTTGCAAATTTGTGTATGTGAGCCTGCAAAAAAAAATTTGTGTATGTGATGGTTTTTTTTCTCTCTTCTCCCATCTTCCCTACCACCCAGTAAGTAGCTGGCAGGCACGATTGGATTTCTGAGGTTAAAAGTAGTAATGAGGCAACTTTGGCGTTCATACACTGTGATCAATATTTACTGGAGCAATAAGAGAGTTCAGAAACTGCAGTGCTAGCATGACAGAGAAACTGGAGAGCAGAAAACAGCATTTAAAATCTTCAGAGGGACATGACAACCAGTTAATGATTACTTAGGGACTATCAGATTTCCTTCTTCGTTTATTTTGCCAAGTGGTATAGTAGTTAAAATACAGAATAGTAAGATGGGCCTATCCCTAGTCTGGGGAAGTAAGTGTTTGTAACAAACATTTTCTTTTTTCCTAGCCAGGTTTGGAAGGCAAGAATTACTTGTTAAGGTGAATAAGAACACATCTCCCTATTCCACAAGGTCCTCTGCTGATGTTTCATTCTGGGCAATGCACTTTGCCCTGCAGGGCTTCTGCAAGTGAACACTGTCACATATTCTCCTGATAAAAGGGTCTTGCTGACAGGAATTTGTCTGCTTTCTCAATGTTTTTTCAAGTCAGTTCTTCAGCTAGCAAGCTTCTGGTTTTGTCCTACAAATAGGGTAAACCTTGGGCTCTTTTGGACTCGGTCTCAGACTGCAAGCCACAGCATCTTTGCTGCACTCCATGGCCTCTCCAAAGCACTGTGAGGAGCCTCCGGGCAAAGATGTTTCCTCTAGTGTAATCCAGACTTCATCAGATAAGAATTCCAAACAGCAACAACATGCCAAGGCAGGACAATTTCTCAACAAACAATTCCATTTGTTATCAATTTTCAGACAACAGTGAATTCTCATGCTATTCCTGAAAACAGAAGGACAGATTTTGGGGTGTAAATAAGAAAACAGACAAATAGCTGAAGTCAGTAGATGAGGAGAAAGCAGAGAGGCAGAAGAAGCACAGGGTTTGCATGGTCCTGCTCAGAAAACACTCATAGATCTTACGGTGCTTCACAATTCTTTGCATCAGAGTACAGGATTAAGACTAGAGTACAGGATTAAGACTTGACATTTTGACATTTGTGGCATAACCTCAAAGTTCCCATGGCAGTTTAGCTCTTAGAAAACAAACCAAATGTGTTAAGGATCCTTGCAAGGTCCTTTGACTTCCACATCATCTGCTTCCTCCTACATAAATTACACTGCTATTAGTACTGCTCAATGAAGAGCATGAAACAAATTGAGCCTCTAGCCACTTTTAATAGACAAGGGTAGTTAACCCATATCTAAGCTGCATGGATGTCTTTTGTGACAAAAATTAAATTCTTGGAACTCATCTGGAAGCCTGGGCCTTGCACTGATCACATTTTCACTCTCCCATCTGTCAACCTCCAGCTGAGACCAGCCATTCCTGTAGGCAGTGGGGGAATCCCAGGAAAGAAGCCAGGCGTACAAAAATGTTGTGAGGGGTATTTAGAAGGGAGAAAGTCAAGAATCTTTAGAGGTTAATCCACTTAGTACAAAAAACAATAAAACTCTCTGTCTTCTTTCCATAACCACAGCGGCCAGTGGAATAGAAATGTCTACAGTGTCCACTCCTGCCAGCTGAGTTCACAGTGGAGCAATGCTAACAACCAGCATACTGGCTTGGGAGAGGAAATAGAGAAAAAAACAAGGTATTTGTCACCCAGGGTATACCTTTTTTAGAATGGTGCTCTAGTAAGAAAAGTACTTCGACTAGGATGATCCAAGAAAGATGCTGCCAAACAAGAAAGAACTGAGAGCTGCTGGTGGGAAAGATACGGTAGTGAGAATGAAAAACAATTGGAGCGGAAGAAGCGACAGAGGCACGAAAAGCTCTTGCAGTAATCCCCCTCTTCTCCCCTGTGTTCTCTGTCTGATCAAATCCCAGCACAGTGGCAGAAAAAAAAATTAAAAAAAAAAAAAAAAAGAAAGATCTGCAGATATAGAAAAGAGCACACAGGCGGCACTGGCTTCTCCAGTATATGAAGAAAGTCAGGCTGCACATAATCCCCCTGCAGTTACACAGACACACACCACATCCTCCCCCTTGCTGCAGAAATGCTACCAAAGTACATGACTACATGACTGCAGTGCCCTTTCCCCATGGTGAGCTGCCCTAGGCTGGGCACTCCTGTTCTCACCCCACACCTCCTCCCAACCTGTCACCCACACTGCTTTTTCTGTTTCATCATACCATTTTGATACTTTCCGTGTATCCATCTCCTTTTACCTAATTTCCTGTTCTCTCTATGCAAGCTCTCTCTGCTCCTCACAGGGTCTGGTGTGTGCATGTCAGGCACCATTGTGACTTCAAAAGACCATATGGAATGGAGGAGTAACAAAGATAAGATTGCTGTCTTGCAGAGATTAACCACTGGAATGATGTGGAAAAACAGCACTGATCAGGTTTGCTGCCAGGCATGGGGCTTAGGACATGGGTCTCATGAGTTCCAGCTTCCTCAGTGATTCTGAATCAATTGATTATTTCCTCAGGTTCCCCATTTGCAGAAAGAAGAGATTAATAGTAGCTACCCTAATGATAGAAAAGGACATGGAAAAGAATGGAGTGCAGGCATCCACAGGAATAGACAAAAAGGGATAGTGGGAATGAGAAAAGTCAGAAGTTGACTGAAGAAAAATAGGTAGACAGACAGGAAGAAGACAAGATGCCTGGACTAACTGAAGTCATGATGAAGACATGATGGAAACCAGCCACAGCAATTCTTGCCAGTTTTGTGCTGGAGCTCTGGCTGGTTCAGTCTCAACATTCAAGCTCATTCCCCCTCCCTTTTAAACCCTTATTAACACCCATCCACGCAAAAAACCCAGCAGTGCCTCATGATCATCACCAATTCCCACATGGAGGGGAATGCTGGCCCAACCAATTTAGAATCTCAGAACCTGTGAGAGCACATATCTAACCTAAACTCCAACACAGCAAGTTCTCATTGTTTGTGTCCTGAGCTCTCCAGCAAGGTCTCTGGCTGTGTCCTTGCAGCTCCACTCCGTGCACCCCACTGGCAAGCTGTGCTCTCCTGTGCAAAAGCTGCCAGCAAGAGTCAGTGAGCAGAGGTGGCTGTGGGTTCCCGAGGGGCAAATGGTAATGCCAGGCTGAAGATAGTAGAAGGGGGAACTTATATCCAAGTCAATTAGGATTAATGCAATGTGGGAAGGTATTAGTTCTGGAGCTGTAAGTTTCTCCATTAAAGATTGAAGGCAGATTGGAAAGGGGGGGAAGAAAGCAAAGACAAGCTAGTAAAGACTTTTCTTGGCTCTGCAGCCTTTTTATTCCTTTCTCTTTTTTTGGGAAGTGATGAGGTGTGGATCTAAGACATTACACTAGAGATTGTCAGTGGCTCCCAACCCCATTAAGGCAGCAGTTTTTTTGCTCTCCTTTCCATCTCCTTTGCTGAACACTGTTACGCACTGGTGGTGGCTTGGCTTGCTATCAATGGAAAACTAAAGACATTCTCCAAAATGAAACATCATTGCATCGAACCCTTTACATTCTACTTCTTTGGCTGGAGGAGAGCTCGCTTTTAGTGGTGAGGATGACAACAACAGTGAGGTTAAGTGCCAGGTAACTCCTCTAAGAAAGGCAAGCAAACAGGTAGGAGGGGCAGGTAAACTGGATACAGTAAGCATAAAGTGGGGATCTGCATGTGGGGGTTATAGTGTCCCACCACACTATAACTAGCTTCCAGGCTCTCAGCTTCTCTTCAAAGTAATGCCATTCAAGTTTTAGAGCATTCCTAAATCTGAGAAGCTGAAGGTCCCTGCTGCTCCTTTCAGTGCCAGCCCCTAAGGGCGCAGAAGCAGATCAATCTTCCCTCTTTGGCTGCCTGCTCTTACACCTGTACTAAGAGGTTCCTAAACCCATTGTGGCTCCCTGAGGCAATGTCCCAGCTAGGTCAGTACATAATGGTGCTGCAGCACTGCAGGCCAGTATGAAATAGGCACAATGGAGTGCTCAGCCTGCAGTAAAGAAGGACCTGTCAATATTATTTGCCTGTAAAGTGCCACACATGCTAGAGGTGCTTTATAAATAAGTCAATAAACAAACAGCATCAAATTACAAAGAAGAATGAG
Source organism: Taeniopygia guttata (assembly GCF_048771995.1). Lineage (NCBI taxonomy): Eukaryota > Metazoa > Chordata > Aves > Passeriformes > Estrildidae > Taeniopygia > Taeniopygia guttata. The sequence continues at coordinate 23,808,743 of NC_133024.1, forward strand.
CGATGAAGCCTCTTTCTTCTTTCTAAAGAAATAAATAAGGGTCAGAAAAAGAAATTATACATTGTTCAAAACGCAGAAGGAAGCTGTATTTTGACAACCTGCTGATGCAGAGGAAGTTTCAAAGCAACCCACTCCCTCTGAATAACAGTGGATAGCAGAGCACATTGAGGATGCTGGCAAATTCATGATTTTAAGTATCCGGTTATATTTCCAGCATCTATGCTAATTACTAAATCACCCAATTATGAACACTCACATCTAATATGGCAGAAGACCCCTTCTCGTTCCAGCTTTGAACTGCTGCACTGACAACTCCCTCAGACTCTCTCCACACATTGTTTAAATTTAAGCATGACAGGTAGTCATACAGAAAGAAGATCTATCTAAAACTAGATAGAAACATGTACCACTGGACTGGTGCTTCAAAGAGAAACAAACAAAAAAAATTCCACAGCTCTGCATGGCTTTGTCAACTCTAGGAAGCACAGCGTGCCACTGTGCAGCCCTGTGTTCTGAAATAAGGGCCAAGTCCCCAGGCAAAACCAGGGATGTCACAGGCTTTAAATCTTTAACTAACATTGTTACTTCAATTCCACATTGAAGAAGACAAGGCAGAGAATGGAAAGATGTATCAGGGTGAGAAAATTCCCTGGATTTTTTTTTTTTTTTTATTATTGCAGTGGAAAAGGAATTGTTGTGGTTTGAAATCCATTATTTCCTTGCAGTGTTTGTAACTCTACTAGAGCTTACCTTACTGCTTACATAGAAACTACAGGTGTGCCTGAACATAAACAAAACAGGAAAAGGATGGAAAGCTAAATAGCAGCAGGGGGGAAAATGAGGATAAGGAGCCTGCACACAAAACAGTCAGGGACTCGCAATATTTTGCAGCATTCAGCCCTGGCAGTGAGCTGCCAGAGCACCACCCTGATGCAGCATCTGCAAAACCTGGGGCTGCAATGAGGTTCAGCCACCTGGTTAATCCAGGAAGGGCTCCTTTCCCAGCCCAAGCTGCCTCCCTGGTGAAGGTACCATCAGCATCTACCCTTCTTTTGGCAGTGGCTCCTGGGAGGAAGGCATTTTCAGCACTCCTCTCCGTGCTTGGTTTAGGAACTTCTGATCTTTCTTTTAAATCGGCTTTGGGGTCTAGAATATGCCATTAATTTTTTTCCCCCTAAAAAAGCTTTGAAAGACCCCAGCACAAGCAGACTAGGAAAGCAGGATTTACTACTGCTAAAACTGTCAGGAAACTCAGCCTGCTTGTGGAAAGGACCAGTCTTGGAATTAAGACAAGATCATCAGAGGTGCCAGTGAGGGAAATACAGGAAGCATACCACAGCACAACCAGCTATAAAACTTAAATGTGACTATCCCGAATTCTGCTTCAAGGGAGAGAAAAGTGGAAGCACTGTGTCTTGCTTTATGGTGCACACCCTGCAAAAAGCACGTTGTAAACCTTCCCACCAAGAGCATTAACCAGAGAAAATCATGAAGATTTACACAGTACTTTTACTTTGTAAAATCTAGGATGCCAGCAATAGACAAAGGAATCTTAAAATGTAAGTGTATAACATGGTGCTATACACAAAATCACAGTGGCCATGGAGGTGTGAATGAATTTAGATTGCTAACAGCTGACCAGATAGTGTGCATTATCCAAAAGAAAATAACACTGTCTCTTCTCATACTATTATTCATGTACATGTTCATGTAGTTAAATTGCAAAAGCCTTCCTTTAAGGAAAATGACACACTGAGGATGTTTACTCCGGTTTTGTTATTACTTTAAATGCATTTCTGTTTGATTTCATTATTCAATATATATTTTCTTTTCCCAGTTACACTTGGGGGACAGGTACAACGTACACACAGTCATACTTTAGTGTTGTGACAACCAGCACCAGAGTTGTTGAAATATCCATTTCAAAACCTACCTTAGTGCAATCAATCAAATCCTTTGCTACAGCAAAGGGAAAATAAACAAGGCTATTGGACTGCAACTCCTAGCTGGGCAAATGGAGTGCAAAGCATGGAAGACAAATGGGGAGGGAACAGAGAAAGAGGAATGCCAGAAAGAAAGATTATTTCAATGGCTCGAAGAGCTTAAAGAGTCTTAGAGGGGATTAAAGAATAAAACAATATATTAAAATTGCAAGAAAGCAAAATCAGAAACTCAGTCATCTTGGTAGCCATAAGAACATGTGGGCCATGTAGCATGAAAGCCTTAAGTGACATACTTAGGAGGAAAGATAGAGCCAGCAGGAAAACTGTGCTATATTACTGCATATTTCTTCTGACCCTGAGAAGATGACATGCTCAGCCCTTTTACCTCTACCCCTCTGTTTTAGCTATAAGATTGCCACCAGTAAAGATGTTCAAGCTCAGAGACCTGTGTTGGGGAGGATGAATAAATATGATTGCCTGGCAAAAGATTTACAATAGTACAGCAGGATGAAAACAATCCCCCCTACTGGTTGAGCAATGCCCTTACATACAGATTGGTCCAAAGGTCAAATGGACTGTTCTTTCTTAGCCCCCAAAATGTATGGTTCATCCCACACCTGTAACCCTCCCCTGAAACATCAGGTGTCTGTGACCCCATTGGCCCAAGTCTTGTTCCAGCCCACCTTGAAGCCCCCTGATAAGGGGTCCCCGAGGAGCCAGATGCCCTCTTGGATCTTCCCCCCTCTTGGAATTTCCCCTCCCTTGGAACTCCCCCTCACTTGGAACTTCCACCCTCTCCTGGAGCATCTTCTTATCTCCCTCTACCCCTTGCCTCTCTCTTCCCCCATCCCCTCAGGCCTTGCCAGGTGTCACATCTGGCGGCTCCACGCAGGGACTTTCACCCTCTCTAATAAACCTGATATTCTAAGAGCAACCTTCAGAGATCTCTCATCTCCATCCATCCAAACCGTCCTGGAGTCCAGCTTCCCTGCAGACCTGCCCTCCACCTCCCCTTTTGGGATGCATTTATTTCCACACAGGTTTCAAAATTGCACAGAGGTCATTGTGCAGAGTCATTGATTCCTACTCAGGTAGTAGAGGTGCTCCAAATGCTTGCTTTCAAGGTCTTTATTTTTTCCAGTAACACATTTTCAGGCAGCTGCAGCCTGTCCTGGCTTCCAAAGGCCCCTAGCCGAAAGGAGGCGCGTTTGTGCGACCGCGTGCGCACAACAGACGCATGAGCCGGGGGAACCCTGCTCTGCATATGCTGGCACCAACTGTATTCTTTAAAAGTGTCTGTATGCCTGCTTAGCCAGAAACAGACCCCAAATCCCTCCAAGCAAGACTCAGTGAGAGCATATGTTCAGAAGCACACTGACAATTAAATGAGAATTTCGTGTCATCTCAGTACAACAGAAGCAACTGAAAACTCTTTGTCTGGAAAGAAAAGAAAAACTAGCACCACCAAAACTACATGAAACTCTATTGCTGAAATTCTGACAAAACTTCCCATTTACAGCAGCACTGTGAATGTGTATTTTATATACATGCTTCTTTACTTCAAGCATGGAAAATGTCAGCCCAGGGGGAACTGTCTGAGAAAGTTATAAGCAGGTATTGAGCTTGGTATTCACTTGCTTACTGTGTTCAGATTTTATTTTATTTTTTTTTATATTTTTGATGGAAGTGTTGCAGCTTTTTGCTTTCATTTAGAAAGAAAATGTGTAGCAGACATATTTGACATAATAGTGTTTGAGTTTTCAAGGGAGACTGAAGCAATATCTAGAGACAAATCATTCTGTTCTACTGCTTCTTACTTACTACCCCAACTCTTTCACCAACTCCTTTCCTGCTTTCATGTCTAAGCCTATTGCCTGTACTGTTTATGAGAGCTGCTGGGAATTATTTTCTCTCTCTTTCATTCCAGATCTCCTTTGCTAGAGCTTACAGCTCTTGAAGTCACTGTAAACAACTCCAGATCATGAGTGTCCTTAAGAAATTGTTGCAGAAAGAAAGAGGTTATGATGACTCTGGAGAAACCTGTTCAGTGGGCAGGTGAGTTTTGGAACCCCTTCTGAGATAAGGGGATCCTGTGGCGCTTTCACAACAGAAGGACTAAGAAAGATCTGTAGGACCATCACTGACCAAGCTACACACCCTGGCAATACAAATGCAGCCTGAAAGCAAAGTACTTCAGCACAGCATTTCAAACCCTGTTTAAAAAGCAACATGCCTCACACAAAATTCTGCAATTTTGTTACCCTCTAAATGGATTTTCTATATTGCAAAAATTAGATCAAGCACAGGGGATAAATACAAGAAAAGTATCTGGTTCTGCCTTGCCCTCTCCCTCATCTCCACTTTCCTTGCTTTTCCTCTTTTTTTTTTTTCTTTTCCAATTGAGCTGGCCACTAGAATTCATGCCCTGGCTTTCTCACCCAGAAGGTATCCAGACAGCTGGGTGAGCTCATCGTTCCAAATGCATGCTCATGGGGATATAGTAATGACACTTCAATCTCCTCCTTGCTGTGCCCTACAGCCCCCATACATTAATATAGAAAACAAGTTTACAAAGCAGAAGACAAGAGTCTGTCAATAACATTAAACAAGCTGTTATTTCTCCAGTTAGTGCCAGAAGAGGGTAGGGAGAAGGGTGGGTGAGAAAGAAGGGACAAATTGTTTTATGACTCAAACACAAACCCTCTGTCTAATGCCAGCATGTCTGTATTTGCTTCCTTTTTTTTCATTTTCTCCCCTTCCTCCCTCCCATTTTTTCTCATTGTGGTAGTCAAATGTAAATCTGGGGTTTATCCTGCTTTGCTGCAGCATGAGACACATTCATAATCATATTTTGTAGAGGACAGTATGTCCTCTGTAAGTCATACAAGAGGTGGTCCTCCAAGACTCCTTGGTCGCCTGTCTAATGCCCTGGCTTGAAGATACACTTTGGAATTATCTTCTGTGTCTTTAAATTCCCTCTGCAGACCATTTAGCAAAGTTGTAGACACAACCACCCTGGGAGGGGAATGCTGGCTGAGGTTGAATTCAGTCTGAGATTGAATCTCCCACAGGTAAATGCTGCATGGTCTAACTTCCCACCACAGTTAATGAAGACTTGGTCTTTACAGGCAGTGAGGTCAAAAGGTTAATTCAGCTGATCAGGAGGTGTCTGCTCTAGGATGAGCTGAATTAAGTTCCTAGCCTCAACTGACTGCACTGAATCTCTATCAGCTATAATGGGTGTTTAGACACCAACTCACATCTAGATACTTACAGGAAGACTCCTAAATTTAGACATTTCAATCAGGAGCTGAATCTCATTCTGGAAGTCAAGAAAATCTTTTGCTCATTTCCAGCTTCCTTGTGAACATAAAGAGAGATTTATGCCTCAGATTCCCTTTTTTGGGGAAACAGAACTGAGTTTTCATGTATTGTGTACACCAAGAAATACATAACACCACAGAAGAACTCTGCAATAGTTGTGTCCAGGTAATGGCGAGCTATCACAGAAAAGGGGATATATCACACCTAGAAGGAGCAGCTGTCAAAGCATGATACCAGGCAGAACAATTCTCCTCCTTGCAGAGCACAAAGGACACACTCACAGTGACTGGTACAAATGGCATTGCCAGCACCACCTGAGCTGGGATGAGCAAGTGGAATTATGGGGTTGGCAGAGGCCTGTGCTCGAGCAAGCCTTGCTGCAAGGCAGAGTTTATCAGCTCATGGACAGCACCTTGCTCTCACAGCATCCTCAAGGATCCTCCCAGCATCCTTACTTCCCAGATTAAGCAAGCCCTTCCCTGCATGATGGCATCTTTGTGTCATGTTGGACTACTGTGCAACAGAACCATGTTTGTAAAATGCTGGTTGAGAAGGCTCCCTAGATTTGGAGCTCCTCCTTCAGTGTTTGCACAAGGCTTTGAGGGCCTTGTGTTCCTGCTTTTTTGTTGATTTGGAGATTTTTTTTTAAACAAAATTGCACTGTTAAAGGAAGCTGTAGGCCATGCTTAGAAAATAGCCTAGAAATGTTTGTTATATTGAAAATGAACTACTCCTTCAGATCTGGAAATGCAGAGGACAAACTTTCTAAGCTCTTCTATCCCAGAGCCCAGATAGAATATTGAAGCTCAAAGGCACATTAAAATGAAATAACAACATACAACACTTACCTCTTTTCCTCTCCAAAGTACTTCACAAGCTTTTATTAAATTAAGTCTCATCACACCCTTGGGACACAGGTGCAGTAAATACCTTCATGATAGGGTGTGCGAGTAAGACACAGAAAACTCTCCACAAATACTCCTCTGACTATGAATTGATTCATTTCAGTGGCACCCTTGTGCTGTCATTTCCCACAGACTTTCAAGCAATCAAATTTTACTGCCACAAAGGGCTTGCAGGAAGTGAACTGCAAAGTCGTGCACCAGAGAATTTGCTTGTGAAAAGCACATGAACAGATCCCAGCAAAGAACCAGAGCAGCAGCTCTATACAACTGCACCTCTCTGTGTTTGGGGTAATAATCCAAATATTAAGCTCTATGTTGTAAGCATGAGCCTGACTTGCACATTTTTAATCTATTTCTGTACTTTAATTAAGTAGCTAAATGGAACAGGGAAACCTCTAGCAAGTAGGTGCTCTCAGGGTGTAAGCAGTTTGCTTTCCACCACTTAAGTGACCCCTTTCTGTGGGCATGCTGACCAGTGTCAGCGAGGACACACAGAGTAAGGGATGGATTTGACAGTCATAGATCAGACAAAAGGATGCTGACAACTCACAGATCAGTGTTTTCTGTTTGCTGTCCAGGACAATTCATTTCCTCATAGGAAGAGTCATAGAGACAGGAATAAACATCTTAGTACCTAATTTTATTTCAGAATGTCTTAATGCAAAAATGTACAAAGCAGACATGTAACCATGTAAAAAGGCAGAAGGAAGAAAACTGTTGCTCCAAGGAACTGAAAATTACAGGTCTTGGAAAAAATAAACCTCAATGGGGGGCAGGGAGAAGAAAAAAAAAAAACAATCAAAATCCCTGAAATCAAAACTCCACAGCAAATAACAGAGGTAGCATGAAGTTGTAGTAGGGTTATATAGAGATCTACCTGAATTTTCCTCTTCCAGAAAGAATATCTCAGAAACAAACTTGCAGCCCAGGAATTGTTTGCAGAAATGGCCCGAGTTTAATTCATTTGACTTGAATAAGTGCAAGCAGCAAATACATTTGAAAAATACAAAATTCTCCTGGAACTGTTTACAACCAAAAGAAGCTACAATTTTTAAATTAATTCTACAACCCAAATTATTTAATTGGTTTCAGTTAACTGTATTTTAAAGATGGGAAAACTGAAGCAGAATGCAGCTAAAAGCATTATTCTTTTTAATAGACGAATAATTTTCCCAAGTTTTGGTTTAGATCTGAGGCATGTTTGTCTTTCCACCTTCCATGTCCTGCAGATCCCCAGGCCTGCTACTGGGTATGATATCAAAGTCCTTGTTAGTTTTAGAGACATCATGCTTTGAGCTGGGTCAAATGAAGCAAAGTTCTCAAACTCATCTGGTAATTTTCAAGACCAAAAAAAAAAAAAACAAAACATTCCTATTTGAAATTTATATTTATGGCTGCAAAATTCATCCTTTTTCTTCTGCTTATATTAAAATTCTTAAAGGATTGCAGATAAATAAAAAGTAAATGCAGCTATTTTGTTTCCCTTAAAACATTTTTTGGTCAAAACTACATTTCAATTAAATTTTGAAATTGACTCATTAGATGTGTTCCACAGAAAATACTGGTATTTAAATTGAAAAATCAACCACCTGGAAGTATGCAATCATACTCCAACTTACATAATCTACTGCACCATCTGTAAAAGGCAACTTCCATTCTTCACTTCCAAAGTATTTTGGAAAGAGAGAGGTTCCTATTTTTGCTGAAAAGAAAAATCTGAATAAAATATTTGAATCATGGGGGGGAAAAAAGGGTTGTTTTCTTTGCTTGTTTGGGGTTTTTCAGGGTTTTGTTTTTGTTTGTTTTTTTTTTTGTTTGTTTGGGGTTTTCTTGAGTAACTCTTTGGAAACAGAAAACAAATTAAAACCCACAGAAATTCATGAACAGTGAAAAGAACAAAACTATCTTCAGTCAGAGATATATTCAGAGAATATATCTTCTGTATAGATGCACCCAGCAAACTCAGAGGGTGGTGACTCTTGGAATTTGGATCAGGTAGGTTGTTGGGTTTTTTTTTTCCAACATCAGGTTTATTATTTTAACAAATCTAAGTCCACCATCATGTCTCCTTATTTCTAGGAAAGATTAAAGATTTTCAAAGTGCAGAGGAAAAAGGTGCGATTCTTAAGAACACAGCAAGGTCACAGGGTCCTTTGTGCTAATAAAATGTGTTAGTTTGGTAACAAGCTGAAGCAGGCACTGCTTTATGAATGCAGCTTTTTCAAAAGGATCTGTTGAAAGTATTTCAAGAGGAGAGACATGTGAGTGAAATCTTTCAATGTGGCAACAGGGAGGCCAGACACTGAACTTCTTCCTGCTGCAGAGCAGCACCATCCTTCGAAACAGAGGAGATTGACCTCTGCAGCTGAGAATCACTGAGTGGCAGTAGGGGGGTTCCTGCATTTGTTTCTGAGCCACTTGCAACAGAGAAACAGGGAATAGTCATTTGAAATCATGGTTGAGTGGCGATTTTTTTTTTTCCCTGGAAAATGGATTGGAGAAGGAGCATAGTAGGATATTGATTAACAAACTTCTCTACTCTGTCCTTAATAAAATTGAACAGTGCTTGGAAGAGGACAAGCAAAGTTTCTTCTCCTCTCCTCTTTTTATGAGGAGTGCAAGATCTGCTATCCTGCTCAACAACAAAGCAATAGGTTCTGGCAAATCTTGCAGCAGGTATTGGAAATCCACCACATCACATACCTCCTCTTCATCCCTCAAGCCACATTAACCATGAGCACCATGTCTATCTCCATTCCCTGAATCACTCTCTGCCATCCAACTATAGAAACCATTGCAATACAGCCTCTTCCCCTTGGACCAGTTTTATCAGCGGAAAACATAACCCAGACGGCGAAGAGAAAAAAGAGCAGTCCTGTCACTGTAGCCATGAGACCTTCCAGCAAAGAAATGAGAGTAGTCAGGATGTTTCAAACAGCAGGACTAAGTTTGAGATCCCTGTGTGGTTCACCAGTGAGCCCAAAGAATCAGTGCACTGCCTTTCTTGGGAAGCAAGCACCAGCCTCTCTCCCAGTAATGCCCTCCTAAAGCAGACCCTCCCTCTGTACCTGATGCACAGGAGAAACCTCTCACCCCCACTGCTGCAGGACCAGCACCATACAGTCACACACTCATCTCCACATCCCAGATGGAGCTATGTGCTCTTCAAAGATAAATTTTGGCCCCAGTTGCTTTGCTGGATCCAAATATTACAAGTGGGAAGACTGACCCCACAAAATTCATGTGCTCTGTACTTTCCAAAACGGAAGGGAAAGTCTGCGCAGATGGAGGAAAATACAAACTTAAAGCAATTTCTGACTGCCACCACATGACCTTGGACAGATTGCACACCTCTTGGTATTTTGTTCCTCCTTTTTCCCCTCAGCACATTCCCGCATCCACTGCTGTGAGGCTCAGATTGTAATACCTATGTCAATGACTAATTTAACTGATGTTTGCCAAGTGTATACAAATCTTCAGGTAGAAAAACACTTCATAAAATAATACAGCTGACCAATAAGCTTTATGTAAGTAGGAACCATGTTATGATCATGGGGAAAAAGTCCAAAAAGACCACTGAGAAAGAAGGGGGAAGAGAAATCCATGCCAAGTTTTCAGCAAGTATGTGTTAAAGAGGAGCCTGTGCCAACAGTTGAAAACCAAGCAGACAGCAGAGCAGAAGGCTAATAAAGAGATTCAGCTGATAACAGCTTAGCTAAAACACCTATAGATGAACCAGTTGGCACAGGAATCTCAGTGTATTCAAGTATAGAAAGGCTTTGTTTTGTTTTGTTTTGTTTTTTTCTTATGCTGTATTTAAAATTTCAAAATCTTCCCTAAGGCCCTATAATAAAACTAAAGGAAAAAAAAACTTATTTGGGCTGGTTTAAGTATTCTGCCTTCACTGATAAAAACAAACAACCAAGGCTCTCCCCCGCTATTGCAAAAATATCACAATTTTCCATTCTGTTTCAATCTGAATTTTATCAACATCAACTTGACTTGAAAAGTCATTGATTTTCCCGATAAAGTGTCTCCCAACAGGAAAATATTCTATTGATATTTTCTAATCATCACCTCCAGTTTAGAGCTGAAGGTGAATGGAGAACTAGTGGGGTTGAAGCTGAAAGGCTTTTCTCCCTCTCTCTGAAACTGAGAGATCTCCCTCTACATATTCAGAGTTTGCTGAGAGACCCTTAACATGAGGTTTAAATCCACAACATGCTCTGTGCTGCTAACTTTAAAAAAGGACAGAGCTTGTGACTGTCTTTGGTGGAAACAGGTACATACTGCATGATGCCCTCTGAATGATTTGGTCAGTATCTTGCAAAACCTGCCCCAAATCTTTTTCATTCTCACAGCCCTATACAGCTTGCTCTGTGCTGGTAAACTCTAGCACATCCATCTATCCCAGAGGAGGCAGTTTATCATCAGTGCCGTTTCAATACATGATTTTTTCTTCCTGGTGATTTATGTAGAAAGAAAAGCTATAGAAATGAGGACCTCATGAATATTCCAACATTTTGTATTACTATGTATTAATCACTCTCCTCTCCAGAGATACCATTGCTAATTTAAAAGACTTTTTTTTTTTCCTTTAAAGGTATCTCAAGACTGTCTTAAAGAGCTGAGCAAACTTGGAGTGATAAGAAGGAAAATACACCTCTAAGGATGCTTAATGCTCAATTCTGAGTGTGTAGAGATGCTCACAAACTAAGCTCCACAAAGGACTGAGAGCTTCAGTTCTATTCAGTGTGTATATATTTACCCTTATTCACAGCATTACAGAGTTTCCACTGCAGTCCTTCCAAAAGAGATACAATAAGCAGGAAAGCTTTCTGTGACAGAGGGCTCTGCCACATTCATCCAACAGTTTAGCAGAACAATGCAGAGATGGAGTCTGCAGCTAAAGAAAACAGAGCTGTCACTTAAAAGCTCTAATGTTAATAGCTGTTCTGAAAATTCCATCACAATGAAAAGGAAAAGAAAAAAGAAAAAGGAGAATACTGAGGGAAAAGGGAATAGGACAGTGTGAGTGCCACAGAACTGGCTGAGATGTTCAAACAATAGACACAGTACTAGAAGACAATCATGGGAGAGTTAATCTGGGGTATTCCCCAGCAGTGAAGAGGGACATAGCAATCAGGAACTCCAGGAATGGCTGTGCAAATCTCCCCAAGAACTGCCTGGGCTGCTGACCTCCTCACTGTCCACCTTTGCTTTGACATCCCTGCAGCAAAATCTGTGGGGCATTCAGATCCACTGCAGCCACATCTCTGCGTGCAGGGCCAGCATCATCCCATTGCTCACAGAAATTCAGTCTCAAGAGGGGCAGCCTGTAGATGAGGCAGCGGAGCCACTGGTCCCAAAGGAAAGAGGAAAACTGCAGGGGTACATCAACAGTCAGTAATAATTGCAGGTGCATGTAAGGAGGTTTACCAGCCCTGGATTTAATCTAGCAGAGCTGCTCTACGTGTTGCTCGTTACCCATGCTAGCACCATTCTAATTAACCCTGGCACTGCTGCAGGCACAGCCATCCCTCTCCTCCCAGGGAGAGCAGAGGAAAGAGAATGAAGGATTCGTAATGCTGAACAGAAGAGCAGCTTGCAGTAGCCAAGCTGAAACAAAAGGAAACGGTGAATGTTTTCAGGCAAACGAAGCAGAAGAGACAAAGTTGCTTGCATCAGGTATGACTTAGATACATCGTGTACAATGTGGTGGAAAGACCCCTTCCCTGTATTACCCAATCAGATTTGACAAGAAAGCCAGTAAAATGTTGGGACTGAGCCACTTGAGACATCAGATTAGATTCTGTCAGCTGGTAGATAATGTCTAACATATGCAGAAAAAAATCTTAAACTTTTATTGTTTGGCACTTTTATTTTTAAAGGCTGCCTTCCCCCCAGACAACGAGGGTAAGGTCCTCGTCTTCCCACTTAGTTAGATTTTCAAGCATTTCTCAAATACAACTAGCTACTCCTCTCAGCCTAATTTATTCTCCTCCTTTTTTTCTTTTTGACACTGCCAGCTCTGCACATGCTCAGCCACTGCTGGGATCACTCCAAGACCATCCGTTCCTGTAGGCAGAGAGGCCAATACACCTGTGTGGAAAGCCTTAAGTGTATTACCCTTAAATCAATGCATCCTCTCAGCTGACAGCTTATGCAGAAGATGAGCAGGCAATAACAGCAAATGTTTCTTCCAACTCCCCAGACTGATAGTGATCTCTTGCAGGTGAAACCCCATGGAGAAGACCACCTTTTTCCCCCCACCCCCATCCCCCTTGAGCACAGCACTGTGATCAGGATGCAGACCCAAATGCATTAGCCAGAGTCCCTGTGGGGCTGCTACCTTGCACCCAGGTAAATCGACTGCTGAGAGCACTTCCAGGATTACAGAGCAGCAGACAACTTGAAAAGGACTATCACAAACTAATGTTTACATTATGAACCCCATGTTCCCACCTTCCTAAGGCTCCCTACCATCTCCCTCTGTGTAAGCAGCCAGAATTTGGGTTTCTTTGAACTGAGCTAACAGAACTCATTCATAGCCATTCCAGCAGCAGAAAACATAACAAATACCATCAGCAAAAACAGGAGAACAAGCAAAGGAAAAAATTGAACTAATGGCTGATATTTTTGTGTCCCTGTAATCTTCTTCACTCCTTCCCCACAGAGGCCTCTGAAGGGAGCTGACAGAGCCCTGACTGCAAGGGAGATGTTACACGGATGAGGAGCCACTTCAGAATGACATAAACCTGTTTTATCTGTCAGTCAGTATGGGGGATGAACAGTCATTTAGCAACAGTGCCACTGAAATTATATTGCTTTTCTTTTGAAATACATAAATATTTGATTCTCCCTTCCTTAACTTTCTGCCTCTCCCCTTGTTTTAAAACAAAATCTCATCGATTTTAAAACAGAACCATAGTTTGATTTTTTTCTAAGTCACATTCTGCTGGTTTGAAAAATACCTGAGTGTTTCTGTGTGCAAGAGAATTGGCATATATCCTGCCTATAACTGATAAGAGGAAAAAAGAAAAAACAGGGAGCTGCAGAGTATATTGCCACTGGAATATAGCAGGTTTCTGCCCCCTTTCAGCTGTGGAGTTTTTCCTTTAAAATCTAATGAGACCAATTTCAGGGGAAGGTCTGCAAGCCCCAAGCTCTCACCACTTGCCATATACCAAAAGCCCTGTGTATAGGAGATTATAGGAGATGGGCCTGCTCTATCTGACCCATGGGTAGGTGCCCTGAACTTGAGTTTCATCCATCTCTGAAGTATAAAGGCTGTTCCCAGCAAGAGCTCTACCCCTTCAGAAGTCCCATGAGGTCAGTAAGCCAGCCTGGGTAGGAAAATCACAATTATCGAAGTCATATTAATTGGGTCAGATAAACATTTGCCACAAGAGGATGGACAGGTCCCTGAAAATTTGTCCCAACTAGAGCACAAAATTCCCATTTTTTCTGAAAGTCTTTCCTGGGTGCATACAGAAAACACCACTGGGTATGTTTATCTGACTAAGACCGAGTATAGATCAGTTTTTTATACAGCACTCAGCTTTCCACATGTTGGAGGCTGGCTAAATACAAAATAACTTTCTTTTTTGTCCAGTCTATGTGGCAGAGAGCAGCCTATTGCCCCTGCTGCTGCCTTAACTCAGGTGCTGGAGAGCAAATTATTTTGCTACTGAGACTTGTGCATGACTCCTGTTCCCGAACAGAGATGAGGGGGAATGCACCATTGCGCAGGTTATTTTTGTATGAGAGCAAATCCTGTCAGTGCCGTGTCCTTAGGGATAACATAACATTCTTGAGCTCCATTAGCAAAATCTCACATCTATGTAAAGGATTTGTAAATGTTAACCCAGGATTGTGAGGGACTTGTGAATAAATCAGATGCTAGATGGTATCCATGGTCACACTAACAATGAAGCAGGGCTTGTTACTTAAAGGTTTGCCCTCAAGAGCACACAACTATTAAATGCTTTAGTGACAAAAAAAAACCCCAAACATGAGCGGGGTCTTAACCAAAACAGAGGACTGCTGTTTTGTGGGAATATCTACTTTAAGAAATTTTGCAGAAATTGCCTACTGATGAATATGGGGAATTTATGACCATATAAGAAGGATGTAGAACATGAACACACAGCAAGGCCTCTTTGGGCTGCAGTTCCACTATAGGTTTACCATTGCTGCAGCATTGCCTTTGTTTCAGCTCTAGACAGACTGGCTTATCTGCTCCCCTCTCCAATCTATTCCTAGACAGGAATGGGAATTGATTAGCTCTACCTTACATCAGCCAAAAATTGTTGTGGAGCAGCATCTTCAGGGACCATGGTGATCCAAAAAATGTACTTCTGAACAGCTGACCCCATGAGCTGGCTTCTGACAGCCCTTGTGTGGTAGAGGATCATAAGTTAGCTGAAATCAGTAAGTTTCTGCAAAGTTTTTTTGATTTCAACAAAAATTTTTGCTAATGAGAACCTGAATCAGTAGAAGAATCCCAGATGCTCCTCTCTCTGGCTAAAGAAATAGGGGGTGGGGGTGGGGAGGGAAAGAAAAGAAAAACAACTAATGCTTTTGTATGTAAAAAGATGTTTCCAGCTAGAGGGGAAAAATTGTTTGTTCTTTTAACTGTAGAGACTTGGAGCAGAGAGGGACAAGGTAATTTCACATGTTCCTGTGAACAAGCTGCTGCAGATAGCTTCCCTAGATAATAAGTAGAAATGAGTGAGAAGAAATGGATAGGGGAAGATCTATAATAGTGCAAAGAAATGTGTGATCAGCTAGGGAATTCCTTTTAGGAGCCTTGTAGAGAATATTGTATTTGCCAGACCAGATCAGTCCACTGGGCCAATCAAGTGCAATTTAAGCATTAAGTGTAACAGCTTGATAAATCTAGGTCAATGCACCTACACGTAGGTGCAAGTTTAATACCACTTCATTAGCAGGACTGCAGCACCTAACACTGAGCATATCTACAGGTCCTGGAAGAGAGAAACTATTGGCATTTATGAGATTGCACAATTAAATCAATGGGTTTCTCTTAATGAGTGACCAGAGATTGGTCCCGCTTTACAAGTTCTAGTCTGCAGCAGCAGACGGTGCTGATGCTTCAAATTTAAGTGGAAAACAGCGCAGCAATGCTTCTCTGGCCAGTGTGAAACACCCTGCAGGAGGCTGGAGAGGGAAGAACTCTGCCTTTTTGAGGCATTCAATCAGCCTTCACTGGAAATGCATTATCTTAGCATGCAGCAGACCCACAATTACTATTAAACGTTTGCAAAAACCAGCGCTGACCCCTTTAAATTCATCTTGGCACCTTGGCTCAGCCACAACCTGATACAAGGGGGATTTTATCTTTGCACTTGCTTCAGGGTACTACAGAGGGAATTCTGGGCTTGCTCAATGGCAGGGAAATCTCAGAATTTTTAGGTGTACTTCTAAGATCTCATCTCTGCAGGGGGGCTGAGGAAGACAGCAAAATTCTTGACTACCCTGGCCAGTAGGTGGGAGAGGGAGTGAGATGACAGGGCAGGGCTCTGCTCCCCTGAGACTATGGAGATATAAAATGACTGTTTATTAATAACAGATGAAATTGGCAGCAGTAGATCAACAGCATTAAATCCCCTGTTCCTTCTCCCACAAGTTGGAACTGTAGAGTTTTCTTGTTCTCCTTCCCTGACCACCACCCATGTCTCTGAGATTGGTCCAGGCTTCTCACTTGCCCCAGGCCCACTCAGCTATTTCAGTAAAGAACCCTCTCAGTACCACAACTATCAGTGTCTGAGTAAAGCTGATAGTTACTCATTTCAGCTGCAAGCCACCTAGTTCAGGTATGACTGTGCTACACCACATGCTCCACTCCCAGGACTGCAGTACAGTCACACAGCAGACCAGGCCAATGGCAGCCTGTTGGATACTTCCAGCACAAAAAGTTGTGCACCTCCCGTCCAGATGAGCCATCACACTCACAGAATTGCACGACACTTCTATTTTGGCAGCCACCCAAGGCACACAGAGAACAGTAACACGGTACACAGAAAGCACACCGTGCTGTCAGACCCTCGCAAGGTCAGGGCAAAACCTAATTTCAGGGAGGGGTGGATGAGACACTGAGCAAACTGATCTAATAGGGTGGCATCCCTGCCCATGGCAGAGGGGCTGGGATAAGGTGATCTTTAAGGTTCCTTCCAACCCAAGTCATTTTATAATCCAAGCCAAAATCTGCCTCTGCAGTTACCCTGTGATAGATCTACCTGTTCTTTTCTTAGAAACAACTTTCAATGACTGCTAACACAAACCCAGACTTAATATAAGTGCAAAAAGCTCCACAGGCATGTAATATGTCTTTTGAAAATGAAAAGTGGTCCAAGAGATCTAATCAGCTGAAAGGCAATTCTTTACTATGGCTGTCAGATGCAGATGAACCCTGCAGGGCTTGCTGGCTCCTGAAATGCTCATCTAATCTACCCAGCACTACCAGACCAGGCCTCCTAAAATCCTGGCTAGCAGCCCTTCCACCTATTCCTTAAGTGCTCTATTCTGGGGTTTTTTGACCTAACCATTATTATCCAAAACACACCATTCACTTGAGTTAGCCCTTACAACCCTTTGGAGACACTTTGTCTAAAGAAGTGTTCTTTTTTTGGACAACATCTATCTATAGGAGATTCAAAAGCCTCCATGTGCTTTGCTCTAACATACATGACAATGTTCTGGAAATTCATCTATGTTGGAAAAATTTCTGACTCTGACGTAGAAACAGTTGCTAAAAGGAGAGAATGCTTCCTACTTCTCCTGCAAAAATAATGACAGCACTTAACCCCAATGAAACACTACGCTAGAGGAAGATGGCCTTGGCAATAATCAGAACAACAATTTGCAGGCTAAAAATGCCATCTTTCACTTCTTCCAGGAAGCAGGAATAGAGGATTTTGCAGAATGAATGTGACACTCAAGTAGGGGTGAAAGAACATGGAAGGAGCTGCAGCAAGGAGTCATGGTAGGTGTGGAAATACAAGCAAGGATGGAGTCCAAGAACAAGACTCTTGTTCTCAGCTCTGTTCCCCTATCTCCACAGTACTGCCATCAGCCAGTAAGTCAGATATCCTGGAGTCACATGCACACACGTGCGTGTTCATGCATGGGCTAGCAGTGGGACATGCTAAAAAGTGGCCAAAGGCAGCACAAGGCTTTGAGTCCAAGGAGTGGCAGCAAGAGCAGGACAGGATGGTGAGCACGAATCTAGCATGATCTCACACAGCACAGGGGACCTGCAAACAGGATAGGGTGACACCAAATGGACCAAAAGTAGTATTGGAAATAAGGGCACATTTGTTTCATTTAGCTTCACCCCCATCCTTGTTCTTTTCTTACTGTTTTTTTTTCTGCTTTGACCTTACATCTCTCTTCAAATTGCACAGTATACAGTGCTGCATCCCCACACCTGTGCCTTACTCCCTTAATTCAAATCCACCTCCATCATCATGCCATGCTGATCCCAGACAAGCCCCAAAAGGCACAGATTGTTCAGCTGTCATGCAGATGCTTGAGCTCGTCCAGAGGAGGGCAACGAGGCTGGTGAGGGGCTTGGAACACAAGTCCTATGAGGAATGTTTGAGGGAGTTGGGGTTGTTTAGTCTGGAGAAGAGGAGGCTTAGAGGTGACCTTATCGCTCTCTACAGCTTCCTGAAGGGAGGTTGTAGACAGGTGGGGGTCGGTCTCTTCCACCGGGCAGCAACTGGCAGAACAAGAGGACACAGTCTCAAGCTACATTGGGAAGGTTTAGGTTGGATATTAGGAAAAAAAAAATTCACTGAAAGAATAATAAAATACTGGAATTGTCTTCCTAGGGAAGTGGTGGAATCACCATCTCTGTATATGTTCAAAAAAAGACTGGATTTGGCACTTGGTTCTATAGTCTAGTTGTGGTGTTAGGGCATAGGTTGGACTTGATGATCTTAGAGGTCTCTTCCAACCTCATTATTCTGTGATTCTGTGATTCTGTGGATGTCACCTAATGAAGACATCTATAAATATGGGCACATTAGAGCTCACCATCTGGCTGTGCCTCTTGGATGGCTGCGCTCCCCACAGATCAGTGGGCATGGAGATGGCTGCAGCCAACCAATTATTCCTCCAGCCCTGGCGGGCACGGGTGCCCCCAGCAATGCCCCTGGCTGCTGAGAGCACAGCAGAGAGAGAACAGGACCCTTCCAAGCAGAGCAGGGAGCCGAGCCCTCCCTGCACACCGCTCCCAGGGCTGGCAGCGCTCACCAGCCCCTTTTCCCCCGCAGGGACAGCTCTCATTCAGCACCCCAGCAGCTCTGCCAGGGTGGCAAGCCTCCCCCTCCTTCTCTCTGTGTGTCTGCATAGCACCAGTTTCAGCTTTTCTATCAAACTCAACCACATTTTTCTTCTTTCTCATCTGCCTCTGACACACCTTTCCTTCAGCGCTGGGCACAATTTTTCTGTCCGCTGGTCAAAATGATAAACTGAAAATATTGCTTTACAGGAAGACTCAAGCCCTATCATTTAATTTTTGCTTGCTTGTTTGTTTTATTTTAGAAAACACTCTTTTCAGATTGGCTGAAACATTTTACTTGACCTACATGGAAAAAAGAAAAAAAGCCTTTTCCTTACAAATTTCCTTTTTTTCTATTACAGATATTTTCCAAAACAAAACTCACTGCAAAATCAGAAATTAAAATGGTTCATCTTCTCCAATAAATTTCTCCATTTTTCCCTTCCCAAAACTAAGCATAATGCACAAAGAGTGCAAGCCCTCTCCAAACCATGCTTAGGAAGGTAAAATAGCACTCCTGCTGACATTTTTCTGCCTTCCTGCTCTTTTCCCCTCTTTTTCCCTGCAATCATCTGCCTGTTCCCAAATGCCATCACAGTTGCCAGACCAAGCTCTCAGAGAGGAACTTGAGCACAAAAAAGTTCCCTGAAGTGCCATGGCACATTTTGCTCCCTGAATATTCTGTAGCCACAGAACACCTAAGATAATTGTATTTTCTTTGAGGTACATAAATATTTGATAGCCTTCCTCCCTTTCTTTCCCCTCATCTTAATTATTATCTTATTTTGAAACACCAGCTTGCATGCAGTATTTAAATAAAGCTGTTTTCAGAGTCACAAGGATCTTGAAACACTCAAGTGTCTCAAAATATATATTGCAAGTGATGTACATCCTCCTGTTCTGTGCATAAGTGGCAGAGAGCAAGGTACAACCTGGGCGAATCCACACAGGACAGGGCATTAGAGGAGCAACCTTTCCCTTCTGAAACTTGGGTTCTCCCTCAGAAAAGAAGTCTGGGCATGTGAGTTGAGACACAGGGTCAAGGCTGTTCCTGTGCAAATCACAGAAAGGTCTGGTGCTGCAAATTTTACTCGGGAAGGTATCTGAAAATGCAAGGGATGCAGTGGGTCAAAACTGAATTAGGGAATGGGAGGGAAATATTGAAAGGTGCCATTTGGAAAAATAGCTGCTGCCAGGCAAGAGTGAGAATGAAAACACAGAGAATCTGCTGTACATGTGGCTATATTAGGTAATGGCATATGTACAAAAGGATTCAGAGGGTTTGGGTGACTCACCAGCTCTACACCTTCAAGGCCAGATCACATAAATCTTAGCCAAGGCCCACAAGCTGCAAGGATCTGGCTTTGCCAGATTTTGAGAAGCTTGTTTTATGGGACTTTTTTGAGAGGATGCCCAGAAGCCCATTTGCTTTGAGTCATAGCATTTTTACACCAGAACATCAGTTGATCCAAAGAAGCTCTGAAAACCCAATGTGCAGAGACTCAGGTGGCTCCAACTGCAGGCTAGGAGCTGGGATGCTCCATGCCTCAAACAAATGGAAGTGCTGCTTCAGCTTCACATCTATGACATAACACTCAGGGCTGGGGCTGGGCTGCTTTTCATGGAATCATTAAAGTGGGAAAACACCTTCAAGATGGAGTCCAACCATTTTGGGCAGCTGTATCCCCACAAAGTTGTCCATCACATGAAGAAATGGTCATTAATGGAGATTGCCACGTGGACCAGGTGAGGGTGCTACAGACCTGGCAGCTGTTCCAGCTGCTAGAGTGATGTGTTCTGGCTTACTTGGAGGTGTTTCCCTGAATAGCTGAGGGAAAAGGAAGTGAAGCGTGCTTCTGCACAGGTCAGAGGAGGCCACGCACCATAAATGTTTGTGCAGGTGGATGAAGAGCTGTGCCCACAGATGCTCACAGGCAGGGCAAGGAGTAAACGTGCATATTTGAAAACTCATCCATCTCCATTACAAAAGTGAGCAATCTCATCTCAGTACCACTTTTTAAACTTTGCAGAGGCTTTTATCAGACACAGCAGGTAGCTGGGAGGATGGGAAAGGAGTGCCTGCAAATCTCAGGGCCGAGTGCCCTGAGGTTTTACTGAGGTTTCCCAATTGAGTCAGCACTCTGCTGGGAATGTGCAGTAACAGGGGCATATGGCAACTTCCCAAATTTGTCTGTGGGAGAAAATCATGCTCTTCTGCTCTTAGCTGATGTTGCAGCTCTGAAGCAGCCCTTCCTTAACAATCATCTGCAGTAGATTCTGTGTTCTTATCTCGAAAAATCTCCCTGCACTGTCCACATCCCAAAGGTGAAAACTGCTGTAAGGAAGAAACTTTATCCTAATGGAGAGGTGCTTTTAAAAAACTGAAAAGTTACAAATGTCTCCCTGCTCTTGAATGTATTTCCTGTTTTGCAATGCAGATTTCTAACACCATGTTCCTGAGCCAATGCTGTTCGGGTATGCTGGGTGAGAAGAGGTGGGATTTTTACTGGGTTCTACATTGGACAGGGGAGCACATTTTTAAATGTACTCAAGGAGACGGCCACGTGCAAACCTTTCAAAAGCAAGAAGAAAGAGATGCTTAAACAAGTTGCATGTGCAGAAAACCCCATGCTACAAACATTGCAAGGACACATCACACTCCAGGTGCCCCACATGACAAAGGGATTACAAGCTCCATGTTTTACCCATTGTACAGCCAAAGTGCCCCTCTCCTCCCTCCTGTGCATGAGCCAAGAAACAGGACTCACATGATACACTTGCCAGCAGCTACAGAAAACAGAGCAAAGAGTACAGCACAAGGAGCACTCTGACAGAAACACAAAGAATGATATTTATTTACTGCCTGTCAATGTCTAGCCTGGATGTGCTGCTGCATCTCCATAGCCATTATAACTGCTCATTAGACATTAACAGGAGAGGGTTTTGTTGCAGTCAGGTCATCTGAGTTGATAGGAAAGGGGACAGCAAACAGCAGTGGAGAAATCCAAACTGAAAGGGAAGGAACAACAATCATCTGCTGCAATGGTTACAGCCAGTAATGAGTTGGCTGGCTACTGTGCATCACTACTGCTTTCTAGTAAGTGGAATTAGGAGCAGAGCCATGTGTCAGGGGTGCCATACTGTCAGCTGTTAGCAGGGAGATTGATTTAACACAAGTGACAATGGCACAAGCTTTGTCAAAGGAGAAACTCCCCTCCTAGCTGCCAGGCAACCACAGCACAAAACAGTGGTACCAGTGACCAACAGCCAGCATGGCTAATGACCCCTTGGCAAGACCCACACTGAAATGCAGCTTTATTATTTATAACAGACTTCGGGCTGTGGAAGATTCTGAAACTGTCATGCACATTATGTGCATGCAAAACCATTCAGAAATAATCCACTACCAATGAGGAGATGAAGCAGAGCATCCCAGACATAATCATATTCTGCCCAGGAACATGGGTGAGAACACAGCTCCAAATAACCTGTGCACCCCTGTTTTACCTGGGGGGCTTTGCTAGGGGAAGGGAGCAGAGGAAAAATGGGAGTGGGCAAGTTCCTCTTCTAACAAACACAGTCTGTGGGAGAGAAAAGAGATCATCTGTGTGACAGACCAGAATGAGGATAGCAAAGAGAAAACCTTCAGGGAAAATTGCAGTATTTCCTCCCAGAATGAGCCTGGACTCTGAAATCAGCACTCAATACACAAGATTGAATACTTGCAGGCCTGGGCCTGTTATTGAAGTAATCTTGGGTAGAAAACAAAAACCATAGCGTGAACTTCTTGTTTACCTTAAGAAATAGATTACGGTTATTCTCCAACTTAGTTGACTGAAATTACATAGAGAAGCTCAGTCACAAAAGTTTTCTCTGAAAAGTGTAAAGGCTGTAGAATATCTTTTCTAAGAGTTTGTTCTTCTCTGCATCTATCCTGTCTACTCAGCAGATGAACATCACCATTCACTACATTTTAACAAAGCTCAAAGATGCACTGTTTTTTCAACTATGATCATTCTGCTCTGTCTTCCTCTTTGTATACATGATTTACAGAGAAGGAGACTTGGCTTCCAGGTCCCAGGACACACTCTTGATCTGGAAGTGAATGGGGAAGGAAAAGCCCCAAAACTCCTCTATCTTCTTGATATGCAAAGTGACTTTCCTGGACTAAGTAAGGTCCAAGCAACCAGTCCCAAAGGCTCTACCTACTTCAACTCTATAAAAAACTGAATTATATTTTAAAATGTCTGCAACTGCATTTTGTTTCTAGGAAGCCCCATGACCATCTTGGGAACTGAAGCTGTACAGGTAAAGACTGGAATTATATTTAGGGAGCATGACAAGAAACACCACTGGGGACAGAAGAAAAAAATTTCCCAAAATGTGTCACTTTTTCTTATCCCCAGGAGAATATTCCCTTGGATTTCCTCAGCTCAGAACCAGCCTAACTCACACAGAGAAAGAGCAGAGCAGGAGGAATTCCAAGAAGCTGCTGCGTGGTTGCGGAGGTAGGTGTTGAAACACATACAGCCACGTGGCAAACTCACATTCTGATCTTGCCAGACTTGTGTGGCACAAAACTCCCACAGAGGAGGGAGAAAAAAAAAAAAAAATCAAGACAGACACACCAGGCTCCTTACAGCATGTGCTTCATCAGTGGGGATATTTCAAGCTCCTTTGCCTCTCTCAATGAAGAGGCTCTGGATTTTTTCACGTGGGCTGAGTTGGGAGTGGTGAGGCACACGCAGAGACGCCTGTGCCTTTGTACAAGGTCTTGGAGAAAGGGGCAGTAGCCAACTTATGCTTCTGCCTGCTGTCAAACAGTTAATTGTTCTAAAACAGCTGGGCCAGACAATAGCATCTTTAATGGCCCAGCTTAAGCATGGTCGTGACAGAAATCATAATATTTTTTAATCTCCCTTTCCCAGCCTTCCTGGAAATTCATTTTTAATGACTGCAGTTAGCTTTCATTTTTGCTCTTGTTTTTAATTCAGATAACTTCCCGAGTCGTGCAGCTTCTCTCTTCCACCTCAACACTCCCTGTAAATGAAAGGCTGCAATATTTAAAACTAAAAACTGATACCAGGTGCTAACAGAACCAATAGGATAGTCTGGTTCACCAGTTCTTGCCACCTTGTTCTAGACCTGATCAAATATCCCACATGCCCAACAAGTAAGGACTATGGACAAGGTTTATTCCATCCCTAAGGCATTTTATAATATTAATTCTCCCTTACAACCAAAACTTAAGCACACAGGTCTCCCCATTATCCTCCCCATATGGCACATCTTCAAATGTTTTGATCCAAAGTAGTAAAAATGAGATAATGGCAATCTTTGAGACTCATTGTTCCCACATGTAACCACTGCATGGTTATTGTCTGTTGATGCATGTTTAAACAATGGTAGGAAAAAATCACTGTCTTTTCTCCAGAGTTTCAAAATTGCAAAATCTATTTTTGTTCTTTTTTTTTTTGGCAGTTCCCATGTAAGTGTTAGAAAATGTTTATTCCTGAAATTTCTGTGCTTTAAAATATCTACAACTCTTCATAAAATACCTAAATATACAACAGAGCTCCTCCAACACTTCCCTCCACTCTACTGCACCCCATTATCTCCCAGTCTAGGGTTCCCCCTTATGCCTGCCATTCCAGATTCCTATCCCAGTTACATGAAATAGTCATTATTACAGTCCTCTGATCTAAATTTGTCCATTTTTAACACTCAGTTTTGTTTGCATCTATAACTTCACACCTCAATACTCTGCTTCATTTTAGACAACAGAATAAAAATTCTATAAAGCTTAATTTATTTTCATTGTTCCATAGAAGGCTAAATTTGGCTCTTGGGTACAATGCCTCCTTTTTTTTTTGGTTATGAATTTCATATTGAAGAAAGGAAAATTCATACCTTCTCAATGAAATTTTCATGAAGTATGCATTGCCCAGTGCTATATATTCAACAATATTAACCACTGAAGGTGTTTACATTCAGAAGGCTTCCCTCAACCCAAGAAAGGGCAACATTTATTTTTATGTACTGAAAGGATTTCAATTTCTAGAAAATGCCACGGTCACCTCAAAATAGGACTCAGTAACCCAGACGGAGGTCATGATCTTAGAGCAGGAGAAACACATCCATCATGCATGAGCCAACTGTGTACCTCTTTCTTAAGACAATATTTAAATGAGCCCCACAGAAACTGAATTCTTTGTTCTTAAACACCTAAATGATTAATCTGAAAGATTCAGCCTAAATATTTAGCTGACAGTTGCTGGGGCCATGTGATGAAGGATCCCACCCTCACACATCCATTCAATGCTCAGCATCCCACTGGTGAGTGGGACTTGGCAGTTCCACCTTCAGCATGAATTTACTCGGAGGAAGAATGGCTGGGGGAGATTGAAGAGGCAAGGGTGAACTTAAAACACAACTGTACTTTAAAATATGATGGGCTGGAGCCTGTGGTGCTGTCCCTATTCTTCCAGGGACAATTCAGGATCTAAGATGGGGACAAATTAAAGGGATAATTCAACAATAAAGGGTGGGGGTTAAAAGCAGATAATTGAGTTTCTGAAAATAACTTGTGTTTATACTATTTGGTTTACCTGTGCAACACCTAAAAATAGTCATCTACTACAAAGTCTCCAATTTCAGTGGTTTAGGTCAGGTTTAGTAAGAGGCAATATCCATATCAGGCAATATCCATATATGCTTGATTTGGCTTAAATCAAAACAGTACCACCTGAATATGGGTAGCCTTAGCAAGACACTCCCTTTTAAAAATCTTTTTTCTAAAGCTCACGTCATCCAAATTGTCACTTTGTCAGGAATCACAGGAAGAGAAAGTTAAAAAAAAAATCCCAAAACAACCCAGCCACTATGAGCACAATGCTATCAACTAGTCAATGCAAGTTAGAGTTTAATAAAGAGCACTCTTTCATCAAGTTGCAAAAAAAAAAAAAAATTAAAACAAACAAACAAAAAAAAAAAAAAAAACAGAAAAAGAAGCCAGGTTCAGCAAACCTTCAGAGAGGAGCAGGGTGGTAGCTGAAGCTCTTTAGTGAAGGTGGCACTCTTTGGCACTGAAGCAGGCAATCCGTTAAAAAAAATGTTTCTTCAGATGATCCATATCCTGGTTATCAACTTGGATGTTGATTTTTTAAATTTTCTTTACAAAACCTTAAGGTGGAACTTTTATGAGCCCTGAAGCATGGGGAACACATATGTTTTTTGGTTTTTTTTTTCCTTATCTGTTAGTACCCAAGAGTCTCCTAGTAAGAGCTTCCTGTTGTACTTCCCTACATGTGGTCAGGTACGGACTGTCTGAAACAAGAGTGGCATAGTTGGCAAAGCTGCCAGGGAGTAGAAAAAGAATAAAAGGTAATTCCCTATTTTATAGACAGCAAAACAAGGCATGAGAAGATCACACTGGAAATTTGGGGCAGAACTCACAAAAAAAGACAGCAAATTCAGGGCCTGTGCTAGGACAGACATCTATGGCACTGAATGCACAGGGTGCTGAGTAGAGAAAGAACCCAAGGAAGGCAAGAGTTTTGTGAAGGCAGCTCTTCTGAAAAGCCATAACTATGCTGACTCACAGAAATGCATGATGTAGGGCAAGCTATGGTCACCAACAGAAGTGCAGGCATCAAACTTGAAGGGATCAAAGGTGATTAAGAAGCAGCTGATTTGGGGGAAAAAAAAAAAAACAACTCTCCCTCCCATTGTGATGGAAAACCCATGGGATCCATATCCGCAGGAAGGTGGCAGCTCAGACACTGTGACTCGGTAATTTTAAGAAAAATAACAACACAAAGTTATGCTGGACAGATGTGAAGGGGAATTCAGGGCATCAGGGGCGTTCTCGTGTGGTGTTGTTACAACTGGGCATATGCACACAATCTCCTTTGAAACCTGCAGGGTGGGCTGTGCCATGCACTGCTGTGAGGAATAGATGGGCCAAAGGGATCTGATCTCTGAAAAAGGGAAATCCTACTCTTCCCTCGTCAAGAGGGAATAAATGAGAAGTGAGGAAAAAGAAGGGGAAGGGTACAAGGAAGATAAAGAGAGAGCAAAGGGAAGGGAAAGGACAGAGGAGGGGAAGTGAATTTTCACAAGGCAGAAGAGAGAGCTAAGATAACCAGAGGGAAAAGACAGATTCCTATAGGATTTGATTTAAAAAGCCACAATGTTTTTCTTCACTCAGCAGCAACCCTGCAAACTGCATATCTGTTTCCAAATGCCTGAAAGCAAACATCAGCTCATGCAACAAATGCCTGTGCTTGTCGGGGGGCACTGCCTGCCCCCCTTCCACCCCAAACACAAGAGATGTCAGCTCTCTGTCACCACTTGCCCTAGCAGACAAGGCAGGGACTAGTGCTCGGTGCCACCACGGTGGCCTCCACCTGCCAGCACTGCCACCTCCCATACCTTGAGGGCTCCAGCCCATCCTTCACAGCAGCCTCCTCTGCTCCCCAACTCCAGCCCATCCTTCACAGCAGCCTCCTCTGCTCCCCAACTCCAGCTCATCCTTCACAGCAGCCTCCTCTGCTCCCCAGCTCCAGCTCATCCTTCACAACAGCCTCCTCTGCTCCCCAGCTCCAGCCCATACTTCACAGCAGCCTCCTCTGCTCCCCCACTTCCCTCGGCTGGCTGAAAGGGACCATGGCATGAAGGGGAGCATGGCAAGGAAAGCAAAATAAGTGAAGAGAGAGCTGGTGTTTCCATACAGGATTTGTGGCGTGGATTAAAACCACTGCACACAGGCAGAAAGCAAAGTAAGGAAAGGAAAGGAGCATGAGATTAAAGCAGCCCAGACACACACAAGTGAGCTGCTTGCACGCTGGAATGAAACAAAGCAGAATTAAGACCAGCTTGCCCAGTCCTAGAAGGCTGCACAGGCTTAGACAAAGAGAAAGCAGGGCTGACTCCACCATAATTCTGTCCTATGTTGCTCACAGCAAACAATGCTTGATTCCCTGCTTTAAAGCAAGTCTGTTCCCAAAATATGGAAATGGGACCCACTTGAGTCATGCCCAAAGAGAGGCAGAAACTCCCTTAGCAGCACAGGAGAAGGGCTGCGAGGGAAGACTGTCCTGCGGCAGAAAGCAGAGGCAGAATTCAGCTCTGCACCATGAAAACGGAATTGCCTTGTTTAGACCTTGGAAAGCCTGGTGACTTAGAGTAACCTGTATTTACTGAAAGCATCACAGGGACTGAAATTTAAGGTTTTAAATGGGTCTGTGAGGGAAAATGGTCCTAACACCTATGAAATCCTTTTGTTACACAGGAATATCATTACAGGACTAGCTAAAAAGGAGAAATGCAACCTGCTGTATCACCACTTCTTTGCAATTCTGTCTTTTCTTTTAATTTTGCCTCTTTTGAGGCCCAACAGTGCTTGCACAGTGGAAAAAAGTGAGATCACACAACAGAGTGAGATGCTTCTAAGCATCTCCCACAGCCAACCCTTTCCTTAAAGTAATTTCTGTTTAGAGATAGCAGATCTCTTTACAGTTCTGCAGTTCTCTTCCCTAGCAGGCCTTTCATGCACATGAAAAGAAATATCTGATCAAATATATTCCTCTATCACGGCTTTGGAAATATTAACAAGATTTAATTTATATATAATCATATCAGCAGAAGAGTTAATTGAAATATTGAATAAGTACAACTTTAACAGGATTGGAACATAATGTTTCAGACGTACTAAGCAGATGATTTATCCACCATGCTATACAAATTTTAGTTAACAGTTGGGCAAAGACTTTAGAGCTATTATTTTTAGCAATAGAAGGGTATTCCCTAGGTTGTGCCAAGGCCTGTGTGCTGAAAAGCATTGTGAAAGTTCAGCTTATTGTGCGTTTTCTTCTCCTATTAGAAGAAAAGGAGACAAATGTGTCTGACATTGTTAATTGGGATCTTGTGATAATGCAGCAGTATGTGCACAGACAAATGAAATTTCAGTGCAAATTCACTGACCTTATCCAAGATATATCCAGGGAAGAAAATGGCTAAATGAATTGAATTCAGTGACATGAAGTATGTATTACATTCCCAGGTGTCACATTAATTGTGCATGTTACCAGCAGGACAGTTGTAAGATAGGTACAATATGCCTAAAATCACTGTTGAGGTTAACTACATAGCAAAGAGATTAGCAATGAAACAGCCCTGAACTACAAGACACCATCTCTACCTTCAGACTTTGCAGAAACTTGTCTACAGACCTAAATTCTGAATACAGGTTTTCCTTCCTCCAGCCATGGCCAAAATCTCAAATGTCAATAAAAATCAAGAAAACTGGGGGAAAAAAGTTGATTCTGACTGCAGTTACCCAGATGTGGCCAATCTCCAGTCAATCAAATCAGCGACTTTGCAGAGATGCACTTATGGTAAATCACTAGGCTGGCAGAGGCTGGTGTTTATCACCAGATTGCAAGTGGAAAGAAAACGAACTGACGAATCTCAGATGAGATCCCAGGGAGTGGGATTCCTGTTATAAAATCAGCCACTCAGTAAGGCAGCATGCACTACCAAACTCAGGCTTCCTGCAGTTTTCTCTAGACACTGCTGTCAACTCATTCCCTGGGGACCTTGCATTAGTCACATAGTTGCATGGCATCTCTCTCCCCTTCTGTGAAATGGGAAGAGCAACACTGCCTTTCCACCAGAGACATATGCACATAATCATCTCAACAGTTGTGATTAGACACAGTGATGACTGGGGCAAAAGTACTGGGGAGACTGAGGAAGGCTGAACTCCTCTCTGCAAAAGGAGAAAATTGTTCCACATAAAGTGATGTGCCTGGCCTTGTGTCCAGGAGCAGGTTTCAAGCACCTGAAACAGCAAGTATGAAATACTCTGCTGCAGAAAAACATATATGCAGAATTCATGTCCAGTGCTTACCATGTCTTCCATTTAAGTTTCGATTTGGACAATTATTTTAAAATTATCACTAGTGTGTGCAGGTACACAGAAATACAGAGTGAAATTGTCTGGCTACACTCGTATCTTTCTTTTCTATCTGCTTTCACAGTCAATTCTCTGGAATCTGTCTCAGTAGTATAATGAGTGAAAATACTGCTAAAATAAAATTGACCTAAAATTCTGAATAAAATTGAACTCAGCACCTTCCCTCCAATATCTTTAGTATTAAGCTAAAATGTTTGCAAAGGACTCTTACTAATTTGGTATTTGCTATTAGAGACATTCTACCTCAGATGTGGAAAAGGTACACAAGCAACCCATTACAGTCCTTACATATGTTTTTGGGGTTTTTTGGGGTGTTTTTTTCCCTGTCTCAAAAAATTTGGTTGCAAAGTCTAGAGAAGTTTCTGTTTTTTCCATGCTGATTCAAATCAGCTCTACGTGTTCTTGAAAGATTTCCAGGAAGTGGTAGAAGGTACAAATCCCCCAAGTCTGTACAAAGTCCTGAAATTATAAGGCAGAGCCATAAGATACCAGAACTGTTCCAAATTATTGAAACTTCATCTTCTTTCTTTTGCCCTGAACAGACAGGGCAAAGCAAGCAAAAGACTGGACACATCTTTGAAGCTTTTCCTGGTTATGTTTCCAAAAATGCAGCATGCCATGGCTCTTGTCAGGAAAATCTCTGCAATGTCCAAATGCCAGCTCATGAAATGATGCTTTCTCAGTACCCCTCCTGTGCCAGTGGAAATTCTGACCCCACATCTCCAGGCTGCACACACAGGTAAGGCTTCAAGGTGGTGCCCTCAAGGAAACAATGCACTTAAAAGTGTGTCCCAGTGCTTAGAAGAGACTAGCTGCATGTGAGGAAGTGAGGCAGCATCTCAGATGGAAGATAATTTGATTTTAAATGTAAGCTAGATAGGAAAAAACAGTTGAAAGATTTCTGTATAGCTCAAGCTGTGAAAGAGATGCAGAAAACCAGTGGCAGTGGCAGAGGAGCAGGTAGGGGAGAGGGAGCTAGTCTAGATAGTAGGATCAGAGCTAGTCTAGATCCCATCTCTCCCAGCTGCAAATGCTGGGAAAAGCAGCAGCAGAGCACAGAGGGTGCAAAGAGCTGGAGCTTTCTCCAGCTGGAAAGAGTGTAATAGTATAAGAGTTGTATCAATAAATTCTGTAAAAAAATTTAATAATAATAACTACCTACCTACTTACCTCAGCTCCACGATGTATTGCCTTACTATTTATTAAAAGATAGCTAAATTTTAACAGAAGTGAATGGTCAGTGCCTCCCTTGGGCTATTGTTAAAGGCTGCTTTCATTTTTAACTGTGAAGATTATTCATAAATATACTATCAAAGCCCCTACTGGAAGATGAAAAATTTGTTATGGATCCAAATTTCCCCAACTGATCCTGTGTGCTATCACCAGCAATAAGGAATGGAGAGAGGATGAGCCCCAGGGCAAGAATCTCTCCAGATACCAGAGGGTTTTTTTGCTAAATACATTCAGAGTAGCCCCAGCCTTGGAGATG
Organism: Taeniopygia guttata; assembly: GCF_048771995.1. NCBI lineage: Eukaryota > Metazoa > Chordata > Aves > Passeriformes > Estrildidae > Taeniopygia > Taeniopygia guttata. The sequence goes on from NC_133024.1 coordinate 23,839,692, forward strand.
ACAGCAGGAACACTTTGCTAGCTTGCTCTGTGCAGACACCATCAGAAAAAAAGCTACTGGCTTGGGGGTGGCTGGTCCCAGTGGCTTTCACAGCTTTAGTAACAAAGCTGAGAGCTAAAACCATTAATTTCACAACTGCAAGCAACACTAGAGCTTCTGCCAATGCTCCCAGCTTAGCCAGGTCTCCCTAGCTCTGCTGTGCTGGCATTGATATATTGATCACTCCCAGTAATTCTTCATGCCACTGATGACAATTTCTAGAGAGGAAACTGAAAGTCTTGTTCCCAAATCATGCAAAATGCAGCACGTTTAGTAGAAAGGGAGTAACGAATCCTGAAACTAACACTACAGGACATCTGTATTCAGGATGGATGTACATATTCAGATCACTGAAGCCATACCTTACTCTTTTGCCCTTAAACCCTGGAGGTTCATTAAGCCTAAGCCTGGCAGTATTTACATTTGGCGTGTCAACACTGCAAAGTCTTTGAGGGACAGAAGGGCAGGGATTTAGGGATGTGAGATGGGCAGCCAACATTCCTACTTGATCCAATGAGATCCCAGGAAGCAGTTGTGCCCCTAGTTTTCTTTTGTCCCTCCCCTCCCACATGGCTGATCCCTCCTGCCAGGAAGGTCCTAGAAATTAGTTCTTGCAACATCTGAAATCAGCAGCTGCACCTTGTCATTAAAATGCCTTTTAAGCACTTCTACTTCCCTCAGATTATGATATGGGGCTTCTCCCTATTTCTCCACCCATAAATCACCCATGCAGGAGTTGTTGGGGAAGCATATTTGAGTGCTGACAGCAGATGCAGGCTGGGAACAGGAGTTTTCAGACTCCAGTCTCTGCAGAACAATAATCCAGTCTAACCAATATGCCTTCTCACACTTCACCACAGTGCAGTCCTGCTGGTCATATCAGAGACCCACTGCACTGCAGCAGGGTCTATGAATGAGTCCTGGATTTAGGCTACCAAACAGCAGCTTTCTCTAAATTCTCAATATTCTCACTACTAAAGATATCAATCCATCAAAGGACTCCCCACAACCTCTGCCCTTTCCTCATCTCCCATCCCGAGGAGAGCAACCTCCCTGCTCCCGCTCTTGTGGCAAAGGAGAAAGCTCCTGGGACTGAAATGTCACAGATTCTGAGGACATGATTAATTATTTAAATCTACAAAATTACATTCTACTGATGACATTCAGCTCTACATCTACTCTGCCTCTCCCCTTCCCCTCCCTGCCAGCCCCCAGCAGTTCTTCCCCCTGTGGACATGTGCCAGCAAGGGATCTGTTCCTTTCACTCCACTCTCTGCTAAATGTTTTTTATTCTCAACCACCTGCCCCAGGCCCTCTCATCAATTATTAATCAAGTGATCCATGAATATGCAAATCAACACACGCGCTCATTTTATTGAATTAAATTTAAAAAAAAGGAGACACGGCATGTACAGCAGCAGAATAGATGATGGGGTGGACTGCTCTGGGGAAGTGGGGATAGGTGCTGTCTAACAGAGAAGGAAGGAGTGGGATGAGAGGGAATATGCACTATACACAACTAGCAGGAGGATTACTTCTAAAGCCACTCACATGTTTAAAGTAATGTTCTCAGGAAGGTGGGGGATGAAAGATGAGTATATGCACATACAGGAGGACTTTATCCTGCAGCAAATGAAGAATCCACTTTCTAATAATCCAGGTCAATGTGGCATTATGGAACAGGGCAGGCATGCATGAGACTGAGGTGGTCCAGCTGGCCATGCACAAGGCATTTCCACCTGGCCCACAGCATCCTCTTCAGCAAAAATGCAGCTGGGCTGCATCCACGTGAACAGATAAGGGTAAGCCAAGGACACTGCCTCTAGATACATCTCAGTGGGAACCACTACTGCCACCTCTCTGCATCACACAGGAGAGGAATGAGGGAGGGATTCCTTGAAAATTTTATCTTCTCCCAGCTGATAACATGCTGACACATTCCGTGTTAGATGCTCAAAACAACTCTCTCTCTTACATGAAGTTTTCTCTTTGTGTAAAATCCTGTCTCACCTTCACTCCTCCCAACACTCTCTCCACACCTTTACACACTAATTGGTCTTTTTGGATTTCCTAAAATCTTTCTCTGGTGTACAGGGTATGAGCCATGATACCAGCCTGTCATTTCTATCAAATACAAGGTTGATTGTCCTGAGTGCTGATGCCAGATCTGCACAAGCAAAAAAAAACCCAAAAAAAGTCAAATCCCCTTCCAGGACAGGGAAAGCGTGCTGCCACCCACATGCCTACAAAGCCCTTTAGACCTGTAAGAAAATACAGAGAACAGTCTGGTCTGCTTTCCTGTCCCTGGTGTTGTGGTGAGCATAGCTGAACAGCTTTAGGATGACTCTCATTCCTAGTTCCTAACACTTCTGCACAAGCATCCCCTTGGGTGGAGGTGAGACTGTCCCTGCCCCAAGAAGAGACCACACTCCATCCCATCTAAAAAGCTTGGCTTTTTCCCTTTCTCCTAGCTTCACCAAGCTCCATGGCACTGGCTGACTCATGTCAGATATTGACTTTCATGTGGGTTTGAGGTAGTTCAGAGCTGGCAGGCAGAAGGGGATACCCTTCTTACCCAGGGAGAAGATGGTGCATGGGCAATCACAGGGCATGTGCTTTCTCCACCAACAGAGACCACTAGGTTATGCTGACTTGTTCCAACCATTCCTCCCAGATGCTGATATGTTGGCAAGACATTTTTTTTGTGTTCAGTAAATCAAGAAAGCACTGGTGGCAATGGCCATACCATTCTTTCAAGGCAGCCAGTTTGTGACTCCTGAGACCATCACACCAAACTTCTCTGCAGAGGGTGGGACACATGTTGTGTCAGATCATGGCCACATAAGCCAAATGAATTCTGAAGCTGGCAGCAGGCCCAATCCTGTCCCGAGAAGACCTTCAAAAAGGTGCTTTTGTGATTGGATTGGAAGACTCTCATGTAGCTTCACCTCCCCATAAGGTTGTGAGATTTAGGAGATGAGTTTTCTTCCTCCTGACAGTGTCATGATTTCAAAAAGTAATTTGCAGAATCAGGAGAATCTGTTACTTCCAGTACAGCTTGCAGCCATACACGCTTTATGGAATTGCTGAAGAGAGGCCAGAGGAAAGGTGAATGCATCAGCAGCTGGAAATTACGTGCTCACATAATTCCTTGGCCACTGCTATACTTATGGGGGGTACCACAGGTGGATGGGAGGGGAGGAACAGCTTTCTCACCCACTGATCCAAGAGTGTTGCTTCATATTGAGGAGTAATTCTTTTCCCTAAAACAGCTAACAATCCTGCTGGCAAACACTCATGGCTTAAAAAGTATAAGGCCTAGCCTTAGTGGCACTAATTTCTTAGTAATATCTATACTACAACAATGTGAAAAGATGCTGCAACGTCAGTGTCACAATGCCAGCACTGATGCAAAAACTCCAGTATGGGGTATTTTCAACATTTCAGATTAATGCCTGCACCTGAATGCAAAGGCACAAGGATCAAGATGCCAGAGGTGTGTTCAAACACACCCCACATGTTTCACATGTGCAGCTGCATCTTCCCACAGAAGCACCTGTACTGGGATACCTGAGGTGCCAACATGCCCAGAGGGACAGATGCTCTATGCTAGCAATATGTGCCAAACATGCAGCTGTGGGATTCAGCACCCATAAATGACTTGCAGGGGTCAGCTTCTTCATTCCTTCAGGGCACCTCACACCCCACTTCTCTAAGTAGCATGCTCCTCTGATCCATTCAAAGAGCATGAAGGATCCTGTTTTTTAACTTCTGAAAGGAGAAAAAAAAAAAAGAATTCCCTTAATGTCACCAGCTAAATGTTAATTTGGAATGTGATTTTTTTTTGATGTTTTCTAAATTGCTCTTAACTGTGTGCCAGCACACAGGTAAATTGTTCTTGGCTGAGAAAATGGCCTGTCTCTCTTCTTGGAGATTAACAGAGAAGACAGTGAATGGAGCAGCAAACAAGAAAACCATGCTCCTTTTACAAATCATTCAATGGTTTCCTGACTTCTTTTCTATATATTTTTCAGCTGTAAATGAGTTTCTACTGCTCGCTCTAGCTGAAGGCCATGCTTGCCATTGTTACTCCCCATTTTCTTTTTAAACAAGGTGGAGGAAGGAAGAAGTAATTTGCTGCCATGGTGACTTCAAGTGAAATGAAATTGCTATACTTCTCTCCTGGCCCTCCAAAAGCTTCCCCAAGCCACTTTCCCCAGAAGCCCCACTCATCTGGCATAGGAATGCCCATGCTTCTCCAGCTCAAAGCCACCCTGGCTCTTCAAATGGCAGGCTGCCCTTTTTCTATTGTTGGGAAGAATTACGGATATCTCACTTAGCTCTCTGTCTAGAAAAAGTGCTGGAAGGAGCCTACAAGGAGGTCTAATGGACCCGTCCAAAACTTCATAGAAGTAGTGCCAGAACTGTAACCAGGGAGAAGGAACCTGTGTGTCACTACACTTTTGTTCATCAGTAGTTAATAACACTGTCAGCAGAGGTCAGAGGATGGATAGGTGCTTCAGATACTTGCACATCCTTCTCCTACAAAGCCATACCAAGAAAAGAAAACAGGAGCTAGTCGCTAGGATTACAAACCCTGCTTCTTTCCCCAGACAAAAATATCACAAGCTACCAGTGTCTATTTCTCATATGAAGCAACTGCTTCCCTAAACTCATTATCTATATTACTCTCACTCAACAAGTATTTCCCACAAGTCTGCGTTATAGGTGTTGGTTTCAGCTTTGAGTGGTGGTAACTGTTCACAACAGTTGGGTTGTTCAGTTATATAACAAGCCTATTGCATTTTCCCTGTTTTCCTCTATTGCTCTTGAGCATTTTCTATATAAAAATCTGACTCAACTCTTCTTTCTTATGAGAATTTCCACACTATGGTGCCAAAAAGAGAAGGAAATCCTAAATGTAATGCTGTAGAAATAGTCCTCATACACCAGTTATATTCAAAAGGGCTTCCCTTTATCTCAAAAATCATCATTAAGATCTTGTGCTTTTTGAAGCACAAAACTTGTTTGCATTTTGAAGGTTATTCCTCATGCTGAAGGAGTGGGAACATGGTTTTTGCCTGGAATTAACACAGCCTGTCATGTTCTCTTAAATATACAAAGACTTCACCTGCAGTGGAGGATAGTCTACTGATACAATTAATAATCATGTGACAGATGAAAATATCTATTTGCTTGATTCATGGATCTTGGGTGAATATGATGAATGAGAGACTTATGTCTGCCTTCTTTACATTGGAAGTTTAATTTACTGCCTATATAGAGAAAGCATTTCTCCCTCTACTCATTTCTCTCTTGCTGAGATCCTTGCAGCTTATCTCAGAGGAGATGCACTCAGTCCCTTATGGAGACTGATTCAAGTCTTGAAAACTTGAAAGCACGTGTGCTTTTCCAGATGCTCAACTTGAAAACACATTGAAAGCTTTATCCATAAAGCACAGCAAGAACTGCCAAGAGGAAACACTGCTTTCTTAACTTTCAAGTGTGGGGCTCTAAAAATGGGGGCATCAATAACAACCAGCACTAGAAATCCCAGCCTTTAGTTCTTTGATGGTTTCCCTCACATCCCACCCACCCACCCCCCCCCCCACCTCCCACATAGGAATTATGGCTTATCCATATTCTTATAGCACAAGAGGATTGAATTTTAGAAGAGTTTACTATACTCGCACATGGAAACATCCAACAGCTGAAAATAATACATTTGTGACTGATATGTGCTCTAACTGGAGTGGAAATTCCAGCAAAATGCACTGTTGTGGGAAACCCTTATGTGTAGATACCCACTCTTGCACGGTAACAACTCACATCTCTCTCATGAACAACATAAAAGAGGTGAAAAGAATTAATGCAGGAAACCTAATCCCAAATAATCAATTTTAAAATTCAGCTAAATGGATTGGAAAAGCAAAGTCATTAAGACCACCATCATTTAAGGCACTCAGCACAGATGAAGGAAGCTTGTCTGAACCATGTGGGAATGGTCTGCAGGAAGGGGACCCGAGGAGATGCTCTTTAACAGGGAGCAGAGCTGGCTTGCTGCAGAACCTATCCTTCACATCACACTGGCACACCAGGAACCTTAGCAGGAAATATCCATATGCCTTTGGAATATAGACTTCAGAGGCAGAGCTTTCAAAGTAACCTGAGATCCAAGATAACATCCAAGATAGCAGATTTACTCACATATCCCTTTTCCATCTCTGATTTCCAGATACAGAGAACCTCAGTTGGACTTCTGTGTCCATGGAATGGGTGCTATGCAGAAAACTTTCCAGTAAAAGATTAGTTCCTTTTTTTTAAATTTTAATTTTCACTTCTTTCAGTTCTGAAAGTAATTAAGTTTCAATGGCAGCTAATTATAAGCAAAGAGAAATCAGAGGCCGCATGGCTGTCTGTTCGGTGCAAGCTTGGCAAAGTGTTTTTTAATTGGTAACCCTTTGCTGTGTATATTTCAATCCATTTTCCTCTGTGTTTATCGTTCCAGATTCATATTATATCCATGACCTTTCATCTAATGACAGAAGCTCATGCAGAGAAAAAATTATTATTTTAACAAACAGACATTAGAGCTATGAAAGGGAAAGCAAAAAAACAGGCAAGAGGAGAAAGCAGGAATGACACAAGACAAGAATGAAGCACATCATAAAATGCTAGATGTTGATCTCTCTCCCTCCTTTTCCCCTGATATATAGTCTGTGCAGGAGCCCTCCAAGCCACAGCTACAACATTACTTGGTTGATGCCAGGTACTGAGGAACAGCAACCACTGAAAGCCTTAGAAAAACTTGTTATGCCCATGGTCACTTACTGAGAAGAGACACTCAGAAGTGTAGCCTGAACACAGCTGAAAAATTAGAAACAAATTTTTCTAATTTTGCGCAGCCAGTGCCATGGTTTGGAGTTGTGGGCCAAACTTTCTATGATTCTGAAGTCTGCCTTGATTGCAAGTCACAGTTTAGTACATCCTCCAAGGCACCAAAAGGGCTTAGAAACATGAAGCTGAGAATAATTAAAGACAATGCACGACTTGAACTGTGTGGCATAAGTTGGAGATAAATGGGAAACCAGATCCTAATTCCATGCAAATAATAGTGTCATCCCAAATACATGCAAGTTCACTTGCCTGTATTTCAACTGAGTGGAAGATGTAGAAATGCCAACAAAATCCTATTCCTTATTTTTTGGGTAAAGCATTAGCCTCCGATGAACCCTCAGGCCACCACGCTGATACTGCCTGTGTTTTTTCACTCACTACTGTATGTAGCTGCCAAAACACCAGAGTCTGTGTCCTCAAGTGGCAATGAGAAGTCTCAGAGTCCCCAGGCCCCCGTGGTGCTGGAACAGCATCTCTTTGCAAACAGCACTGTCAGGGCTGGGGTGGTTGGTGGGTTGCACGTGCTCCAATCTGAACTGGCACTTCCCGCTGTTAATGCACAGCTCTTGCCAAGTGCCCACCTGGCTTCTGCAGGAAACAGCTTAGCAGGCACTAGATGCTTGGCAAGAGACTCTGCAGATTAATCTCAGTAAATTTATATGATACACTGAGCACCAGCTAACTGCCTGATCCACGCTTAACAGCAACTGGAATGATCCAGTAGTGAAGGGCCAGAAATATCCAGCAACTCACCCCAGAAATACCCTGATACTGGAACATCTAATACACATCTTTACTTCCACCCTTAGGGAAATTATCCAGCATGCATCCCATGGCCTCCCATAAGGAAAACTCTGAGGTGTAATTCATCCAGCAGAGCAGATTTTTGATTACTACCTCACACCATGACACTTGTGTTCAGGACTGTATCACTCCACAAACTTTCAGAAAGAACGTAAGTATTTTTTTTCCTGAATCTCTGAGCTGAAATTAATTTTTCTGCTTGTGCAATTGCTTTTCTGTAGGTTCACACAACTTTCACAGAAAAGAATGTAAGAAACAGAATGGATGGATACTAGTGCTGTGTTTGAATACCATTATCATATGTAAACTTAAGAAGAAAATAAAAGCGGTATTAAAAAAAAAATTAGTAAAATTGTCTGCAAATAAAACAATAAACAAATAAATTACAGGAGCCATTTGTTGATGTTGATGGTCAGGAAATAGCTGCCTTGAGCTTTAGAAATAAAAGCAACTATGCAAAGCTCAGTGATATTTCCAGAAGCACGACAGTGCCTAAGACACATGAAATTCAGTGAAACTCATACCCTACCTCAGGCCTTACATAACACCTGTTTAGAAAATTTCATTCTAAGATACAAAATAAACCAAAGCACGGATGCTCAAGATTCATGAGCTCTTTAAAGGCTCAAGCAGGTACTACACTTTGCATATTTTTTGGAATCTATCTTCACATCAGTTGCCAACATATGGTCATAAAGTGACTGACAGGCTCTGGACAGACATCTACAGAACCCCCCAAACAAAACTCACCCCTAAAAGGTTTCCAGAGTACTTCTTTATGGGGGAGATTTCCAGAAGCTCAAATGGCCCTTAGGCACAACCCTTCCATCAACTTGCAAACCCTAAAATACTAAGCAGGTAATTTAGAAGCCAAAGAGGAAAAAAATACATTTGCAGAGCAATCACTTATAACTATACATCCAGTCCCAGTGCCTCTTTGTGATTCATTAATAAAGAAAACTCACAGACTAGCAGCTGTGTTCAAGAAACATTGCAGCAAAGTCCATCTGAGCACCAGCACTAAATATGCCATCAGATGTCACTGTGCAGATTTGGGAGCCCTCATATTGCTAGGTTGACATCCATCTGGCCACTTTAGCACTGTTGTAGGAACACAGAGTTGCAGTTTTTATAGCTCAGTTCTCCCATATAAACTTGACACAGCAGGCTGTTGGAGGTGAAGATTTTTTCAGCTGCGTCATGGCTGCCTCAGACCTCGTCAAGACAGTGGTGCTCAGCTGATCTCTTGGAGTCCCTTCCCTGTTCCCTCTGTGAAAAAGCAGGCAGTCGAGAAGTGGGGAAAGGTAGTAGGAGATGGTAGGGTATGCAGTTAGAAACTATAAATTCATCAGATGGTTAAGCACCAGGGAGGAAAAAGAGCACTTCAGGAGATCACGTTGACATAAGAACATATGGATGTTAACTGGCCATAAACACACTGAGACTGAAAATTAAAGAGGGGCTTTTAAAACTTCAGAGAAGTAAAATTAGACAGGGATCACCAACTTCACTATTAGGAGAAAGCCACCCCAATCACAATGCAAATTTATGAAGGAATACTTAACAAAAGCTGAATCAGATAATTCAGAGGTTTCCATGTATCCTGTGTTGTATTAGAACTACCCCACACACTTGTTTATAAAAGTTATCCCATACCAGTGTCTCAGAGTTTTTCCCTTGATTTATGGTTATGCACAAATACTAATAAACCACAGTACCCTGAACATCAGAACAAACACAACTCATATTTTTTATAAGTCTGTTCAATATGTCCAGAATGACCTATTTTAAATGTGTAAGGTATGTTTTCAAAAGTAGCTTTCAAAAAATAAACAAGACTTATTTTAAAAAAATAACTCAAATCCCTGAGTCCTTTGATTTTCAGGAAGACAAGCTCATGATCAGCTGAAGTGCTTTTAAGGAGGTTTGTCGCTAGTCTTCAGTGCCATTTTAGGAACTTTGACTTTGACTCCCCCTTCGCTGTCACACAACATAGTTCTGTCCTATGCTATACTGGGAAAACAGTGTATTTAACCTTTTGATTCTAATGAAGCTTGAAATTCTCGGGTAGATGACAAATTTTGCTCAGTTTTATCTACTCCTTTCCCTAGACATGAGGATCATGGACCATGTAACAATGTAGAAAGATGCTGATAAAAAAAAAAATATTTGCTCTTGACTTCAGCACCACACCTAACATATGAATGACACACTTTATGAAAAACCAAGCCACAATATATTTTTTTACAGGATCTGAATAATCCACATTCTCACCTAGTCTCTTCAAACACTAAATGAGATATCTACTTGAGTAAAAGGGGGTTTTTAATTACAATAATTCAAACATTACTTTTAGGCCATACTCATGTTGTCAGATCATGCCTGGATTACATCTTGACATTGCCAACATACCAGGTAACCAATCTTCAGAGGTAAGTTAGTAATTTGAATACCTAATAAGAAACTAGACACTTCAACTGATGCGAGTGAAATTGTTGGTGAGGGACAATCTCCAGCAGAGTAGTTGATGTGAACAGTAAGTTGCTAATTCTGCAAACTTAGTTGTTTGTTTTTTTTTTAATCTGAGTATATCACTCACATTTTAGACATATTCCATTTGTACATTTTATCACATGGGGGGGCATTGAGAGGCAGTCCATGAGGCTTACTTGTAAAACAAATAATTTTATCCCAAAAGCAGCAAGAATTTCTGAAAATGCCCCACACTGGTTATTTAAGTCTGAACAAGAGATCAAAAGTTTCTTCTAAAAAAAAAGCCTACTTAACCCATCTCATACCACATACTTCACCAGCAACTGGAATGTCTTGTGCCCTGCCTTCCATCACTCACTTGGGGTCAGTAGGCTGACCTGAGCATGGTGCATGTTTGCCATCCAGTCCAGACTGAATGCTGGTCTTGTCATTTTACTCTGACTTACTAGACCTTCAGCAGAGCTCAGCTGTCACAGTAAAGGACAGCTGCCATATGGAATATATTAAGGTTCTGACAAACAAAAAATCCCAGTGACTTCACTAATATCCTATCCTATATGAACATATAATTTTCTTTGCTACCCAACAACATTTCTGAATGTTTTACAACATATACATTCTACCAAAACCATAACAAAAAGCACTGCTGTGCCAAGATCTTATTAATACAATCCTCCCAGACAAATAACCACTCCTTCAGCTCCAGCACACATTGCTTGCTGCCTTCTTTGGTAGTCATAGAAGCAGTAGCCAATATCATTTGGGTGACAGGATGTTCTGATACTTGGGCATAACTTGATGGATGCTAATTACAGTGAGATGCTGGTATTTATCACAGCTATGTTCAACTGCATCAAGATGTTTAACAGTTACTAGGATTCAGAACAAGCTGTGCATGTCTACTCATCCCTCTTTTCCCCTCCCAACTTTAGCACATGCAAGCACACGACATAGTAGTTTTGTTGCCAATCCAAATTAATCAGCAACGTTACCACAGAAAGAACTCAAGTTAAATAACTTACCATTACCTTAAAGACAATCAGGGAGGATTAAAAAACCCAAAGACTTACCTATGAAGAAAAAAAAAAAAAAGAGAAGCAAAATTATTTTCTGACAAAGCAAGAACAGAAGGTCTTCCAATAATTTGAGCTCAGAAATATCACAAAAGTCTTGACAGAATACCAAGAAAAGCAGATCTAGTTCCTTGCATGGATGGCCCTATGAATTAGAGAGGACCACCTTACCAAGTAACACTAAAACAATGGCTATTTTAATCATGCTTACAGGCTGGCTCAAAATAAAAGTATAATTTCCTACCCCAGGAACTTATATTCTCATTCAAGAGCACATCAGAAAATGATCACCTGGGGAGCAGGAAAAAAATACTACTCTCCTATTTGGCTGAGAGAGCATCAGACAAGTCTTATGGATTACATGGAATACTTGTGTTAGATGTCACAGGGGAGCAATCAAAAAATAAATATAATAAATTAGTTCTGAATTGGCTCTAAAATGTGAAGGGGGCTTATTTCCCCGGGCTATTTTGCATGCAGAAAAAAAAAATAGTTGAAGTTTTGCAAGATTTTTCACTTCAGAGTCACAGAATGGGTAATGTTGGATGGGACTGCAATCTGGTCCAACCTCCCAAATGAAGCAGGGTCATCCTAGAACACATTGCACATAATTGTACCTAGATTTTTCTGGAATATGTCCAGTGAGGAAGACTCCACAGCCCCTCTGGGCAACCCATTCCAGTGCCTGGTCACAGTTAAGTTCTTCCTCAGGTTCAGGTGGAACTTCCTGTGTTCCACTTTCTGCCCATTGCCCCTTGTCCCATTCAGTTCTTCTCTCACCATTTATCCTGACTGACAATATTGAGGAGAAAACCACCTATGCACCCAGATCCTTGACATCCACAGAGCTCTGAAATAAAGCTGGATGATTATCAATGTACCCTTGATATTATTACAGCCCATATGAAAGACAAACAGGGAGTAACAATCCCATGTCTTGACAAGCCTTGACAACCTTTCCAGGAAATCTCTGATTCGAGCCCAAGGTAGGCAACAAACTTCTCTAGATAACCAGTCAGGGTGGCAAATGGGTCTCTCCCCTGGCGTAGGGAGTCACCCACTTCAACTGCTCGCCACTTCACCCAGGCAATCCTGTGTTGCTCAGCTCTGGGGGACTCAAAGCCTTACCCATCTCCTCCTCAGCTTGGAGGGCACTAAACCTGTTTTTCATGTCAAGTCTTCAGGAGGAACAGGAGCTCTTTGGAGAGTGATGGTTTTCCTCTCTAACTTCTAATTTGTTGTGAGATGCAGTGCAGAACCCACCTGCATCTCCTGCATCTGTAAGGTCTCTGAGATTATCCTCTCTATTTCATTATTGTCAAAATTCTATGCAACCTACTTATTTCCTTGTCTATTTTCTTGTCCTGGTCACACAGATCCTTGACAAGGATGCACCTTCTGAAGAGAAGATGACTCTCAGCCCCAGTTTTCTGGACAGGCACTGGGGGCACTGTACAGCCAGGGCCAGCAGAGCTACACCTACTGTTGTGAGGTCTCTGGGTGGAAGCCTCTGATGTCACTAGTGCAGCAGCTTCCACAGATGCTGGGGAACAAGTTCTACAGCACCTAGCAACCATGGAGTGTTGGGAGCTCAGACCGCTAACACTGGGGAAAAGGGACCTCTGCTTTCCCCTCAGCGTTAACTGCTGCTCCCAGTCTGCCACTTTATTGCTGTGCTGCGTGTTGTCCCTCCTGTGGGCAGGAGCCCTCCTTGTGCTCCCCCTGCACACCTGTACTTGTGCTGCACATGCTGCCGTGCCCTGCTGAGGGGTCCCACTGCTCCCCGTGCTCCTGGGCACTCACTCTGCCCCAGAAGTGTTTGAGCCCTCTGCAGTTGCCCTGGCAATGAATGCCCTCACCTAGTCAACAAGGGCTGCTGGATCCTGGCTAGTCTCTCAGTTGTTACTTGGGCTTCCTTGTCTCTGGGATCCCTCTGCCCAACTCATTCCAGTGCACATTCCATCCCAGAACTTGCCATAGCCATCTGACTGAGGCTTTTGGTTTCAGCGAGTTTAAATTTGTGGTCACCACTGGCAACATCTATCACCACTTCAACCTTATGAACCATACAGTTCTTTGTGCCATGGATCCATGGTGCTAGGTATATACAGAAAACCAAAGACTGCTTTGTTTGAAGGTGCTAGGGGGCATCCATTATTTTTTTCTCGATTTTTCACCAAAAAATGGGGAAACTACAAGCATGAAATACAGCTGAAAAATCTCCTATTAATTGGGCTCCTCATCCAGGCTCTTTCCAATCTTGACATTGAAACTCACTCTTTAATTTTCATGTAATGAATTTGACTCCTTCCCCAAGCCTATTCTCCCATTCAACGAAATGCCACTGCTGTCCTTCAGACAATCATGCCTGTGTGCCAGAAAGAGCCATGCCAAGCAGGAGTTGCAGCTGCTGCACACAAAGTCTACAAATGGTAACACTGCTCTGAGTATTTCACACAGTATCATTGCTTCACTGAGATTTCTGAACAGAATGTAGACAATAAAACTCATAATATGAGGAAGCACTCATAATAAATTTATTTTGCTTAAAAAGCCTTACTTACAGAGGGGACCAGATCGAAAGACTATTGATGTTAATAGTCCAGAGTAGAAAGGAGCAACATTTCAGTGAAGAGGCTACTTGGGAAGGAAAAATCACTTTTGGGGGATATATGAACCTACATCATCAAGCTTTGACCCTTGCTTGCAAATTACTGATTCAGATTATAAACATCTGAGCAAGCAGCCTGTCAACATGGGCTCTCCTGCCTACACAAGTCCCTGTTCACTTGCACAAGAACTGCACCACAATGCACCAGCTCAGCTCTCTTGCCTACAGTTCCAGCTGTGTGGATGCGATTGCCACTAATGGGGCCAACAAAGTGGTTGTTCACAAATAATATTCACCTGGGACTCTTGCACACTTTGTGCTTTCTCTCGATCATCAGCAACACAACTTCATTTTACAGTGTGCCCTCTACACAGTCAGCACCATGCACCTCAATGGGATGAAACTCATTTAGTGGAGAGAGAAAAAAAAGTGTCTCAATAAGAAGGAGCAAGATCAGGTGGTTCCTTTCACTAAGGCAGGCTTAGGATCATTTCTTTTCAGTTAAATGTATGCAAGGTTGAAGAAAATTGTATGCAAAGACAGAAAGGATAGAGATGGTTATTTAGAGATGGAAAAGTAGATAACACTAAAAAGCTTGTGAACACCCTAAACCCAGTCATGTCTCAATGCACACATTCTCTTCAGAAATGGCCTTCAGATATCTGGAACAGACCTCAGTGTGCAATCCATACAAGAGTCATTGAATACTTACAGATAATTATTCATAGACAATTTCTGAATAGGCAAAAGGATGAAACCTCTTGTTGTGTGTTTAGACTCTGATACAGGAATAGGAATAATGTCATACAGCACCATTGATCCAACAAATGGCATGGGAAATTAGAAGTAGATACTCAGTTAAAAAACATTCTCAAACCAGAGGCTAAAATTCAATCACACAAACTATCTAACAACTGAGAATAATGAACAAATTAGTATAAAATCAGTCTGCTCCCAGAAAATTTAAACAGAGGGGTAAGAATACATTTTAATAACACAGTAGAGAAGAAAACATAAATGGGGATGGAAAAACACCTGTTCTTCCTTGCAGGAAAAAGAAATGAAGGGAACAAATCCTTTCTCTGCTTAAACTCTTACCTGCTTCAGTCAGGTTACAGCAGATTTGGCCCTCATTGCATAAAATGTGAGCACAACCACCTATGAAGAGCAGCACTGGGTATAATGAACAAAATCCCCATAGCACAACTTTTAACACCTACTCCCCCTTGTGACAGGACACGTAACCCTCCTTCCACTACCTCTTGCTCCTGCTAAACTCTCCTGCCTTCCAGATAGTTCTGTTCATCAGTCAATCAAGACACTGGGTCCAGCTTCTGTCTTAAGGACATTCAACAATAGGAAAATAGAAGAGCAGCTTAGCCAGCTCTGCACAGGAGATTATTCAAAAGGTTAATTACTGAATGAAACAGAAATAGGAGATGGAGGGGGCAATGGGAAAGGGGATGGAGGAGGAAGGGAGGGAGCAAATTAGTTTCAGCTGCTAAATCCGGCTTCCAAATCCTTAAAGTCCTTTACAATATAGGCTGAAGAAGGAGGGAACAGGATGGGGTTGGACTGTGTTGTTCACTTACACGTTCGATAAAACCTCAATAATGTTCCTCTCCTAATCCTGTGTCATTAGGAACAAAATGGTACATCAGGAGACTATTTAGATATGAATGCCTGCAACTTAACCATCTGACCCTGCTGACTTCTCCTTTCTTCTTTCTGCTCTTTTTGTTGCTAGAGCCAATTATTTTTAGAGATGTGATTTTTTTTTTTTTTTTTTTTTTTGGCTAGGCACTTGGCCCTCCAGCACCAGGGGTTCCAAAATTTCCTAGCTGGAGACCCTTATGGCCATTTTTTTTTTTCTTTTTTGGCGTAAAGGTCATTATTACTATAATAGCTGGGAATTAATCTGTCTATTCAGAAATTTTTTTTAGAAGGAAAACAAAAAACTCCAAAGCAAAACAAAAAGGCATTTTCTATGGTGCCTCCAATCCCTGCTCTCACTAGAGCAGGAGAAGTCTAGCTACTGGCTTCAATGGGAGGGGACAACTGCACTCAATAGGAGAAATTTACAATATTAAAAAAAAAGCCCCAGAGAGCAACCAAAATAATTAAAAAATAAAACTGATACCTCTTTGCTCCTAGCTGCTGGAAGGAAACAGAACTAAAAAGAGCAGCTGTCTGTATAATCCTCCCTTCATTCTTAGCCTTATATCAAACCCAGCCCTGGCCCTGAGCACATTCAGATGCAATGGAAAAATCTTGTGTCAGGAACAAGCAATGCCACATGGAAAAGCCTAGCATGGAGGCCAGAAGCCAGTGGCAGTGTCATTGTGCTACCTCTTTGCTACCCCAAATCCATGCTTATGACAGAAGTTCACCTGAGACAGCTGTATATCAATGCCATGAAACAACCCATACATCATTTTTATGGCTTAAGAGATCAATACAGGTATATCTTCTCATTATACTATAAAGCACAATGAGTGCAGTCACTACCCTTAAGTCACTTGCTAGTACATGACATACTGAGCCCTGCTTTTTGCCCTGTGGTCACTATAAGATTTCACAGGCAATCAGCTTAGTATTTCTATTAGAAAAAAAGCATCAAAGTGAAGGAGGCAAATAAATGTTTTCTCAGCTTTTGCCAAGCATTAGCTCTGAAGGCTGGTTTTGATATCATTGGGGAAAAATGAAAAATAATCAGAGCATGTTTGGCACCTCTACAACTTTCTAGGGAGTCATAATGTTATAGAGCCTTCTGAAACTGAACAACCTACCTCATTGCTTATTAAAATTTAAGCAAATCATGAGGTGAAGGGGGTAATAAATAACCTTGGGGGAGAAACACTTGACAAAAGTAAGTTCCAAAATGTCATGGGCAAAAGAGTCTTGACTTTGGGAATTTCACTTAATTTGATTTATTGCCAATTAAGATAAACTTTTATTTACTCTTTAAGGCATTGGGAAACAGAGATGATAAACAATTAAACAGACACTTAGGTAAACCTCTTTCTTTGCAGTTCCCTGGGGCCCACTGTAGTACAACACATCTTCCCAAACACAAGCCAGCCAGTCTCCCCTTCCCTTATCATGGGCACACATTACACTTACTCACACAAGCCCCATGGGTGAGGTCATGGACAGCTCAGGAGACTGGATTGGTAGATGATGCTTTCTTGCTGCAGCTTCTTATTTCTTACTGTTTTCTTTCTCCCTTCCTTTCTGCTTGTCTCCTCCTCCCCAGGTCCTTCACAAGCTGCAGTTCCTTTTGAGTATTCCTGTTCTAGTGTGGCCACCCATGGGATGCAACACCTTCTCGCCAATGTTCTCTTCCACATGCCTCTTCCTCCTCCTGTACCTGCTTATGTATCCCTTTCTCACTCTTCCTCACATCTCTTCCTGTGTCTAGTTTTTTTTCCCTCCCATCTCCCCACATGGTCCCTGAAGAGGATGGGACAGTTCTGACTGGCCACTTTCCAATTGAGGAAAAGCTTCCATCAAGGATTATGCTGGAGTGGCCAGAAGGTTTGCCCAGCAGCTACCCAAGCAGTTGGTCTATCTGCACAGAGCTATCCACCACTCCAGGACCTTGCATCAGCAAAAAAATGTCGTGTTAGAAAGAGCAAAACCATGACGTGTACTTCATTTGGAGTGACCATCAGGCCTAACTAACCAGATCCTTGCCACACCACCTTCCAACCACGGCTCTTCAGCCACTGGAGCTATTTCATGCTGAGACAGTGGAAAAAATATTTTCACAGACTGGGTGATGGTCTATCATTCTTCCTTGTTTATCTCCCTCCTTTCCCTTCCCTCCAAAATTCAGGATCCAGTTGAAGAAGTAAAGGGCTGTATCCCTCAGCACAGTTTCCTTGAGTTGGAGTCTGCCTCCACAAACTGAAGCTCTTTTAATAGCACTGTCAATGAGAGATTGCATATCTTGTTAAGTGCTATTCAGATGCACCCACAGAAGCTCACTGCTTCAGAAACACATCTCTTCCTAATAATATAGTTGGCTACATTATCTTATTTGACACTAAAAACTTGAGATGATTGATAGTAGCTTAAATTCTGAATAGACAAAAATTATAGAGCAGCTTTATAATCTTTTGCATTAGTGCCCTGGGGAAATGGCTGAAGTTTTTATCACATTGAAAGGACAGCATGACTGATGCTAAACCTCCACCCTTCCAGCCAGACCAGCCTTCCATGAAGGTCTCAGGCAGCCTGGTCAGGAGAATGCCTATAAGAATAGCTCTGAGGGCCCAGCATTTGATCATTAAGTACCACACTTTTCATCATCCCTAACTACTGCTTTGTAGTACTCCTAACATACGTGCAACTAAGTCAGGATCAAGAACAAAGAGAGAGGAAGGATGATAAAGGGAAAAGAACAGAGCAAGAAACTTCCCTTTACCTTGGGTATAAACGGCGATCCTGATGAGAAGTAATGTAATGTTTGCTTCCTGGACACACAAGTAGCATAAAAGATCTGAGGGATTATATTCTAACAGCTGTGGAAGAGTGGTTCAAGAATCTCTCCCAAGAGAAAGTGCAAATACACTGATAAGGGTAGGTTTGGGAGGGACTGGGCTTTTACAACAACCCTGGAAACCATGAAGTTCATTACTTAGAGAATCATAGATACTAAAATGGAGTAGAAATTTATCCTAAATCTCTTTTCCTAATTTGAAAAAGCAGTCCAAACTAAAGATCTCTTTCTTAAAAGGAAGGAAAAAAAAAGTGTGACGCAAAAGGAGCCTCTCATCAAGAGAAACAGAATGAAGGCTCAAGCCCCTGAAGCAGCTTAATTTTTATAATAGCATGGATAACCATATGGAGTCCATGTGGGCATAGGAGACACACAGGAACATAGATGGTCACCAAACTGTGAACCGTAAGCTTCCTCAAGTTTTTTTGCCAGAGGAGAGTGTCATCACTATTCTTTTCATTCAACTGATGGTCTTTTATCCAAAATCACCATTTGTCTCAGCCCCCAAACATCAAATTTTTATGGCCATAAATAACTCCACAGAAAACTCTCCTTTTCCTCCCTGAAGAATTTTAATACACAACAGCTAGTGAGGAAAGAAGATATCTCTGAAGCAATGATCCCTTCAGTCAATGAATATCACTGCTGCATTAACTCTATTTCTTGTCTTTCCTTGCTTTTTATTAGGCCTCCTTCTATTAATACACACACCAATCTTTTTAGACTGGGTTTTCTATTGATAAAGAGAGGAGGCAGCTGTTTCAGTCTTTTTTGAGCATTGCAAGCCTTCTGGCTAGGTCCAAGCCCATCCCAGGACAGAGATATCAAGAAAACTCACCATAATAAATGCTAGCCTTCATGCTTCATGACCTAGGAATTCACACTAGATTTTCACAATATTTCACTTGAGTCTGTCCAGCTAAACCTCAGTGTCCCGTGTTTCACCAGGAAAGGAGATGCCCCATGGCTTCACAGTGCTGCTGCAGCCCTGGGGCGGGAGCATTCTAAACAAAGTAAACAAGTTGATTTGCATGAAATATAAAATTTATTAGTAAGGTGATATTGAAATGAAAATGCAGGAATCCATTTTTTATCAGAACTGCTGAACCCTGGTGTAACCACACAGTTTCTCCAGCTCAGCAGAGCAGTAGCTGATAGCTTTAGGTCAGGTCACTACACATGACGTCTCTATCTCACAGCTTGGACAATGCTGCCACAAGAGAAACTACTGATTGCTATTTTAGTCAGTTCTCTGAGAAAAAGCACAGCTTGGGGAGTAAATATTTTAAAAAAACAACTTCCTTATACCCTGCTAGCCAGGGAGCAGTGGGGAAAGAGTAAACTATGGCCTCACTGGTGCAGGTCACATGAAATAATGTTGTTCAGTGACATCACCAACAGCAAAGGCAAAACAAAATGCACTGCACTGCCTACATAGTTTTCAGCAAGCTTGACAGGGCACAGAGCATTTTTTCTCCTACATCCAGAGGAAACTATCATCTCTTTGTCTCTCTTTATTCATCTGGTGTCTTGCCTTTTAATAACCCAATAAATGTTTTGGAAGGGAGAATCATCATTCTGATTCTGCACTGGTGCAGAGCAGAGGGCCTTGGTTAATAGCAAGGCCACTTTAATGTTGCTGAGATGAAAGCAGTCATCAGCCAGTCCCAGTTTAGCAGCTTTGCCATTACGTGGTTTCGCTGGATTGCAGCTCCCTTGCCCTTGCAGTCAGCTTGTGTGGCTTCCACATGCATCCTCCACACATCCTGGGGCTTGAAGAGTGCATCCACTGCAGCATCCTTCCCCACCCAACTGGCTGCTCTCCTGCACCACTGCACATTTCTTCCCCCTCCTATCTCACTAGTTGCTTACTTGTGATTAAGTCCCTTTTAATAAATGACTCCCATTAAACTGCATTTCTCTGTCACTGTGAGAGACATAAAATTAAAAACTGACTGTCTTTAATCACATCAGGCTTCATCTCCATCTCTCAGGCTCCACTTATCAATAATTAATATAAGAAAGACTGAAATCCATTTCAATTTCAAAGACTCAAATGTTACAATTTTTACAGAAAAAAAAAAAAAAAAAAAAGAAAAAGCCACCATCACTCTGAGAAACAGAAACAGCCAGATTCAGAGAGAGGAAAAGAGAATCTGGCTGCACTGCAGCAGCCTCCAAAAGGAGAGAAGGGGCTTGAATGTGACAATCAGCTCTCCTTGTTGCTTTGTAACTGGAGATTTTTCCTCTCAAATACTTCCCTCTACAAAGGAAGAACCCCAGTGGTCCTAGGAACTACAGAGATCTGCACTGAAGCTCATGGCCTTACTTCTTTTGGTTTTACCAAGTCCCCAGAGCAATGACAAACACCACATTGCACTACCCAGCCTGGTATTTTCTTTAAAAGAATTTCCAGATCTCAGATGCTCCAAGGGAAAGTCACAAGCAACACTTTCCTACAAACACAGTGACAGTATGAGGCAGAATTTACTGGAATGAGCAAGGATGTGGGGCAAGTCATCCAGGCTGGTTCTCACTACATTGCTTTATACAGGACTAAAATTAATATAAAACTCCTGTATTAAAATGGTGCTACTGTTTACTCAGGCTTTTTCCCACTACACCATACCCAGAATTTCAACCAATTTACTTTTGTTGCATCGAATATACAAGAAAGTCCAACATAAAAATGCCACATTTTTTTTTTCCAACTGACTTTTACCCCAGAGCAGCTCAGGACCACTGTCCAGGGTGAAGGCCTGCCTGCAGCTAGCTTTAGACCAGACCTGGGTTTGTCTCTGAGAACAACCACACAGTAAGATTCTCTGCCACCAGCACCCCCTGAGGAAAGCACTCTGTGACCATGGTGATGCTGTGCCTCAAGTTACACGCCCCACAAGGGCTGTCTAAGCTTAGCTCAGACTGGACCAGAGACAGCTTTCAGTCAGTTCAGAGTGTAAGCAGACAAACTGACACCTTCAAGAAAAACAATATGCAGAGCTGTCATGCAGTACCTGACAAGAGCTCAAGCCACACTGTATGGACACACCATTTTAGCAGGCTGGACAGCTTTGCCAGCCACAGACCTGTCAGCCACTACACAGGTAAATATGCAAGTGAAAGTGAAACAGGACACAAAACACAGGAACTGTCCTTTCAGGGAAATCTTGCACATGAACAAAACAAGCCTTTCCTAACCCAGGTTATTGGTCAACACCCAAATGACACTGAACAGAAAAATGCACAACATGGCACTAGAAATACACATGAACCTCCAAGCTGGGTGTTATCCTATGTAATTCCCAAATCAGGCAATTTCCAGCATATTCATCAGCTGAATACCTAGCCCAACACCTCCCAAGCCTCAGCAGGTACCCTGAGTACCCAATCCATGCAGATCTCAGCACAGCCACTTCTCTACTGTCCAACCATAATTGCCATGGAACAGGAGAGTCACACACAGCCGAACCCTGCTGCTAGAGGTAGCAACAATTACGACATTACCCTCTGATTAACTGCCCAGTGCGGGGGACCACAATAAGCAGCCTGGCATAACACCGTCACACCGTAAGTCATTACTCAGTAATTACTGTGCAGCTACACCGGCACACAAAGGCACAACTCCCCCCTCAGAGTTACAGTGAAGAAACATCATTCAGTAGCCTTTAATTACTGCAGAACCACGCAGCAGCAAATGATGACCTGCCCACTGGTATAAAGTGGACCTATCACTCAGGACTCATGCCCTGGTAGTTACTAAGGGAACATTTTGGTAATCCCACGGCTACTGTGCCACATTGTTGCTGTGGGGATTTTTATCCCAGCATATGGCCCATTTTCAAGATCTTGGAAGGGGAGCCAATATGGAGGAATCACAAAGAAACATTTGCTGAACTGCTGTTATCTTCCCAATAAGCTCCCTGTTCCACACCACTGAATTGTGGCAACATTGGGGTAATGCTTTCATTGACTTAGACGTGAGGGGTATAATTGCACCTTTGTCCTGCAGATCTTGTGGTACTTGTAATTATATCCCATTACCAAGTAACACAACAATTTCAAACCTATTACCCACAGGTATCATTTATTTCAGAGTTAAATTTATTACTTCAGTGCCAGCCTCATTCATAGCTCTTTTTTTGTATTCAACCTTCCCTAGTGAACAAGCACTGAAAAGAGAGCAAACTGAAAAAAATGGGATATAGGGATAATAGTTGGGAGCAGAAGATGCAGGGGCCTTTCTAGCCCTTGTTCTATTCTGTGTGTTGCTTTTCACTTAGTCCGTGGGGGTTCTCTTAAGAACAAGAAGGCATTAGTGTGAAAGGGGAGCAACCCTACTGGCAAAGGCCTGGAGAGGCTGCAAAATGCAGCTGCTCCCAGGGCCACTATCACCTGTGATGGGGCGGCAGTACTGGCAGTTGTCACAGTCATCCATGATTTCCAGGCTGCTGTGTTTTGTAAACCTTCCCTCCAAGAGCCTCTGTGTCTTGTAACAACTTTCTGCCTGAAAAATTTAGAAAATCAGAGGTATGCTCTAGCACACAGCCAAACTCTGATGCAAAGGACTGCCAACTGCTCTGAAGCTATATAACACACCAGAGAGAAAAATAAAGCCTGTTTACTTCTGACTATGCAATTCCCAACAAGAGTGGAGTCACAGGAGGAAGGAAGGAATTGATATTTTCCTCAAGCTATATCAAAATTTTAAAAGGAAGCAAGCAGCCAAGAATATGGATCTTTGCTGAATGCAGTGCCACTTCACCAGAAGCAGAAAGGAAAATATGAGCAGCCTTCCTGCAGGCTCCCTTTTCCCAGCTAGCAGAGATGCTTATGATGTTTGCCACCACCACTGAGCTCCTCCCAGGTTGTGTTCATTTCTGCACAGAAATCAGTGTGGCCTCTGGACCACTGCAACTTCTGACAACTTTCAGTAAGTTTTTTAAGGAAATTCTGGTAATCAGGTACTGCACCCTTACAACTTCTGACACTCACTTTGAAGGGGTGAGAGAAGGGCAAGCATAGTACTCCTCACCTGCCTTGGGAACACCTAGCTTGCCCAGAGGGGAATGATTTACTAGATTATACTGAAATGCATTGATTCAGTTGTCACTCTCCTGCATTGGAGGGACTGAAAAGCAGGGAGGAGAGGCAGCAGAAGATAGTCAGGACCATGAAGGTCAGTTCCCCCTTGCAGGAAACTGCAGTGAGAACATGGGAACTGTGAGCATCCCTGATGACACACATTTTAGTTAATGATAGCAGGTTTCCATTTTGTGGAGTTAAAACAGTACCGAATATTGAAAAGGCTAGAAAGAGTAGACATTATAGATGTGTGTCTCACTTCCTGCTTTATCTTTGTGATGAATAAGTCATGTCCTCAGGTAACAATAGGTGCTCAAGCTCCCGGAGAGGAGCTTGCTGCTGTTCAAACACATTGCACTGCTATGGTAAGTCAAGCCCTAGGAGCAACACAAAAAGATAGTGCTGGAACACAAAGAAAAGACCTGAAGTAAGTTGTTATGGAAACCAGATTCTCACAAGCTCACACCACTGGATGAGGTCTCTCCCTTTACATCTGTTTGTCAAAATGCCCAAGATGCACAAGAGTCCCTAATGACCACAGCTCCATTGCCTCACCTTGCATTCACTCCCGGACATTGCTGTCATGTTCTCTCAGTTAATCTAATGTGGCCTAAGCACTTCCAGTGACAGAAAAGGGCTCAGGAGTCAAGTAATGCCCTTTGGCACTCTTTGCTTGAAAGAAGTGGTGCTGGCAGTATTAGGTTTTAATCAAAAGAAACAAGACTCACTTTAATATGAAGTTTTGCTAAGGCTTAAAAAAACCCATCAAAACACCACCAAAAGGGATAGTGGCACAACCATACACTAATAGGTTCAAGCCCATGTAAAGCAGTGTAGATGTGCAGGATGGGGAATAGTTACTTAACACTTGAGCTATGGAGAACTGTTTCAGCCCCCTGGGTTCTCTTATCAGACTTCTGCTTGCCTTTCCAGCAGCACACAGCTCTTCTATAGTTAACATTTACTGCTACTGCCACACATTAATTAGACAGAAAAGGCAAAATCTTGTGTATGCTTATACTGAAACAAAAACTCTGCAGGGTGGTGTAGTGATAACAGCACTGGGCAAAGATCATTCTCTCACAGAAACAATCAAGGAGCTGGCTATGGCAAACTGCTAGGCAGCACTAGAAACACTGCCTTTCCCATCACTGCTAAACTTTCCTTACATCAGCTGAAGCTGAGATAGATCTGGCACTTACTTCCTGCTGGGACCCTCTGCATCCTCTTGCCCAGTATTAGCAGTCAAATTGTTATTCCAGGGCTTCCCATGCAAGTTCTTATCCCTAAAACTGTCACATGATAAAAAGAACTTCACCTAGGCTGTCAAAATGCTTTAAGCTGAGATACCGCATGAATCTTTTACTGAGTATCAGTTCAACCCATGACCCTATCTTGTGCCTAGACCTCCTTCCAGAAAGACTCCAATCCATATTGAAGGACTCAACAATGTTCAGGATCAGGCACTTCCAGACCTGAGTCTTGGGACTTGGTTTGACACAGGGCCATCCTGATACCCTGCTAATTCCCCCAGGCAACTTGTGTCCTATCTATTCTACAGTTCCCAACACCAGGCCAGAGCAGGTGTAGGGAGGTAGATATCTACATGGGATGACACAAGAGTGTACAGAAACACACTTGGTGACACCCATAAACCAACATCAGCAGAATTCACAAAGTGTTCCTAACCTGTGCCTGAGAGCAGAAAGAAGAAGAAATAGCCATTAACAGCATGCCAGCAGTGGCCCCTATTTCTACTGCCTGCTGTCCAGCTTGCAGGGCAACAACAGGAACATCTGCTGCAGTTAAGAATGTAAATGAGTTTCTCTGCTGATTTCAGTCAGTCATAGGTTGCTAAAATGTTCATCTTCAGAGCTGAAATTTTCTGGGCTTGGCCAGTATCCAGCAGCGATTATTTTTTGAAAGAATATGGCAGAAGTGATTTAACCACTACAGAGTGCTTAGAATGGCATTCATCGCTATTATTCAAAAGTCATGACAGACCGAATTAAGCAGCTTTAAAGTCCACAGTGTTTAGGCCCGAGAGTTAAAAAGCCAGAAGCATCTGCCAGGGGATTTCAAACATGTCCTTTCAGCAAGCATTTGTACAATATTTCATGTGCAAGGGCTCTGAATTAGCACTAAACATCAAGAATCCACTAAGACATAGTTCAGGGAGGGAGGAAGGGCTAATGATTCTGTAACCAACTACTACCTCGTAAAAATAGTATGCAGGGCATTTTGCCAGCTCTCTGCTAAATAAAATTACACAGGCAGGTAGCGTAAGAACTTGGGAAAACTTTAACAAATGCAAGTACAAGTTTCAGTAATGGCTCTGTAGGACCTTTCCTCTGAAGGCATTATTTCCTGAGCAGCCAAGCAGATCCAACAGGTTGCTGAGCCCAAAGAGGGAATACTTGCTCCCCTAATTCTTTCTTCACCCATGTTCTTAGCTGTGCAACTCTCCTCCTTCCTTGAACCGGCTCAGTGCCCACTGAACCCACATTTTACCCAAGGAATTTGGCTCACTAACCAACCTGAGAAACTAGATGCTTTTATATACCAGGTTTGAAGGGACTTGGAGGGGGTCTACTGAGCACCAAAATAGAAAGCAAGTGGCAGGAAACACCTCTGGAAGAGGCACACTCTGTCTACAGGTGGCAGCAAACTATTAGAGTGCTTCTCTCACCTGGAGCACCTCAAATCTCCTCAAGCTGGAAATTTGTAAAGCACTCAAGCCTCACTGCAAGGAAAATCCTGTCTTAAAACAGAAAAGTACAAACCCCTTTCTAGTAACCAACATTAGAAGAACAGGTCTTTTCTTTGATGGGTCTAACAGCATGTAAACACCTCTGCAATCAAATTATGATGTAATAGCATGACAGAAAAAGTTGCACAGATACATATAATGCTGTGGCATTTGGAATCTGGGGTGAAGTTTCCAGTTCCCAAGATGTGAATACCAAACATCTTTACATTCCATCAGTGTTTACTGTCACAAGTTTGGCTACTTGTGGTAGTGGTATAATATAAATTAGTGGTATTCTTTTGGTATTTGGAAGAGGAGGGACAAAAAGAATTGGTTTTAATTAAGTCACAGGAAAAAAAAAACAAACAGAAAAACAGTTTTTCATCCTGGAAGACAGAAGAGGTGGAAAACGGATGTGTAATGAATGAAGTTCATACAAATTTCCCATACATAAAGTCACAAGCTCTGAAGCAAGCAATTTATTAATTGCAGACAACACATTTGTGAGGTTACAGAAAGCACAGGATGGACAAGCAATGGCTACTGGTTCATTTTTTCTTTCAGAGAGTTTTGATAATTTTTCTCAGCTAAAAACAAGACAAAGCTCAACACATCTAATGAAAAAAGTATAACACAGACGTATTTATTTACTTAAACTTCTTCTTCCTTTGATAGTTAATCCCATTCTTCAGTGGTCAAAACGTATTTGCAAAGATAAAGGTCCCCACACATCAGCACAAAGTTAGCCACCCAGGTAACTTTGACAAATAGAGAAGGGGAAAAGGTAAATAAATGTGCTCTGTGTTATTGAGTATAACTCAACAGATAAGAGACTAGGCAGAGAAAGGCAGGGTAGCCACACATTTGATTATATTTCTCTTACACTGTTGCGTTGACTCTCAGATGTGCATCTCCAGCAGCTTACAGTCTGCCAAAAGCATTACCTAAAGGCTGGGATTCCAGCATGCCACAACTCTGTGCAGAACAGCAATCCAAAATCAAGCAGCAAATACATCTTGCATTTTACTGAAACACTGCCAAGTGCTACGCTCCTTTGCCTTCTGCAACCATGTTACTGGGAAACAGTAGCACCGCACAGCACAGAAGCTATCTGAGGTTTGTCATCTTGCTTTTTATGACTGCTCTACAACACTCTTCAAAGAAATCCAGAAATCTAGTTCAGCTATTGCAAAAGCTGTAAGTTTGGCAAATGGTTTTGAAGGCAGCTTATGATGCATGGAGTTTATTCCATGCTATTTGTTCTGTGTACGCTGGCACCACTGATCACATAGAGCCTTTCCTGATTTCCAGGGCTTTCCCACACAGGACAATTGGCCATGTTTTGCGCAATGGTTTGATGCAGATAATCCTAAGAGTGCTCACAGTCATTTACATGAGTGGCAATGTAAGGAATTTCAGAGTGATTTTAATTTTTAAAAAGTTATATTTGAAGAGTAATGCACAGTCAGAAAATGTCAATGTAACACCTCCCTTCATATTCTTAACCACAGCTGCCCATTCACAGCTATTTTGATTTAGGTGTATTATACCTTATTGACATCTCCAGTCCAGACCTTACCACAGCTGGTTCACAGGATGGCTGGGATTCGCTGAATGCATGGCTCTTCAATCTTTCTTTTTTCTTTCATTATTCATTGTATGGCATTACATCTTATTTATCATACACTAAGCCACTCATTGAACAAGGCAGAAATCCTGCAATAAGAATAGCCTATGAGCATTTAAAGACTGTGTTGTAATTCTGGTATTTCCTGACTTCTGTACATTTAATTTCACTGTTACTTTAATCTATGTCTTCTGTGTTGAATTTCATTGCCTCTTTAAATAAGAAAAGTGGATAAACAAAGAAATTCCTTCATGAGCAACACACTGACAGACAGCAAAAAAGCCCTTGTCTCTTATAAATGGGCAATTTAGACCTGTGAAAATAACTGATTTTTTTTTTTTTTTTTTTTTTTGCTAGCAAATCAAAACAAGTTTGGGTTTGTTTTTTTAATAGGGTTGATTTTCTTTTTTGTTGCTCAAAAAAAGCATACCAAAATAAATCTTTAAAAAGCAAAAAAAAACCAAACAAATGAAGCCCTCTAATTTGTTTGGATTAACTCAGGTGTTGAATTGAAAATGGACTTCTCTGGTTTAGGATTTTTTATTTGCAAAATTAAAGTTCGCATTCCTTTGATTATTTTAGATAACCCCCAAAGTTTTACTTTGATATACTTTCTTCTTCCTTGAAGTTTTTTCTTTCACTTTTCCATGCCTCAAAGCTGTCATCACAAGGTAAACTTGAGTTTACCATCATATCAATTGACTTAAAGGTATATTTTTGTAAAAAGCTGTCCAGAGAAAGGGAGTACAGAGGACTGTGTTTTCCACCTCATGCTTTAAACCAATGCACAGCAAGACTCTATTGCTTCTGCTCTGACCTTTGGATCATTTATAAACTAAGTGCACAAGCCTGGCTACCCTCAAAAAAACTAAACAACCTAAAGACCATGCCCTGTAATGGATTCATGTGGTAGCACATAGGGTAGGGCTGGGGTAGACCAGCACCAAACCCTTGAGATGCAGCCCTGTGTGGCTGATGGCTCTTCTGCAGGACCAGGGTCTGATACCACAGCTCCTGAGCCAAACAAGATATTGTTATTGAGGCTGCTATAACCCATTAGCCACAGCTAAGCTCCTGTTGTGCCACCAACTCTGCATGTATGAAATCCCTGCCTAAAAAGAGTCTATGAGCAGTTCTGGGCAGATCAAGGCTGAGATGGATTCAGAGGTGTCAAAATCTGTGGTATTGATGATTCCAAGACTGTAAAAAGTCTCTTTCTGCCCCGTTGCCAAAGAAGAAGCCATAATTGGTCTGTGCTGGTTTTCAAGGTTGTTTATTCTTGCTTATCTCTAACATGTTCTGCTGCCCTGCCGCAGGTCTGTCCTGCAGGGCAGCGTGTGGGGCTCTGCCCTCAGTGGGATGTTACAAACATTATATACCAGAAACTACGTGTGCTATATTTACAATAATGTGCCAATATCTGTCACCTACATTGAACAGTGTGTCCCCAGCCTAAACCAATAGAAAAATGCCAACACTACAGTGAAACATGGAGGGCATGAAGAAGAAGAAAAAGGACAAGACACACCAAATTTCCTCCATCTTGTCTCCTTTGAACCCCTAATCTAGAATCCTAAAATTTTACTTTTGCACCCATGCCACACTAATTATTACTTATATCAAACACTCAGAGCTTGTAATTCATCCTGTAAGATTGAAAACTCTTTTCCATGGACAGAGATCACAGACAGTGTCTCTGGGGGCTCTGTACAGGGGGGTTCCTGACTCCCTGCCAGGGTCCCAGGCCTTCCCGGGCAGCCAGAGGGAAGCCCTGGATTCCCACACAGAGGCACAGATAGTGCTTGTGCACCCACCCAGATGTAAAGAGTAGGTCAATGCTCCTCTACCAAAATTTTTAAGCCAATTTAAGCATGGAGGGAGATTTGACAGAATAGGAAAACACATCTTTGTCTTCTTGCATGAGAGAAGCACACACTGGAGCATCTCTCTTACAAGATATGCTGGTTTTGGCTGAGGTAGAGTTAATGTTCTTCACAATGGCTGGTACAGAGCTCTGTTTTAGATTTGTAAGGGGAGAATATTCAGAGTTATGGCATTTGTCTTCACAAGGAACCGTTACAAGTGATGGGACCCTGCTTTCATGGAGATGGCTGGACACTTACCTGCACATGAGAAAGGGTAAAAGAATTTCTTTTTTTGCTTTCCCTAATAAACTGTCTTTATGTCAATCCACAAGTTTTCTAGCTTCTACTCCACCCATTCTCTCCCCAGTCTTGCTGTTGGGAGGGTGAGCAAGCAGCTGTGTGGCACTTGATTGCTGGTGGAGGTTAAACCATGACAAGAGGGAATGTTGAGGCTGCTGGGCCTGTTCAGCTTTGAGAAGAGACAACTGAGAGAGGATCTCATCAGTCTATAAGTATCTGAAGGGAGGATGTCAAAAGGACAAAGCCTGGCTCTGCTCAGTGGTTTCAAGCAAAAGGATAAGAACCAACAGGCAGAAACTGATGCACAGAAAGGAATTTACACCTAAATATAAAGAAGAACTTCTCAGCTGTGCAGGTGACCAAGCATTGGAATGGGTTGCTCAGAGAGATTATGGAGTCGGTAACTCTTTAGATATTTCAAAATCATCCAGGTGCAATCCTGTGCAATGTGCTCTAGAATGACCCTATCCAATATCAGGGATACTGGACCTGATGAACCATTTTGGTCCCTTCCAAACTCTCTGTTCTGTAGTACAACCTCTACAATTTTTTTTTCAGATCTCTGACTAAAATGGTGAACAAACAGCTTCTAGGAGAAGGTGCACTGCAACTCTGATTAGCTAGTGCCTAGGAATAGCCACAGTTCTCCTGTCATTACCATACCACCATTTTCAAAGACTCATTTGTTCCCAGCAATGTAAGTCACAGGCAAAGTATATTTTCTGTGCATCTTTAAAAATTTGGAAACTACATCCATGTGCAAAATAGTCAGCAAATTACAAGTTCTCATAGCTCTAATTGCTGCTTTTCAATATGGTTTGGGGGGGGGGGGGGGGGGGGCTGTGGGGAGGGAGTATTTATCAATTGCCCCAAAACCCTGTTTGGAAGCAGACAAGAATACACAATTTCTCTCCTAAAAGTTGCCAACATCTTAAAACAGAAATGCATAAAAGCAACCAGTTCTCTACTGAGCATGGCACCAGGGAGCTACGTCCTGGAGAGAAGTCCACACCAATTTTGTAACTACTTCCACACCATGCTGACATGTGTGATAACTCAGATTTTTCTGCATCTTTTGTCTTCTGTCCCAGAAAGTTTTATTAACCAAGGCAGAGAGCTAAAAGGAACCAGCTCAAGCCTGGAGCCAGCCTAACTACATTTGTATGGCATTGATGTTACTAAGCTCTGTCAAACCTAAGCTGATCCCATGAGTCTTGCCTCGCACCCAAGCAACCTGTTTTATCTACAGACTGTGTTGTCTGGGAATGAATTATTCAGCACTAATTGATTTCTTTTTTTTTTTTTTTTCTTTGCCAAAGAGAAATATCTTTTATTTACAGTTTATCTGAAGCACCGAATTTTCTTGCCAAGATGTTCTACCAGATAATCACAACCGCTTTAATTCAATGTCATTTTATTCTTGTTCTTTCATTATTTTCTAAGAATAATTTTTAAAAATGAGAAAGGAAGTCAAAATGAAATTAAAATTATCAAATGGGATGAATTAAAAATGATCAAATGAAATTAATAAAAAAGTCAAAATATTTGGAGGAAAAAATATTTCTTTTCTTAAAAAACTAAAGCAGAAAATTTATATTCTCCAATTTAAGGGAGAGGGGTGGGGCAAAAGTACTTCAAAAATCACTTAGGTTAAAGAAACTACTCATTTCTACCAAGTGAAACACAACCAAAAAATGCTATCCAGCTCCATTTGAAATTTAGCATTTAGAGTGAAAATGCGTGTACAACTTCAGCTTTATGTATAGGTGCATGCTTCACCAACAATAAATTGAACAGAACAGGGCACAAAGATACTGCACTAAATTGCATACTGCAGCCTCCAATTTTGTACTTTCCAATATTTATGGGTAGCTGCAGAATTGTGGGTGCTCTCATTTTTCACATGCAAATGGTCATTTGCACATCCAGATATGGCTGAAAAATTAAAGACTTGTTTGAGCACTGATGAAATACAAAACTCCATGTACTGAAAAAAAACATTAAAGGCATCACAGCAAAGGGAAGGAGGAAAGGTAGAAGCATTATGTGAGACATTTAAAATATGTAAGAGAACAGCTGAAAGATGAAAATTGGCAGAAACATTTCTATGGGTCTGGATTTTTTCCTTCTTTTTGAATAGTCTCAGAAAGAGAGACAAGACAACCTAAGTCAGTTGAAAGTCTGTCCTTGGCTTCTCACAAGCCATCCTCTTAAGATGAGGATGAACACATGTGGTTGATTGAGTGAAGACCCTTAAACACATTATAGCCTTATATTAATGACAGTTCTGAAAAACAAAACACTTGGAGGAAGCATATCAAGTGCCCTAGCATACAAGCAGCCACCACCTCATGCTGCAACCTGGTTTTAGGAAAGGGCAGAGGCCTCCACTCACTCTCAGGTAAGCTACAGATCTGTATTTGCTGGATTTGTTTGATTTTGGCATCCATCTCTTCTTTCATGCCCCACAGCTTGTGAAGAAGTGAGTGGCAGGCTCCACGAAAGAAAGGCACTAGCATCCAAAAGAAGCAGGAAGGATTCCCATTGTAGTTTTGTCAAGAAATGAAGGACCAATGGAAATTTGAGGCCTCTTCCATCCCTGCTTCCTTCTCCAGCTCATTCATAACCCACTCCCTCAAAATGCAAACACACACTGCCAGCCTTAGTTCCTTCCATAGATGACATGACATCAAATTGACAGAGCTGTGACTGTTTGACATCCAGGCTGATAACACAACGGCACTTCTGAGCAACACTCAAACAATAGGCAAGAAATGTGGCTCCCATAAATGGGTGAATTTACAGCTTGCTGTTCAAGAAATAAATAAACCATTACCCACAAAGCATCGTTTCTCTTTGAAGTACGTCACCTGTCACTGAAGGTTAAATAACTGTCGACTGCTCGTGCGAGCCTGGCGGGGGCTGGTTGTAGCTTTGCCACTTCTTTTAGCTCTAATGGGGACTGTGCAGTTATAACCCTCCTGCTTTAAGGAACACAACAAAAGTGACTGTCAGCACTGGGAAATGGATCACCTACTACATGCCTGTTATCGGTTCATTGTTATGATTTTATGGAGGAAACAGGTCAAAATACAGTGGGCAGCAATCAGCATGAAATAATGGGCCAACTGCTGTGACTGACAGGACAAAATGAAAGAGACATGAGCTTCAGATTTGGGAGCCAGCTCATGGGAAAAGCAAAGATCTCTTCTCTCCAACGTGTAGTCATGCCATTAATCATGAGCTAGGGACAACCACCCATCACTTCGGTGCCCAGGATACCTTAGGGAGCTGGGAAGGAAGATTCATAGCTCAGACAACCTGGTAAAGGGAGCAGGGGCAGGTGAGTGTAAGCATGAAGAGCACTAGAGAGCTCACCGGTGAAGATTAAAACCCTTGGCCACCCAAGGAGATGGTATCTTGTCTTTTTTCTCCAGGTAATAAAAAACCTGTTCCTAAAGTGTCACATGAGGTCACTTCTCTCCCCTTCCTGCTAGCTCTGGAAATAAAAGATCAGCTTAAACCCCTAAACCACACACAGAAGATGACAGTAGGGCAGGAAGCTTACTGATGGAATGGTAGTCTTCAGAAAACACACCAGATATCCCTCCAGATAGCTGAAAAAGTACATGCTTCTAGAAATAAGGCTTCATGTGAACTTCGTAGCCTGCCATTTCTCAGAGAGTCTCATGAGGACAAGGAAGTGGGCAGAAATCACTTGTAAAGTCCCTCAGGCATTGGTGAGAAGTGATGGTAACTTTGTCAGACAGGTGATGCTGCTTGCCTTCTCCCTTCTAGAGGAAAGATCTGGATTTTCAAATGAGAAGATATTTTTACATAAGGGAAGATATTTTATATACTTGATATGGGCAGAGATTTGTTCCTGGACAGCCACACAAATCCCATGAGGCATGAGTACACATATTCTGCAGAAGTTCCCTCACCCTATAGCTGGTTTACAGGGCTCAGTCACTTGCCTGCCCAAAACTCTCTCTGAAAATAAAAGACATCAGGGAGAGTTACAGCCTCATCTCTCAGCTGGATAATCATTAGTCCAAAAACATGACAAAGTGGTCCATTACTGATTTTCTGTATTACCTGTGATATTACCCTTTCAGGCTGAGAAACAATCAGAAATTATTTTTCTGCCGAAGCTCAACACCATTACGGTTCGTGTCTCAGTAAGAGCTCCCTTCCCTCTCTGAAGGATGGGTGTGCATCCCAGAGAATTACTGGCCATTCTTCATATCCACTTGAGAGGGAGTGACTGGAGCTGAGGGTCTGACCTACAGATAACCAGAGATTGTTAACTGAGTCCCAAGAACATTGAAAACCAGAACTCCTTTTTAAAATTCTCCACTCAGCTATTTTTCAGACTCAAAGTGTCCATATGGCTAATCAGCACAAAGAGCTTGCTGTGAGAATAAAAGGATTGCCAGCATCCCAAAAGCAGACAGACATCAGTAAGAGGAATAGCACTGATATCTAACAAGTCCTGAATCTATTTACCTCTAAAATTGTATCATCTCCATGCCACCAAAACTGGAAACAGTAAGGCTGTATTCCTGATCATACCATGGGAAGGAAAGGAGAATTTGTTCCAGTTTGCAAAAATCGCATTTGCATGTTGCATTTCAAGCTTTATGCCAGTTCTGAAAACTCCATGCCCGTTTCCAGCCCTGTGCCATTCCCCAGTAACCTAGTTCAATGAAGCAGAATGAAAGCTTTCAGGGAAGAGAAACATGATGCAAGAGGAAGCATACTATGTACAAAAGCTACATAACCCTTTCTTACCAGGAAAAGCCAACCCTTGCCCTCAGGGTGGGTTTTCAACCTGCTAAGAGCCTGGCAACAAAAACTGCAGACAAATTCTCCTACACAGTTTGCTACCCTTTCCATCCCATATTTTATCTATGAATATTCCTAGCTGTAGACAGTTGTAGATAGCTGCAGTGTGGTGCTATAAAAAGTAGCACCATGTATCTCAGAAGTCTCCTGTTCTAAATAAAAAGATTGGTAGTTAATGTACCTTCCCCCATAGAGCCATCTACAAAGCTCTCACAGTACCAAATAGAAGACCTGATAGGAGAGGGGACACACAGAACAATTCTTTGTCTTAAAACTTTATCAAAGTTTGTAGTGCTCTCAAGTTCAGATAAATTTGGGAAGGACCTAAGTAATTTGCCCTTAAAGAGGAGAAATAATAAGTTATTCAAGCCACAGACATCACCCAAATGCAGAGTTACAAGAATATTCTATTCTCTATCAAATTTCATGGGCCAGTGGATGTAACAGCACAGAAGTGTACATTTCACTGCAACAAGCTGTATTCTCATAGACATTTGTTCCCTTCCTTCACAAACCCTTTCAGTACCACCCAGCTAGACAGAAACACACATGCAAGTATTTGGCACCTTTCCTCTCACTTGACAGCCAAGAGACAATCCAGAGGCCAGCTTCCCCAGTGCCCTGACAACCCTACAGGGATGGGATATTAATTTCCATTCCCATGCCAATGACAAGCAAGTTATAAATTGTGTTCAATCCTACCAACCCTTGTTTATCTACCATGACAGTCTTCTCTGGCTCTAGTGTGGCTAGGAGCCCAGAGGGCATGCATGACCTTTTTCAAGCTGTTCTAAGTTGTCATAAGCTCTTCTGCCCCCATTTTTATTTTCCATCATTTTATTCATGCCCTGCTCTTCTACCTCTATCACTCCAACGTTTCTATATTGCAGTCCTCCTAGAACGTTATCTTCTCTTGTCTCCCTGTTCATGAATTACAGCCTCTCTTTCCTCTCTTTTCCTCTTCTTGTTCATTTTGATGGTGTTTCTTATATTTCTGTCCTCCATTTGCTGAGCAGGACAAGCTTTTGCCCAGACATTCCATTAACTCACACCTCCTCTGACTTGCTGCAGTGCTGAAAACAGATGAAAATTGGGCGCTCTTCACTACATCCTTTCTCTCTGCTTTCATTTATCTTTGCTCCCTCACAGTTTTTACCTCTTGTAGTCTCTCTTTCCCCTTTCTGTGTTCAGGCACATCATTTTACCTGGCCTTCTTTTGATCTTTTGTTAGATTTTGAGCTCCCTATTTTACTCATCTTCCAATCTCCCATCAACACTCTCTGAAAATTAAGCTCAGAGATTAGTCTCAGTTGCCTCATTGCTGAGTCAAACCAAACATCATTTACATCAGAAGTTTCTTTAAGGGCCACCTGGAAAAGTAAACTAAGACATCCTGCATTTCTTGCCAATGATCAAGTTTCTGAACCAGTAGAGACAGAATTATTTATAGAGAAAGCTTATGGGGATGCTGTTGAGATGATAACACTTCAGAGCCAGCCCCTCCAATATTCCATGTGGAAATGAATAAAAAATATGGGGAAGACAGGAGTCATGACAAATACTTTAGCTGGGATTTGGTTTCAAACAACATGATTCGACTAATTTTCCCTCTTAAACAGATAAAATAAAGGGATGTCAAAATCTTTGATCTTCAGAAATACAGAAAGTTGTATTTATGGCAAACATGAAATTCATATGATTCTTTGACTTCCTAGTGTCAGAGCTGTTAATTTGATGCAATAATAGCAACTCACCAGTGAGAGTGCCAAGACTTGTGGATTTGTAGTTTCTCTCATTACATAGCAAGACAGAAGACTGAAATGATGCAAGGCACAGGAATATCTCTGAAAATGCTCATTGTACAGCTAGAAGGACCATTTCTCAAGCAGCAATGTGCAGATAACAAGGCATACAAAAAAACTCACAAGAAAAATAAATTACTCATGTCACAGGAGATGGTGTTGGTACTGAAAGGAGGTAGTTCCACTTTTACCCAAGCATCACCAACACCCAGTACAAGATACAGGAGGGTTAGGGAGGCTATTACAGTCTAATTGAGGAAACTCAATTAGGATTGAGTTTGTGATTTGAGGAAACTCTGGGATGCTATAGGCATCCCAGAAGAAAATCTGGGACCTGTGGATGAAGAGAGAACACTTCCCCCTGCTGCAGAGATGTAATTTCTATCATGCTCTGTATAGGATGGTGATAGTGAGCTTGATGGATTTAATTTCCAGAACAGGACTGTATATTAACAATCCTAAATCATGGGCAACAGAACTGGCTCAAGCACAGATTCACAAAAACTTCTTTTGGTCCTGGATAAAAGTATTGACTGAAGCTTTCACTAAAGTTGGGTTTTCTGCAAGAATTATGGCACCCAAAACAACAGAGCTCTCTTTGTAGCCTCTCTGTGGCATTGTTTCAAACAGCTACCTCCTTAGATATTTCCTTAAAATAGAGGACAAAACCTTTTAGTCATGTAATTTTGACATTTCTTGTTGAAAACAGCTAATGCATTCAAAGAGCGAATGAGACACATCATAAAAATGATTTCCCAAGTTTTCTTTCGTTAAGGGTCTAAAAGGAACAGTGCCAAAAATAAAACATACCCAAGGCTAGATATTGCACCAAATTGAGAGGCTGCTCAGAATTCCTAGCAAAAGAATCGGATCACAACTCAACAGGCACTTCTGAAGGCAAAAATGCAGAGAAATGACAAAAAGGGAAATCAATGGGATATTGTATTACCTGGCTATAAAGTATTCAAGTAGGATAGATAGAAGCCAAGTTTTCTTCTAGAAAAACTCCAATGACTTCAGTAGAGTTATGGCAATAAAGACACCAGTCCTCTAAGGCAGAGACTATTAGAGCAGAAACAGGCTCAGCTCCCACAATATTCAGTGACTTGACATCACTGCAGGCACAGAGCCTTAGTTTAGCATGCCTTGACAAAAATACCACACTGTAAATGTATTTTCAAGTTACAATACTCACTTTGTCTTCAACAGTGTTTATTCCACAATGAAGGCAATCAAAGGGGAAAAGAAATCCAATGTAACAGCTACCTGATCAGCAAGATGGAAGTTAAACAATTTTAGTTTAAGTGCTTCTTGAAACTGCCAGTTCTAGGGTACAAGGAGAATTGAAACACATTTTTTCATTAATTCAGAAAAGTTAAAATAAAGACAATTATTGATGACCTTTTATATACCAGTGACCAGAATATCACCCAGTTCACATTTTTAAAATGGCAATCAGAACAAAATTTAGGAGTCTTTTAGATGCACTGGGTGCTATCACTTAATCAGAAATCAGCAAGACAGCAAACACCAAACATCCCATTATGCCTGAAGTACAGCATAGTACGTGATAGCTTGGAGAGTACTTTTTCCTGTATGTGCTAACAATTTGTAAAAACAAGTGATAGGGTGAAAAAATTTTCACAAGTTGAAAGACTTATTTATTTTAAACTGTAGAACGAGACAACTCTAAGGTCTCTAATCAAGCTGGGTACACCTACAGCATAATAGATCAGTTATGTTAACAAATAAAAGGTAACGCAGGGCAGAAAACTCAATTTGAACTGCCCCCACCTATATCTGCAGCCAGTATCAACTGTGATTCCTCAGGGAAGAGACCTGGGGACAGCTCAATGACAGCCTGATCAATATGCACAGGCAGTAGGAAAGGACAAGGGGAAGCAAAGGAAATGCATGGTTGACGAATGTACTCGAGTACATTCTGGTACTGCCACATAAATTAGGGGTATGCTCTCATTTACAATGCTACATTCAGATCCAGCCAACAATCCCCATCCCCCCGTGGCACCATACAGCTAAACCATCAGGGATAGAAACAACAGACAAATATGATTACTGCCTGCATGAGGCTGCAGATGCTTCCAAGGACAAAGTTAACTTTCATTCTAGTGGGGCAGATGCCTTTGCTATGGAAGATGACTTAGGGACTCCCTGAGGGCTTGTCTTCAAAGGCAAGATAAATCCTGAGTCATAACATCCCTAAAAAAAGTACTAAGTTCCAACTCAAATATGACGAAATAAGGAAGTCAAGTGATTCCAGCTAAGAGGACTTTAAACACAAGTGATACACTGAGGCTACAAAATCTGCACTGACCCAGAAAACTGCTCTGGTGCTGCATGTGTCTCTGCAGATCCTGATTTCCATTTGAGATACCAAGTATACCTTTATATGAACCAGCCACATGAGAGATGGCTTCTTCCTGGTTCAGATAAACAGTTTGTGAGCCTCTGTCTTTGCCAACGCAAAGGACAACAGTGTACCTTGGCCAGTCTGTGTGAAAAACACACGGGCACCTCTCAGCCAGCCAACTGCCAGTGCTTGCCCCCATCCTTCACAGTTTAATACACCAGAACCAGGGCATCATGAGCCTGCCCAAGGGCCATTAATCCCAAGCCTTGCTTACCAGCCCATCATTCAAATGAGCCTGAACACACCATGAACTAAAGCTCTTCCCGTTACTCAGGTGTACAAAGTTAATCCTCTGCACTTGCCTCCAATAAGATTGGAAAGGAAAGGATGAAAACATCCTCCTTGGGAAAGAAAATTATCTTTTGACCACCCAAGTGTGACATTTGCTTTCAGCACTATCACACCATTGTTTTGTTTAGTGATATCCTCAGAAGCCAGTCTGATACCATTAAAGACATTCCTGAAGCTGTAAAGAGTGATGAACATTAAATATTCCTTACAATTTCTGGAAATCTTGTGCCACATCCATGACTGCACTCTAATTATCCAATTCAGAAGCAGGAAGGACACATAGCTTATTGTGTCCAGCCACATCTTGTTGTGCCACTCTAACCAAGTTTTCCCCGAAGTAGTGAGACCAAAATTATTCAAAGAATTTTTCTGAATAATCCCAAATAGCCAATCAATTGAGAGAGTCCAAGAAATTATGATGTGGTCACCAGCAATTCTGAAACATGAACAGAAAACTGAATTTGCTACCCTTGTAAAAGTTGTTTGAATTTTCACCAAAACAAGACTGCAAATTTGACTGAGCACTGCAGACTACCTTCGAGGTTGAGTGAATAACAACAGGCACAAAATATGGTCAAATTAAATAAAGACAGAATGTTTTCAAAGCTGTCATGATTTTTTTTCTCTCTCCATTACCTATAAACTGTTTACCCAATACTCCATGCATGTTATCACTGCTGACAATGTAGTCAAACGCATGATACCAAAAAAGCAAATGGCTTGTTCAAGGCAGACTGTAATTGCACACAAATTGAAAATGTTGAGTGTACTTTCTCTTCTTCCTCTGACAAATCCACTGACCTGTGGATTTCTGCAACCATTTTTTGTAAGCCCTTGAAGTTTTTTTGCTTTCCATTTTTGTCTAGTATTTTCAAGTCATTTTTTAAAATACAGTCCTTTCAAGAGAGAACTCTGAATATGCATTGAAGCCTTTGGGTTTGTTTTTTTTTCGGGTTCTTGTATTAGATGAGTATCTCAAAGTTCTGGGAAACTTTTAAGTTTATGCACTCTTTTCACCAGTTTGTCAGGAACCTGTTCACAGTATTTCTCCCCACATCTTATTCACTTCTAAAAAGAAGAGAAAAAGTTATTTCTGCAGGTACTACTTTTACTGGCAGAAGATACAAGGGAAAATGTTAATAAAATGCTGTTCCTCTTTTTCTGGGGTATGAGACAGACAAACAGAAGTTCATGACAAAGCCCTGTGATGACTAATTCCTTTTGTTGCAATAAATGCTGACAGTTCTCCACCCCCACACAGACACATACTTGATTTCATTAGACACTGCTCAGATGTGTGCTCTGAGTATTTCAGAAGAGATGCATGTCCCAGCTGAAAAGCTGCATGGGAGAAGGCAGAGTATTCAGTGGCCACACATAGCAGAGACAGCATACATGATACCATGACTGTTCCATATACAATTTCATTATCACTAATTACTTGATCAGCTCCTAGTGGCTACTGAAAAATGCATGGATAACAACTTGGCAACGCCCAATTTCTC
The DNA here is from genome assembly GCF_048771995.1 of Taeniopygia guttata. Classification (NCBI taxonomy): domain Eukaryota; kingdom Metazoa; phylum Chordata; class Aves; order Passeriformes; family Estrildidae; genus Taeniopygia; species Taeniopygia guttata. The sequence goes on from NC_133024.1 coordinate 23,880,613, forward strand.
TTTATGTACGTACTCAAACCCAGACTATGACAGGGCATTCCCCATTTTATTGGCAAGTGCCTCCCATAAAGGTACAAACCCATCTTGCACCTCAAAATGCACACCTCACAAACCATAGCATAACGCTCACTCTAACTTGATGATTGAAACACAGCCTACTATCCTAAATAGGTATGCAAATTTTACAGATGACCAGGTCATTTGAGATTTGTTTCCTCTCTCCCCACTCTCATATTTTTCAAAGTCTGCCTTGAAACAAGTAAAAGGGATCTCATCTTTAAAGAATGAGGGCTCATCACCTTCTGACAATTAATCTTCTTGAAGGGGTCTCAAGGTAGGCAAGCAGCCTCATGAAATGGCCCATAATCACTAGCCACCACAAAACCCTTGCCTATATTATATGAAACATGAAATAGCTGGAGATACAAGGAATGCAACTAGGAATTCAACCCATAAAGCCTTCTTTGTGTGACTGAGAAGCCTCAGAAGTGCTTTGAAAGGCTTGAAGGAAGAGAAATTATTTTAACAAAAGAGAAAAAAAAAAAAAAAGAAAACTTGAAAGAGAACAGAAGTTCTGAAGGGTGTGGGGGTGGGAGAAGTCTTCAGTGTTAGGAACACCAAAGAGATCTCTAACTCAAAGCTACCAGAATAGCTTAAACAAGCTGAGGTGGCTGTGGCTGGGTATTCTTACTCCAGCAGTGACTGTAGTTTGTTGCCCAGGGAACTGCACTGTGGATCTAACTGGACTGTGGTTTAATTGGCAGAGGGCCTGGAGGATGGCTACTCCCTGTATCCCAGCAAGAAGCAGTTCAGCCTCCAGGAGGCTACAGAGTTATGCTTTCATGCCATAGCTTGCTGACAAGGAAACCACGTCCTACTGCTTGTGATGAGGTTGAGCGCAGGAAAAGGGATGCAGAGAAGAAGAAGGTCCATATTTGCTATGCATGAGCTGCCCTCCTCTGCCAGCAGAGCAGCTCCCAGATGACCACCATGGGGCTGAGATGAGAAAAGGGCCAGCAGTCCCTCCACCGTGACAGCACCACAGCTTGAAATTCCAATTTCCTCATGCTCCCCTGGGGTAGTTTATGAGCCATTTTGGTTAGTGAACGTTGGCTCCTAAAATTAATGAGCGTGTCTGTTTTCAACATACGGTCAATTGCTGATTGTTCTGATGTGGTGAGCCAGGCTGATGAATACATACCACCCACAGATAAAGAAAGAGCTGGGCTTTCCTGCTGCATGTTGAGGAAAGGGAAGAGGAAAAAGAAATAACAGCAAAAAACTCCAAATAAGCCAAGTGCCAAAAGCACATCAGGCCAGCCGCACCCAAAAATGCTCTTAGTGCCTATGAAAAGATGCATTCTGCTGCAGCTAGGGTTTTACTGAACACTTATATTTGATTTTTTTTGTGCAGCCAACAACTAACCTGGGGTCCTATAGCCCCAGCCCTAACTGAATGTCAAATTACAGCCATGAAAAGGCATTTATCTCCTCCTCACTCATTGGAATAGGTAACAACATCAAATTATCACACCTTGCTCAACTTACCCTCTCCTACAGCAACAGCTTATGCCAGTGAATTTCCCAAATGTGGGAATCCAGGGCTTCCCTCTGGCTGCCCTGGAAGGCCTGGGACCCTGGCAGGGGGTCAGGAACCCCCTGTACAGAGCCCCCAGAGACACTGTCTCTGATCTCTGTCCATGGAAAAGAGTTTTCAATCTTACAGGATGAATTACAAGCTCTGAGTGTTTCATATAAGTAATAATTAAGTGTGGCACGAGCGCAAAAGTAAAATTTTAGGATTCTAGATTAGGGGTTCAAAGGAGACAAGATGGAGGAAATTGGGTGTGTCTTGTCCTTTTTCTCCTTCTTCATGCCCTCCACGTTTCACTGTAGTGTTGGCATTTTTCTATTGGTTTAGGCTGGGGACACACTGTTCAACGTAGGTGACAGATATTGGCACATTATTGTAAATATAGCACAGGTAGTTTCTGGTATATAATGTTTGTAACATCCCACTGAGGGCAGAGCCCCACACGCTGCCCTGCAGGACAGACCTGCGGCAGGGCAGCAGAACATGTTAGAGATAAGCAAGAATAAACAACCTTGAAACCAGCACAGACCAATTATGGCTTCTTCTTTGGCAACGGGGCAGAAAGAGACTTTTTACAGTCTTGGAATCATCAATACCACAGATTCCGACACCGAAGGAGGTGCTCTGCACAGTTAGAGGCACACATGCACATGGCCATCTCACAGTGACCACATGCACTACCTGCACAATCACAGCAGAAAGCAGGTACAGCTAGTCAACTCAAAATGTCAAGTAATAAAAGTTGTGATTTAGAATAAAATAAAAAGGCCAAACGCCTCTCGCCAGTCGTAAGATATGCCGCCCACCAGTAAATTAAAAATTTTATGCCACTGTATACGTTACATGTACATGTGTTCACCTCATGAAAAATACATGAGGATCCAAGTGACAGTAACAGTGTTTATGAGCCCATCACGTGGGCAGACATTCCCTTTATGGTTCTAATGAAATAAGACAGAAAGAAAGACACTCCCTGAGTCCATAACCTTCTTAAAAGAATAAAACCTTAATCTGTATTACTGAACTTCCTAACCCAAATTCTTGATGTCTCAAAATGAAAAAAAATAATTTACCAGATCCAACATACCAGACAAGCCTCCTTCACTGAAAAAAAAAAAAAAAAAAAAAAAGGCATCTGCTAACCTTGTTCTATATCTGTCATGTACAGATCAGGCTGGGCTCACAGGACTGAGAGGATGAATGGGAACTGGGAGCAGGAGGTAGCTGGTAAAAGAGAAGGGGTGGGAAAGCTGACAGCACGTGAGGATGGTGGAGCAGAGGAGAAACAGAAGAGATGGAAAAGCTGAGAGCAAAAGGGGAAGTTAAAGGGAGGTTAGGGATCGATTGCAGAGTCTGTATTAACTCAGTCACAGGGCCCTGACGATCTCTAAACGGACTGAGCTCTGCTCTTATGGTTTATGATACCAGCAGAACCACTTGATTGAATTACAGTTCTTCAATTGCTCACTCCATATCAGTAATATGACTTCTCTACTCACCAGACAGCTCCTCTTACAAAGGGAAGCTTTGATGGCCAGGAAAGCTTTCCTGACATTTATTATCTGGAGCAAATCAGTGTAAGAGTTGAATTGCTTTTGTTGACATTTCACAGGGAGACAAACACGGCAGGTACCACTGCCACTCCTCGATAGCAACAAAAAGGCAGAAAAGAAGGGACAAACACACTTGAATATACAATGTTCAACCTTTTGAACTAGGCACAGATGAAGGCTACTTCCAGATAAAACATGCCTGCATCCTCACACCATACATCCATTCTTTTCAAGCTGTCCCACTCCTATCCACCTCGACCAAGCAAGCACTGATGCTGCCAAAAGCTGCTGCCTCTGTGCATTTGACTCAGGGGCAGAGACATGCTGGCCTTGCGATTTGGTAAGGAGAGAACAGAGTGCATCATGGAAAAGCGTAGGAAGCCATCACAGGCAGGACCACATTGTAGAAACAAAGGTAAAAGATGGACACAGGGGTGGTAAAATGCATAGAAAGAAAAAGAAAACTGAGCAGTTTGAGACACACTTGTCTGGATTAAACATCAATCTAAACCAATCTAAAAAAAAGTACAATTAAACCTTACACTCGTTCTCAAACAGGAATCAAATCTGAACTGTTACTTTGAGTTTTAAGATCAAAGATTAAATATTTAACTTCCTTGCATTTCTGCCTAGCATACATGTTGCCTTACTTTTGAGTATTCAGGTTTGGGGTTCTGCTTTTGAAAGTGCCACAATAGGTGAAAATTTCAGAAGAGACTTGAAAAAAAATCTTTCGACTCCGCCCACATTTATAGGGAACTCGAATTCTTTCCAGAGAAGAGGATCAAAACACAGGGAAAGATATTAAGTAGTAATATATCAACACTGCAAATGCAGAATCAAAATAGAGACTGCTTTACCTGCAGCAAGGACTTCAAACTGTCTGAAATCAGCATCTCTGGATTGAGAGTAGGGGCTGTAGAGAAGGTGAGAAGTGTACTCACTTTAGATAATGATGCTTGATGGTAACCAGGTTGCAGAAGCTGGAACAATCCCACCGTTTTTCTGATTTAATCTAAGCCAAGCCAACCCTAGGCCTTTCTAACTTCTTTTGGCCCATTACCTTCCCATCCTTCCAAGTCCAATAGACATGACTTGTTAATCAGGCTGGAACATTGACCTTGCTGTATCTGTCTCCGTTCCTAAGAGCTGAAAAGTGGGCAGATGGAAAGATTACTTTAAAAAAAAAAACCCTAATGCTTATAAATGACAATTCTCAAAGCCAGGGTCAAGTCTTGAGCAATGCCATGTATCAGAGGGCAATTCAGGCATAGGGCACTTCTTTAGACTTGGATCTGTAACAAAGCAACTGTACCCTGAAGCAAATACATTGCTTCACTAGAAGTCAGCAGCACCTTGAGAAAGCAACACACACAGAGCTAATATATTTCTAACTTCAGTAACTATCTCTTTTTTGGAACTGCCAAGACAAGTGATGCATTGATTTTCCTACAGCTCACCCTGCATGATTGGTATCAAGGCTGTGTAGGCGTCTAGTGAAGTGTTCACAAATTTCTCTGAAAAACTGAAGACAAAGAAATCCACAACAATTCAAGATGCCAAGACCAGTACAAAAACTTCTCCTTCGGGTAGGCTCATGCAATGCAGCCAGAATTGGAAGTCAGAGTTTACTGAAATCTCATCCAAATACCTTTAAAGAAAGCACCTGCAATATCATCTGCATGTACTTAGAAAGTAACCTTTGCAGCAGCAATGGCAGGGCAAGCAAAATTTGCATTTTAGAACTAGACAGAGAAGCAGGCTGCAGAGACCTGAAAAGGGAAAAGACATCTATAGGTGGCCATTGAGGTCCTTGCTGCAGCATGGCAGAGGTGTCACTTGGGAGGCTCATCACTGGCTGACATTTTCCATCAAAGCTTTAGGCTGCAACTGCGTTGGTTTGGCTGAACAATTGCTATCAATTTCTGCCTTCTATACCACATCAGTGTTTTGCTCACTAAGCTTAAAAACATACACATATCTGAGACATAGCTCTGAAGATACAGGCAAGAGACACAGGTGTCCCACCATGGGCTGACATTTGGATCCTGCTCCAATAGCTACCCCTTTCTCCCTCTCTTCCCCAGGGACACCTGCCTCTCATTTACAGAGTGAGCTGCCCAAGGGAAAACCCACAAATTCAGAAACTGCCACCCATACATATTAACTAATTCTATTAGCCATGTCCCAGAGGTACAACTACTCCTTGCAAGGCATTTGGCAAATGCCATTTTCACTGGAAAAAATCCAGGCCCAGGGGGAGCTGCTTACAACCACCAATCTGTATATGTAGAACTCAAGTCCTGTATCTTCTAAATCGAGAGCTGATTTTTCTACCTCACCAGCACATCCTCCCAATGCATTCCTCCTCCCCTCCAATGCTAAGATGTAGCAATTTTATAGTGGGTGCAGATGCAGAATTTTTTTTTTTTTTTTGCATATAAAGTTTATCATCTAATCACTCACAGAATAAAGTGCCGAGCAACATTTGAGTAATCAGACTGAATGCATAAATATCTTGTAGTTACACAGTTGTTACAGCATATAATTTCTTAGTTAGTTTTCTGCTTTTACAGCTATCATCAGTAGTGACTTCAATCCCCTCCTAAACAGTAACTGGTCTCTTCAGAAATGATCTCAGGTGGGGAAGGAAGAGGGAAACCTTGTTTCTCCCACTGCTGACACCAGCAGGCACAAATGAAGGTGATGAGCAACGATTACTTCCCTGGACACTTTGGGATTTGCCAATTTCCCACATGACCTCAAAGACAATAGATCCCAAACTCTGGCACTCCCACAAGTGGCCTTCTATTTTTTACACTGTGGAAGGTATCATACATTAAAAACAGGTCCCACAGCCAGCATGTGTGCTCCTCTCCACAGTGCAACAAGTGCCATTTTCCCCTTTCAAGGCCTTGCTCCCCCAGCATGGGCCACATTGACAAAATATATGAGTCTTGCCACTGGTAGGGCAAAGTTGCTGCCTCCAGTGAGCTCTGGTGCTGTCTTCAGTTTCTGCACACAGGAGCTCAGGGTGTTACAGCTCACCTGGAGAATTATTCCCTCTCTCACACAAAACACAACTAGTCTAAGCCTACACATGAATAATTAGCAAAGAATATGTCCCTATCAGATGCCACTATTTTAATATCTACTTCCCCTTCCAATTTTGATGGAAATCCAGAAGCTGGACTTGTATAAAACGGAACATTTTAAAAACTTTGAATCAGCACAATAAATTATTTAACACTTTCAAAAATTAAAGTTAAATGCTTACACCTTCTTATACTTACACCAAGTATTTTGTTTCTAATTCTTGAACTAATTTCCACTTCCTACCCCAAAATAGCCATGCTTCAAGAAGGTACTGTTTTCTCAGAAAGAATTAAATCTATTTAACTTTCTCGTTGTCTTCTATATGCAAGACTCACTGGCTTCAGATTGTGTCCCCTGATGTAAGATAGTTATTTAACCATCAATGCACCATCCTTTCAAACAGAAGAAATCATGATCTTGGGAAACAAGGTCCAGGAATCCTGACTGCTTTGCAGGAGTGGGGGCAACAGGAACACATTTTCTATGGAAATTTTCTAGACAGCTCAGCCAATAATTCCAAATGAAAGCAAATACAAACATTTGTTAACAAAAAACAGTCCCCTCATACATGAAAAGTATATTGACAACATCTCCTTGGCCAGTAAATATAAATTTAGCAGAGAGAGATAACAACTGGAACCCCATATACATTACTAGGGAGGTGCTCATATTGAAGTGAACAGAGATGCTCTGAACACTTTTATGTTTCAGAGGCATCTGACTCATTTTTAAAGGAGATATACTTCCAATAGTCTGATGGTTTAGAGATCACATACTCCACTTGCCATCTAGGATATCGGCCTCATAAACTGATATTCTGAATCAGCTTTTTGTTTGGTAAAGACCCTTTTAAGTTCATCCTGTTTTCCCTGGCATTCAAAACACCAATTAAGGGATAGATGAATGAGAAAGCAGGCAAGAATGATGCAGGAATGGTCTAAAGTTGCATCAGGGAAATTTTAGGTTTGATATTAGTAAAAGATTCTTCATCCAGAGCATGGCTGGGGACTGGAACTGGGTCCCCAAGGAAGCAGTCACAGCACAAAACCTGACAGAGTTCAAGAAGATTTTGGAAAATGCTTTTGTGCACATGGTATGACTCTTTGTATATCTTCAGGTTTCCAATACTGAGAAACAAGAAAATCACAAGGAGACACAAACCAGGGGATGGTGGCACCTTCGTAGTGTCCAACATAACCCCTTTCTAGTAATCTTTCAGGTTTAGGCACACCTGGAATATCTAGCAGATCTAGCAAGAGGCCCTGAAACAGCTATTAGCATCTGGCACCTACCACTGCAAGCACTTTTTCATGTGAAACAGAAGCAGCACTACCAGCCAGTTCCCACTGGGAATAGACATCATGCTGTCCCCAATGGGGAAAACACACTGATAAATTGGCTAAAAACACTGAGATTTGCTGGTTCCATGCAAAGCACTGAAATAGAGCCACCTGCAAAATTTAAATAGGCCACATAAATAGGTCCTCATATCTCAGGCACAGCAGACACAAATAACTTACAGACCAAGCAGCCAGGCAGGGAAGCTTGCTGCTGCTCTCCTTTGCCTGTTTGTCCAGCGGGAACACAGACTCAAGCATGCATATTAAAACTCACAGCATTTCTGCAAAGCTGGCAGCAAGGGAGAGGGGCAGCACACCTGAAGCACTCTTCACTCTCATCAAGCTGTGCTGAAGCGGCCTGGGAGGAGCTGATTGCAATCACAGTCTCCTGCTGAGCCAGAGGGACACCACAGAAGGCCGTATCCAGCTGGACTGGACTAAGATGTAGTAACAGTGGCCACAAAGAATGAAGGCTCAAAATAAAAGAATGAATTTTGGGACAGCAGAATGATGGATGCACCATGTATCTGTGATCAAATCAGAAATTAGACTACATCCCAGGACACTGTATTCATATGTAGGTAAGCATAAGCAAATGTACCTGCAGAACAGCTCTTTTATGAGTAAGGCACACTAATCGAGGGCTTCAGCTCAGGGCTCCTAAAAAACATTCTTCTTTGTTATTTTTTTAAAAATAAAAGCCCCTTCATCTCCCAATCAATTCATATCAGAAGAGAAACACAGTAATTCACCATCAATTTTATTTGTTAGCTTTTACTGGAAGCATTCAATTTCTGTAATGAATGAATGTCTACTTAAGTGTTTTAGGGCTCAGACCTCCAGTCACATTTAGCTTAGGAAGAGCTGCATTGGCATTCCAAACTCAGATGAGGTCAAAATAAACCATGACTTTTTCTAGAAGACCTTTTTACTGCTCCCTTGCTCCCAATAAGACCAAAAAAAGTCCAAAACAAAGCAAACAACAACAACAAGAAAAAAACCAAAAACACCAAACAAAAAACAGACAAAAAAAAAAAAAAGACAAAAAACCCTTCAACAAACAAAGAGTAACCCCAATAAGAAAACACTGACCATATCCTTATATTAGACCAGCTTTTAGGAACCAAGAATATTTCAGGAAAAAAAAAAAGTAAATATAGGTGGAAAATATATATAGTTCAAGCTTATTTCATATTCTGTGCAACTTCCATGGTTTCATATGCAGAAATGGCTTTAAAATTCCTTTCAGATACCCTGTTACTGCTTAGTATCGCCAAGGTCTGGCTGGCACAGTGCATTTCTTTGATTCATAAATGACTTGTTGTTACTTCAGAGAGTGTCTACAAAAAGCTGTTCAGGGTTTTTGACATTCCAAGTTACCAGCCTGGCAAAACAAATCGCTGTCTTTCACAAAGCCCCTTCTTCATTTGACAGAGCCCTTGAAGCCAGCGGGCAAAGGCCTGAACTAAGACGCCTGCATCCATCGTCTCCTTTCCGTCTGTTCTCTTCGTGCCTCCCCAAGAAGTTGGATCAAAGCATCCCCATGGGGACATCTCATTAGAAAGCAACTCCCTTCCTTGACCAGGTCACCAGCAGCATTACACAAGGTTGCAAGTTCTTGTCCATCAGACAATGCTTATAAATAGCACAGGGATAGTACTCTCCTTCCATTTTTAACAACAACTGCAGAAATCTCGCAGAAGGACTCCAGAATGATGGGAAAAGGTTATTCCTCTAACACACTTCTCCTTTAGACACACCTGACCACATTAGGAAAAAGCAGCCTCAAAGACATGAAATTTAACATTAAAGAAAAGACACCAACAAAACCCCAAGGGAGTGCTTCGAGCAGAAGAACTAATGCAGCCTTATTTTCTACACATTTGCATCTCATGATTGATTGGCTTCAGTGCAGAAGGAAGACAAAGTCCCAGCTGAAATTTTGCCTGCCTTTTGGGCATTTATAACAACTCACTCCTGTGGATTTTTGCATGTATTAAGGTTTGTGTTCATGCTGTAGAGTCTCCTGCACTGAGGAATTCAGAAGGCCTTAGGGGAAGCATTTTTACTTAGCTTAGCCTTTACTGCAAAGGAAGGCCATGCCAGTACGGCAGCAGAAACAAAAATGTGCTATTAATTTGTTGACATGTGGTAACTTGAGAGAGCCTGAGTCCATAGACAACTTGATCTTGTCTGGGCTGGAGTGAATTGGAGTCCAGAGAAAACCATCATTTTGTTTGGTCATGAGACATGAAAACAGAAACATTTATGACCAAATAGGTGTGTCAGAAGCCCATAGGCACCATTTACACGTAAAGTTTTGCCCAAGCATTTCCTGTTGAAATAGCATTTTACACTCGAGACCAAGCTCTGATAATCCCCACATGCTCAGACCAGCCTTGGTGGTAGGAGAAGCTCCTGAAGTCTCTCAAGCAGCACAGCTGCGAGAATGGAGACACCTCAAACTAGGGGCCAAATGCTGAAAACAGAGACCCCATCAAGCTACCAAAAACTCCCAGAAGGAAGCAGAAACACAGGCTTAAGCAGCGTTGCAGCTGCTGCTTCTGAGAAGCACAGGGAAGAGTGCAAGTGCTGATCATTGATACCCACTGCAAGCACAGCGCTGCTGGGACGCACCACGCACCGGCAGCTCCACCGAATGTCAGCGCTTCAGGCGGAGCCGCCACTTCCTTGGCACACACGAGTCCCGGGCGCTCTTTGTGCCTGAAGCAATTTTACATGAGACAGCGACAAAATAATTAAACTTTGAATCCTCCAGAAATAGAAGGCTGCACTTGTCATTGCTGAGTCCCTCCTGCTAACAGGGAGCATGTTGATGGTGAGCGACATCACCTGGGCTCAAGGTGACAAACCAGACTTTTCTCACAAATTAGTATCCTGCTGCACCACCCAGGAGGGAGACCCCTTTTATCCTTTAAGCACTGTGCTTAAATATTAGATTATTTTCTTACTCTGAATCTTAAGCTAGCACTGCAGGTGGACAAGAGATGAGCAATGAGGTTTACATTGTAGAATTCCCAAACAATGCCATCAAGCACTTGCACCCTGCAAAATGATCAGCTAGGTAATCAAAATCTTGTCTGTAAAAAAGGTTTACAAGTCTGTCAAACCCTTCAAAATCCTGTCAGTTATGCCTCTCAATTTAAACAATCCCATCTATTTAAACCCGTTTCTCTCATTTTCTTTCAGTGTGACTGTCTCAGACCCTTTATTGACCCATCAATTCCCCAAATTGTGAGGTTGCTCCACAGCACATTACAAAACCTATGACCATTTGTTTTACCATAGCAGCAAACTTGACTAAAATTAGTGCCTAAATTGTGCCCAACTGTACAAATACACAGCAGACACTTCCTGCCCAGATCATGTAACCATATAAATATACATGATAAGGGAACATAGTATTATATGCCTTCACAGAAGGTAAATGAGAAACATCCTGTGAACTATCCAGAATCACTCAGCTAGTCTGTGAGACTATTTAGAATTTCTTTCTTCAGTTCCGCTCAGTGCCTTGAACTTTAATCCTTGCTTAACCAGCCCTCTCAGTTCACCAAAGTGTACCTCTACTACCAAGACTACCCGTACTACTACAAAAGAGCATCTCTAGTACCAAGCCAGACAGTCAGCAATATCATCACTCTTCTACATTTTATTCCCCAGACCCTTTTTCATGTGTGTGTAGTAACTTTTCATGAGAGATTTTTCTTACTGCCAAATGTTATGTGCAATATGGAGCTATGTAAAACAAATATTGCTTGTCCTTATAGGAAAAGAGATTGATAGACAGGCAGCCCTCAAAAGCTAAACAGGTTAAAGTGAAGCCCCTACATTCTATAAGTGAAGAGCAAGACCAGCACATATAATGCAACCAGGAAAAAATATTAAATAATTCAGATCTTATGTCACAATTACTCATGCAAAAACAAACAGTAAAATAATATGTGATTCAATATAGTGCATGTGAGAGAAGATGAATGTTAAGTTCTTGATATACACACACATTCTTACATCATAAATGTGAAATTAAACAAGTAGCTCTGAGAGCCACAGAGCTAATGAAAATCTTTTTCCTACACTGAAAGTGTCATGGCAGGGCAGCTTCAGTGGCTGAGAAGGTGTGAATGCTGTACAGGAAGCTTTACTTGGCACAGACAATTCTGAGTGCTTTCTTCTGGCTGAACTCTGAGGTTTAAATATAGAGGTGGCCTCACACAATTTCTCCCTCAGTCAGGTCAAACCAAAGTGCCCCCATCTCCTATACTCAGATACTTATTTCCAGAAACCCCTTTTTCTTAACAGCCCCAGTGTCTGATAGCTGACAGGACCTAGAGCTGCAATGGGTAGGACGAGAATATAAAGGAGCCTGCACAAAGGCCTCAACTGGTTTCTCTCCTCTCCTTCCCTTATTTCAGTAGTAACAAGCAAAACTGCTGCAGATGTCACCCTAAGCCTTCCTTGCTCCAATCATCCAAGCAGGAGCACACGAATATGCATTTAGGTGAAGCCTTCATGCTCTCAAAGTTCACCGAGAGGGAACAGCAGCAGCTGGTCAGTTTAGCAGTCAGAAAGCGGCACCAGAAGGACCTGTGACTATTAGCTAGGCAGAGAAGAGCAGGCTGGGTTTGCTTTCTCCTATTCCCCAATCTGCCAGATTGCACAACTGTGTGATTAACCTTTAGTCCAGCAATCATCGAGTCTTTCAGCATCAGAAAGAACAGAAAAACCTGCTTCCAGATGTTATTGTGCTAAGTGCAATGTACACATACTGGGATTAAAGTCACAAAGAATAGTTGCTACATTTCCTTTATTGTCTGCTTTGTAAGACATAAAAAGCAAAAATAACAGATTCCATAGCCTTAAAAACTTCCATAAAGCAACACGCTTATGTTTCAGAGAATTGTCAGAAAGCCTTCAGCCCAGCAGGTTTCAGCAGAGGGGTTTGCTAGCCAGATCTGCACAGGGGTGGGAGTATAACCCAGCAGATGCAGCCAGAACGGAGCATTCACAGGGTGCTACTCGCAATTCTTCTGTGAGCACATTTAGCAAGTCATTTTACCTTTCTGTCTCAGTTTCTTTATCTGTGAAATGGAAATGCTGATACTTAAGTAGAGAAATTCAAATTAAGGAGTACATTCAGGCAGGCTCTAAAGTGCAACAGTGCTGATTGTCAGAGACCCAAAAAGGCCCAAAATAGCAGCAAGAATATTTCACCTATATTCTTATTAGTCTCTAGCTATTCCTGGAGGTGAGAGACACTAACAATAGAGTCTCTTGCAGGTCTAGTTCTGTGTTAGAGAGGTCTGAAGTCAGACAGGGCTAGGCTGTCACCATCAGTGACCTAAGTCCTTTATCTTACAATTTAATATTCATTTTAAGAACTACTCAGAGCATTTACCCCAAGCAATTTTAGCAGACATGCTTCTTCAAAAGTCCACTACTCAAACTAGCTGCAAGCTACTTCATTCCCTGCTCTTCTTGTGCCATGACTGGTCTTCAGCTTAAATAGCCCTCTTCTCTTCCTGCTCTGACTCAGTGGATTTACACAAATCAACTCCATTCCTTCTGTCTCTTGACCTCAGCAGCCAAAGAAACATACCTGCTGTTGAGTCCCTGTTCCTACAAGGACTTTCTCTGAATCCTGAGAGACAAAGCTATAAAAGCCCTGACTCTGCCTTTCTGCCATTATAATCGTGGTGTTCATGAGGCTTTTCTTTTTTCCTCAGAAGCACATGGTGTGTGCCTCAATTGTCAGAAAGAGTAAAGCAGCACATGAGACAGGTCACACAAGCACAGTGTCCTTCGCAGAGTATGCTACAGTGCATTATTATTTCCATTGCAAAAAAGACAGCCAGAACACAGAGAATATTCCTCCTTGCATAAAAACATCATTTTAAAGGTCTCCAGTGCACAGAAGCTTCAAAACCGCACCCAGGTCACGAGCTACAGCCTATGGAAAGAGAGGCAAAATCCACAGCCCTCATGTCCAAACACTGGATATAGAAGCCTAAATTACCTTCATGGTTACCCCAAGTCTCTGACATAAATACATTTTAAAGGACAGATGCCCTTTAGACATTACAATAAGGGAGGTCAGGGTAGAAGAAATAGTAAACACTGAGTTGAGGAATTATATCATGGAGAAAAAGAGAGAAGACCCATGAAGCACACATTTGCCTTCTGCACGTACCTGAAGGTACCATCATGCTCACAGCAAGGTTCAACTCCAAAACCTTCAGCTCTAGACTTGTCCTCTCCCTCATGCTTACAACAGTCACATCCCACAACATCTGCCAGCGTGTTAATGATGACTGGCACATCACATAATGAGCCCCCCACACACCTGTGCAACTTCAGGAAGCAGCTGGCAAGTTCTTTCACCCACCCACAATCTCTACATCCATCCATTTCTCCACCAAGGGCTGGCCCCAGCCACAGCACCACCACCCCTCCTGATTTTCAACTCCTTCCTTCCACTCTCTTTAGCAGGGATTCATGCTGAAGCACCATTGCCTCCCTGCCTCCAAGAACTCAAACTTCACTGCATCCCCTCTTTAACAACTATGGTACACGGGAACTACAAGACACGAGTACTTTCTTCACACAAGTTTTGCCATAGCAGCTGGCTCTCTCAGGTGGCTAGGTTCACTAGAGTATCAGAAAAGGATGTGTGAGCATCCCAGGCAGGCAATTATAGGATGACTAGTCCATGTTAAAAAAGTTTCTTCCTAATCCTGTCAGATACTGCTTGCCTTAAGCCCTGAAGCTCTAAGATATATTGATCACCATCTCCTTTTATCCTGCACAACAGAGCTGTGTTTATTCTCAAATTCCTGGGCCATACCTAATCCTACTCACTTGACAACCTGAGAGATCTCTCATGGCATCAGCTTCTGCTGTCCCAGTTAGAAGGAGTGTGAATATGTATTTCTCCATTTCAGGCAACTACTAGCTTGCCAGAGAAAAAATGGACAGAACTTTTAACCCAGCAGCATCTGCTCCATGCCTAAGCTTTTCTGATGCCTGTGTGTGCACAAGACACCAAATCCTGCAAAAGGTAATGCTTTTCTAAACCTCAGAATTACTGGAAGAATTCAATCCAAGTTCCCTTAGGAATGGTAGATGAGTGGCAGGGGTAGCAGAGGGCTGATCTACATAAGAAAAGGCCAAATTACATTTCTTTCATCTCTGCTAAGCCATTTTTCTTGAGGGAGCTCAAAGAAGTCATGTAGGAGGACCTCAGCTCATGCCTTCCACAACAGAAGGTTAGTTACCACCAGAATGCATTGCAAGCTACCACCCTGATCCTCACAGTTTCCATCCCCTGCATGGCACCCAAGCAAAAATCACTTTTCTGAGCAAGAAAACACCAGCCCAAGGCTCTTACCCTAACAACATAAACACACATGTTCAGGTTTCAATTTCCAATCTTTTTTCATGGAGACAAACTAAGATAATCGCCATCCTCCCATACACATAATTATTCATCCAGTACTGTTCTACACCAGCCACCATTTCTCTTCCCTTTCATGCATCCTTCCAGTACAGCAGCACCAGGCTAGAATTATCCTGTTGGAAGTCTTTCCTTCAGCTCCAGGGCTGCAGTTGGAGACTTTGTCACACTCAGCCCACTGCTGAAAGCTCTTGCTTGAGCCCCTCCATACCACAGGTGGTGGGATTTCACATAGTGCTCACTGAAGCAGCCCACAGATTATCTGGGCATCTTTTAAAAAAGGCTGGTCTCAAAGTTTCAAATCCCACCTCAACCTGCTATAGCTTTCATAGGATGTAGCAATCAGTATTATTCCAGTCAAGTGCATATTATTGATTTATACGGTGGTATGATAAGATTGTCAATGATTTCTATTCCAATCTTCATGCATCCTCACACTTTTTAATTTTTCAAGGGGGAGAAGAAAGGGAAAAAAAAGTAAAAATCGCTTCTAGGTATCGAGCAGAGGGTCTCAGTACAAAGTCCTCTTCCCCCTTGCTGATTACAGTTAATCAAGAAGCCAGCAGAGCGAAAGACCCATCCAAACTGCTTCCTCCAAGCTGTAACCTCACAGAAACCATGGCACATATTCCCCCCTGTTGGGGCATATCACAGTCAAGGCTCCTCCATCCAGTGGATTCCCTGCTCGGCTCTCACAGGGCAGACCCAAGGCCCCAGGCAGTGCCTGGGGAACTCCTTTTTCTTCTGAGAGACTGAAAACTGATGGTTTAACCTTAACCTATGCGCTCTGACTTTCAAGCCAGCTCCAGACCTGCAAGAGCACTCTGCTGCTCACCTGAAAGCTGCCCTGTTCCTCTTACGGGCTCCTGTAAGAACTTCTGTCACTATGTTTTTCTTCAGCTTGTAGAAAATCCTGCAAAGTCTCTTTCATTCCTTCACCAGCTGTTGAGGAAGCAGCCAATTGTCAGCTAAGGCTTGGTGGCTGAATGCAGGCCTCCTAGGATGCAGCACAGGCATAGAGCAGGCACAGGCAAGAAAGAGAAAGACACCCAGTCTGTGGCTTTATATAGCTATACTTGGAACACACATGTTCCTTCCATTTCTTCATTTTCCCCTGAGTGCCTCCACCTGCCACCTTCTCCTAAGCACAGGGGGATCTCATCAGAGCATCAGCACCGAGGCCCTGCCTCTCTGCAGTGGCTGCAGGTGAATTAAGTCAGCCTGTCCTTTTGGCACAGGCTAACCTAACACACCTGAGGACTCCTCCTCCAGCCCTAGTGGGGGCAATCAGGTCTTCAGCTGTGAGCTCCCCTCCACAGCTGAAGGCTGTCAAGGGGCAAAAGTAGAGAGAGTTGCTGTGCTCTGCCTCTGCTTTTATGACTGACACAGAGAAGATGAGGGTCCTCTTCAAAGTCTCTGTTGAGCGCTTTATAAAGTAGCCAAGCAGACCTTCAGTCTCCTTAGCTGCCCGCTTTCTGCACCCATGGGGCAATCCTCCTTAGGCTGTGCTGCCTTGCTGCTGTCTGTTTAGAATAAAGGGTTGGGAAAAGTCACCTCTTGGTGCAGGAGCACACAGTGGATAACATAAAAGAGCCTTGATCTCAGCATGGCTGGGCCTGCTAGCCAGAGCAGGACACAGCTACAGCACCTTTGGCTGGACGTGTTTCAGAGCTGAGGACTCCTGAGCACAACAGAGGGCAATGCAGCTGAAAGAGGGAAGATGTGTGCACCTGACTTGTGATGTTCACCTCCTCGGAGTCAGCAGTGAGAAGTACCTCCAGAGAGAAACTGTCTCTCTACATTGACTGTAAAGTGAATTAAGACAGCCTGTCCTTTTGGCACAGGCTAATCTAACTTAGGTGCTTTGAATTAGGCAGTGTGAATGGAGCTTCTTCTCTGGCTTCCTGAGTAATTTCCCAGTGCCACTTAAATGCTACAAAAATCACATGGAAAGTAGTTGCGTAGAGAAAGTGCATTGGAGTCACTACCATCTGCTGGGGATATTAATAATAATTTCTTCTACTGAAGCTTGAGGGGCAAAAAAAAAAAAGAAAAACCCTTAAAAAAATGCCCAAGTGTTTTGTAGCTTCCTGTTTGAAATAATCTCCTCTGACAACTGCTGATTTTGATTTGTGATTCGATCCTCCATATGTCTAGCTCTATTGGTCAATTAAGTGCAGGGGGCAATTGGGAGAAGCAGTGATGCTCAGACTGATTATAAGAGGAAGCATCACACAGTGGTTAGGATATGCAAAGCTGGCTGGCGCACTTGGCATTTGCACAGCCGAGCTGAGCACGGGGGAGCTGCTGCTGCTTTTCAGGTCAAGGAGAATCTCCCTGGCTCCTAAAAGAGACAAGTCACAGCTGCCTGGCCAATGACCATATGTGAGCAAGAGGCACATTTCCAGGGAAGGAATGAGCAAACGAGCACAAGGAATTGTGGGGAGCAGAGGATCAAAAACTGAATAAAAGGCTACAGAAAAATGAATAGCTTCTTCCATTACCCACTGCTGTAGAAAGACAAATACAATATAAGCCAAAATGTTATGAGTAGGGACCAGCAGAGAAAATGAGAATCAGCTTATAATAATCCAGGTTCGTACATATGAGGGAAAATAAATAGAAACCAGGATGTTAAAAGAGAAGTATATCTGAAAATTGGTAATGATCAAATAAGGGCCGTGGGATATAGTGGACAGTAAATTAAGTTACAGATCTGCAATGTCATAGCAGCAGCAGGGAAAAAAAAAGTTAACATTATGCTGAGCTTCATCTGCAGAGAAATCATGTCAGAAAGTGAGGAGGTACTGGCCCTCTGTACAGATCTGGCAGGACAGCACCTGGAATGCTGCCCTCAATTCTGGGCAACACACATTTACAGAAGATGTTGATGAGCACAGGGAATTCAGAGAAGAGTCGCAGGAAAAAAAATGATTAAGGGTCTGAAAGCACTGACATATGAGAAGAGATTAAAATAATTAAATATGTATTGCTTGGCAAGGGCTAAGATTAACCATCTACAAGTGTGTAAATATAAAGGAAGTAGAGGAATTGTATTAAGGGGTATAAATATAAGTGTAATAGAGCAAAAGTAAACAGAGGCTCAATATTTAGGAAAAGAAAAATCAAACAAACCAAACTTAGGCCTGAGGTTTTTTTTAACTCTCCTTGAGAAGGTGAAGCTTATTGCTTGCTGCAATAGCTTAGTGGTAAAGTGGCAAAATGCTGTAGTGGCATGAAGAGAACAGGGCTGCAGTCATGCCTCAATGGCAAGTCTCCATGGAAAGACCCAGAGAAGAAGGCAAAATCTCGTGAGTCACCAGTGATTAGAAACAGCCCAAACTGGCCCGCAGACAGCTCAGCAGAAGCCAAGGCTGTGTCACAGCTATGGGCCAGCTGCTGTAGCAAAAGGCAGCATGGAAAGGGAACGGAGAACGATCTGTGTCTTCAAAGGTCCCCTAAACCCCACTTTTCTTGGGTGCAGGAATCAGGCTTAGCGTCTCACCATCTTCTCTCTGTATCACTACTCTCACTTTGGCCACCTAAACCAGGAATGTCCTGGGATGCTGCTTCCCTGCCAGATTGGGACTGGTCCTGCCAGGCATGTCCTGCCTTGGCTGGCAGCGCTGCAGGAGCACAGAGGTGTGGCCCCGTGTGACAGAGCCGTTGGCAGGAGGTGCCTTCTGCGACACCAGGAGAGGAGCTGCTGGCACCGCTGCAGGCGCGCGCAGAAGTTGGCCTTGTCACTTTAAATACATTAGACAATAAATCATTCCTCTGAGACATCCCCAGAGGAAAAAACAGGGGGAAAAAATAGCACTTAAAAGCCCTTTTCTATTACCAAGCCTCTGGGGAGCTTTTAAACTTGGAGAATTTTTTAAGTGAATTGTATGCTTTTCCCCCCTTTGCCTGCCTTTATTATCAGTTGCTAACA
Organism: Taeniopygia guttata; assembly: GCF_048771995.1. Taxonomy (NCBI): domain Eukaryota; kingdom Metazoa; phylum Chordata; class Aves; order Passeriformes; family Estrildidae; genus Taeniopygia; species Taeniopygia guttata. Next base: position 23,899,604 of record NC_133024.1, read on the forward strand.
TTAGCCTTGCCTTCCCATGACCAAACTCTCATTCAGACTATTTTTTGCTCTGCTCCCTTTAGTTTCTTCCCCGTTTCTTTCTCTCAAACCTTACAGGCACACACATGAACACCCATAATGTCCATGTAACAGTCTCTTTCCCATTTGACATCTTCTAAATTGAAATTACTCTTTGCCAGTATTCCTTTCTTCCATATCACTCTCCCCTTCCCTGCATTTCCCTTCACTTTTTCATTTCCCTCTGTATTTATGGCTTTCATCTGTCATTCTTCGTGTCATTTGCACTGAACAACTTGAACAAATTCAAAATGTTTTCCCTGCTTTTAGAACTGTGTAAATTTTTCACCTTGAACTTAATTTTATGAAGCATTATGATGAGTTTCCTTTCTTACAGAGCATATTCCTTCACCCATGCCTTAGGAGTCATCAAGCACTACTGACCTAGAAGGGTGGTATTTCATCCCTCCATTACAGCTCTCCAGTACCAGGTTTTCCCAGCTGGACTAAGGAATAATGTTTCCACCATTTTCCAGTGCTCAGGAAGTCAAGAGTGGCTATGCAACCAGATCCCTCATGCAATGCTTAAACTGTTCTCCTGCCTACTGCTTTTATTTGGCCTTAAATCTTTATCATTAAAACCTTGAGGAATAAGTCCATTCTGGTTGTATACCTTTGTAGAGCTGTGTTGGAGAAGTGGGGAGTGTTTTCCAGCTAAGCACAAGGATTTTACATATTCAGTCATGTAGTGGATGTGTGTTGGAGAAGAAAGATAGAATATGAGGGAAGTGAGGACAAATTTCAGGAAGCTGCAACTCTGTGAAACAACCTGATGGTTTTCAACAGGCTGGGAATCAAAATGCACCTATCAGCATCCAGCTATCATAAAACAACTCTTATGCCACAGCTGACCCAGCAGAATTCTCCGCAGGTGCTATGAGTTAATTTTGTCGTGTTGTGCCCAGGACTCGCCTAATCCATTTCCCACCAAGCTGGCCCCTTACACCATAACACAGGAGAGACTCTGCCAGAGTTCAGTGCACACTGGCAGGGGCAGCAGCAGCTATTCCTTTGCTGACTGTCCTTTGCCTCATTTTATTTTTGTTCCTATAGGTGCAAGCCCAAGGTGACCTTGTGATCTTCAGTTCCTCACTGCTGCCACCTGAGTGCCAACATTACCATGGGTCAAAAATGTGACTTTTAGGAAAGAACAACAGAATCTAGCAGAAGACAACAGGCTGACTAACAATGGAATTAACCTGGTTTGTCACTGGCAACCAATGGCCTGGTGAGCAAGTGGCTGCGTGGTGCTGAGTTACAAGTTGACATTCAGCCATGACACCCAATACGGCACCTCTCTAAACAGTAAAAATGTGGTGTTTTTTATCACTAGTGATAGTGAGGCAGTCAGGGAAGCAAAAGCAAACACACTTGATATCTCAGCCTTTGCATAGTGTTGGATTTGCCCTTTTTGGGAATGAATTAAAAAAGGAACAGAAATCACAATACTTGGTTGGCCCCACATGATAAACTTAACAGGCTGAAGCATACAGAAGAGGCAAAGAAAAAGGAGGTGGAAAGAGAGGTGGAAACCATTACTCTGACACTGCTCTCTTCAGGAGTCGATAGTCATACCTGTAAGCTAATGGACAAACTGCTCATCTCTAGCCCGTGCCTGCCCCTCCTCCATACCTCTTCACAGCCACAGCTGAGTGACCAAATATCAGCCCCAAAACAGCCAGGGAAAGGGTATGGAACACACAAACATGGAGGACTACAGCCCATATGGAAAGAAATGCTTCATCCTGAGTGCTTGTCCAGGGAAGCAGGAGGTGGGGATGGAAATGAAAGGTCTATGTTCTCTCTAATCATTTCCGCCACAAAAAGGGAGAGAGTGTGACATACACCAGTGGATCGCAGCCATTAGAAATGAACCGCTGGTGGCTGGCAAATTGTAAATTAGAGAGCCAGAGTGAGAAGAAAGAAAATCAAAGGGGGGATGAGGTTATGTTTTATTTCACTTGTAGCGCTTTTCAAATTCAGCCCTAACCAAACCTGATTAAAGTAAATCCCTTTTTTACGGCCTGTGGAGTCTATAAGATTATGGTGTTAATGGAAGTGTGATTCGATCCGTCAGTAATGGTGCATGTCGGGGCCCAGGCGCCTCAGACAAGTCCATTTTTTCAGATGTATTTATTGTTTTTTTCCCCCCGCCTCCTTTCTGTTCTCTGCATTGCAGTGTTTAATTGAACAGTTTAAAGTAATTCTTCTTCAAGGCCCATTAATTGATTTTATTTGTGTATTCTCCAGGGGTCAAGAGGAAAATATATAATAAAACATAAACTCCAGGTCTGAGTTTGTCACAGTTCCCACCTTTCCACAAACATAAAGCACATTTCATCTTCATAATTTCAGATTTTTTTTTTCTCTTCCCACTCTTATTTCCCTGCACTAGCACTCTCAGGTGTTACTGTCTCTGTTTCATTTTTCCACTGTTTATCTCTAAAATTTCCACTGTTACTGAGAGCACAAGGCAGCAAACTTCCTCTCTTTCTTTTCCTGTGCAAAAACCACCACACTGGTTTTACAGTGCCTCTTTGCTTTTAGATTTTCCAAATTATTTTCCCTTCCCCCAGCTGAGCAAAGCAGGGGGTACTGGGTTACACATATTTGTAAACCAGTGGTTCTTGAACACCTCCTGAGGAGTCTGCCTCTTTCAAACTGCACATGAGCCTCTCCATGACAGCCAAAAGCTGCTTCTTTCTGCCACTTGATCTGCAAGGGGACACTGTTTCCTTCCCAGCCTCCCCAACACTCAGCATAAGGTAACTGGCTGGCTTTATTTGCTTCAGATACTGCAAAGCCATTTGTTTCCTTCAGCTCTCGGCTCCACTCCCTAAAGCTGGCCCCAAATACAATTTTTTTCCAGATTCCCCTTGCCGAAGCCCTTACTCTCTGCTTTCATGCTGTTCTTCTGAAGTAAGTACATTTCTTTTAATAGAGTTTTCAGAACACAAGGGGTTTCTTTTTATTATTATTTTTAAATCACAAAATGTGCCAGGGAAGTTTTCATCCTCCCACTCACCTCACTCAGAACCATTTCACAAACTGCCTCAAGATTAATGCAAGGCAAAAGATGCTTTTCCTTTTCTTTCCACCCTCTGATTGATGTGGTCTGGGTGAAACATCCTTGCCACAGCTAGGGCAGTTCTCTGGGTGTGCAGCCTTATCAATCAGTTTCATGCAATCCTGAGTTTGTTTTGAAATTTGACATTGCATACAATATCAGATGGAACCAAACCCAAGATAAACCTCTTACCAGTAGACCTCTTGTTCTGTCTCCTCCTGGCTGCAGAAAAAGAAAATAAAAATCTGTTCTGTACTACAGCTGATGGAGTGGTTATGGAGGCAGAATGTAATTACCCAAGAGTGGAAGTTTGCCTTAGTCCATTTATTCTTAGAACCAGTGTTATGGCCAGAACAAAACATATGTACCTAAAGGTACACTCAGACCTAGGGCATTGCTCTCCATTGTCTTTGGAGTGGAGTTTCCTGGACTGACAGCTTGTGGATTAGCCGGTCCTTGCTCTTTTGACAAGACATGAGGACATTACTGGGAGGTGAATATGGTCTCCTGGTTACTTTTAGGAAATATTTATCACTGTGTCATGTTCTTTTCCAGTTATCCTCATCTTCTGACTCTAGTTTTACGAGTGCATTTGGAACCACCACCTTGCCTTTTCCACTTATTTCACTACCTGCTTTCATGCTCTGCTGAGGTATATCTAACAACTCTGCTGAGATATGCTCCATAACACCTCTGCCCAATGATTAGCCTCTTCTGCAGCAAACAGAGCCATCTCCCCTTCTTAAAGGAAGGCAGTATTCTTATCGAGACAGTATTCTTGTAACAGGGGCTTCATCTATTTGGAAGTATGATGATTTTTGGAATAAGGAAAAGAAGTTCTCTTGAGAAGTCTGATATTCTGTGATTTAAATGTAAATCATTATCTATCATTTTGCTGTCTGCAGAGACCTGTGCCCATGGTACAGAGCTTCATACTGTAGCTCTTGACCCTGGACAGTAATCTTCTTAACTTTCAGTTACAGCCAGAGTCTGTCAAACAGGATTAAAATAACATTTCCTCTGTGCATACACATAGAAATATATAACACCATCCTCCCCATGGTCTTGTGTCAAGATTGAACACCTCTACAAGTCCATTATCATCTGAATTCAAAGGATCCATCTCCTCCTCAAGAGCTTTCATCCTGATCCATCTTGGTGTCTTTTAGCAATGATTTTACTCTTTGTATTTCAGCTGTAATTTCATTTCAGCATAACCTTGACCTGCCTATGCTACCAGAGCAGATCTCCTTTGTCTAATTGTTCTCCCTCCCCCATATACATATGAAACTCAGTGTCCTCCCTTAGCTAATATAATACAAAGGAATCAATCTGTCAGGCGCACATACCCTCACAGCCTCAGCAAATTAACCTTGCAGAGTAATTAGGGCAAGCGCCATGGTGTGGGTATCATGGCCTCATTTTGCTGGTCGAAGCATTAAAAAACTACCATAGCACAGCTACCAGTTAAAATCAATATCCCACTGCATCACAGAGAATAAAGCTAACCAAGTGCTTCCTTGCTCCCATGGTGGGCCATAAGGGTGTACACAGGAGTCTGGAGGTTCTGGAGGTGCCTCTTGTCACAGCTCAGATGGAGGCCAGACTTGAGGAATGGGTGTTGTTCAGTAGAGGCTGGAGGTTCTCAGAGGCTAGGGCAGAGAACAGTTTACTGGAGAAGATCGTAAGTTGCCAGTCTTTCCAGGCCTGTCATGGCCTAGGAGCAACAAAAGTCAGAGAGTTTCTATTTGCATTGCATAATTGGCAGAGCCTGTCACAACACTGTGAAAGCCAGCTGCTGCTTTCTGCTCAGAGCTAATTCCACCTGATTTATTTAATATTGTAATGAATATAATCCTTTCTTGCCAGCCCCCTCCCTACACACTCAGCCAGCAGTTAGAGACAGCAGACACTGCAGACAAACCTGCACAAGCATGCGGTGTGGAATACCATGGCTCTTCCAGGTAGCTCAGCACTGTGCTCCAGAGAGAGCAGCAGGATGTGTGCCGGGGAAATGCAGCCATGCCATTGTTTTCTGCCACCTAGGAGAGGCCTTCAGATCTGCAAAGATGGCAAATGTGTGGACAACTAGCCACAAGTGAAGGACATAGCATAGCACTGTAGGAACCCAGATTTCAGACAGACCAGGAGAGATTAAAAGAGATGTTGCAAGGGATTAGAGAGATGCAAGGGGGTGAAAAGGGAAGATACTCAAGAAGTAGGGTAAAATAAACCAACTTGCTTAAGCAAAGATGCCAGCAGAGATGGTGGGTTAGGACACAGCATCTAGAAGAAGATCTGCTGGCAGGTCTTTAACAGCTTCTTGCCACTGGAAAAAATATAAAAGCCAAGCCCACTGTAATCTGACAGTGACCAAGCCACGGGTAGCAATATCTGAAAAGCAAAAAATACTCTAGAAGGACAGTAACTTTTGATGAAATTTGGCAGCCATTTAGCTCTCAGTCTTCTGCCCTGCCAAAGTGCAAGCAGATAAAGCCAGTAAGAGAATGAGTTCTGCAGGACCTCAATGGTAGCTTCAAGAGCTGGATCAATGTTTGAGCTTTTGAGAGAATAAATCAGACTGTGGCTATGAGCAACATCAACAAGAGCAGCTATGGGAAGTAGTAAAAGAGAAAGGAATGGCAAATAACTGCTCCCCTCCCCACAGCATCTAGGGATTGCCTCTAGAGGAGGGAAGGAAGCCAGCTACTCTTAGACTCTCTTTGCCAGGGCAAGACCAAAAGAAGATGTGCAGCCTAGCCTTTTTTTCAACAGCAGAATCAATACTGGTTTCAAACTGGGCTTTATAATCACATTCAGCGGGAACTCTGACAGGATGCTTGGAGAATGAAACAGCATTCAGGAGAACTGCTTTGGGGTCACAGCTGTAGGGAAGAGATAGAAAAGATGAGAAAGGAGTCTGAAAACTGCTGAGAGACAGACATTTAACTAACAGAGGATGAACCAGACAGAGAGAACCAAGAAGTCTTAGGATGTAGAGGAAGAATACTGCTCCACAGGACACAAGTGTCACAAATATTTGCTGGCTCTGGAAACATTTAATTTGCTGTGCCCGCCATGGAAATGGCTGGTTACCCCCAGACAATTTGAGCCCTTAAGTTTTATGCCAAATTCTGCTAACTGACCAGATTTCAGAGCCCATGACAACTGAGAAGTTGTACAAGGTGGCTGCAGATGGACAGATTGTCTGTCACATTAATAAACAACCATAATTTTCAGCTTGTAAATTGTTTAGGGACATACTTCATGAAATGGATGTCCAAACATGGAGAAAAGGAGTTCTCTTTAGAGCATCAAATACTATTAGAGTTGTTACGTAGTTGGTTAAATCCAAACATTTTTCTTCCTGCCCTCCTTAACTGTGTGTTTTCCAGAATTCAGAATAATTAATCTGCAACATATCCAGCAGAAGCTGTGCATAGGAGCTATCACTGATGCACAAGCCATGATACTGAAAGTACACTCTCATCCAGATGAGCTGCCACCTGGAGTGGACAGATGGAGATGAAGGGGAGGAGGGATAAAAGCTCATTGAGTGAATGGTTTCATTAAGCTGCAAGGAGGAAGGAAAGTGTGTAGAAATGAGAATCAAGAAATTTTAGACACTAGAAACATGGCAGTAAGTTTGTATCACTCAGTGGAAACAAGGACCTTTGCCCCATCCTGAGGAGAAGTTTTGCTGGTTTCCTACCAAGAAAGAAATAGCAGTACAGTAAAATTCTGACTTTACCTTTTTCCCTGAACCTTTGGAAGGGCCTAAGGAAAACCATGCTTCCCCTCCCTATCCCTTCTTTATGACAGAGGCAGAGCACTCTGGAGCAGGTCTTGAGAGAATTAGTTAGTTTAGAACCCCAGCCAGGGTGGAGTGGCTCAATAAAAATGCCAGTCTCTCATATTAATACCAGGTCTTTGAGTAATAATCCCAAGCTCTCGGTGACCTGGAACACCAGCTATGCTAACAACAAACTTAAAGTCACCAAGACGACTAAGTGTGAAACCAGATTTAAAGATTTAGTAGCTATTCTCAGCAGTCTCCTGTTCAGGCAAAATGCGTCAAAGGCATTTGGGAACTCTGAGAGGTGCCCTGAAATGGCAGCTGATTTCAGGACTGACAAGCAAAGCAAGGGGCTTATCTCTGAGATAGAAGTGAGCAGAAGGAAAATTGCCACCAGCTACAGGAAAGAGTGGATCAGACTTCTCGGTGAAAACACTGCTTCCTCTGCCAGTAGAACCTGCCCCCTCCTTCTTCAGAAAATGCATTTCAGAGGAAGGAGGGAAGGAATTTGAAGGGGTGAAAAAAGCCAAAGTGGAGGACTGTCATTGGGAATCTCGATGTTTGCAGGATCTCTGGCCACACACCCTCTTCCCCTGCCCATTACAGCTCACAGACACTCCAATCTACTCAGATAATGACCAGAGAAACAGATTTCCTTTCCTTGGATCTGCTGCCATTCCTGAGTTTGCTGCAGACATTTTGTAATCAGAGAGCCTGTCAAGAGAGACAAGAGCCTTTAGCAGAAAAGAAAAGTTAATTGTGGAACAAGGGATTTAAAATCTGTGCAAAGGGGGACAATAAAAGAAACAATTATGGAGTTTAACCACTGCTGCTGGCGTGGTGTGAATGTCATTTGTCATTAGCTACACTGATACAGCTAAACTGAGCACTCAAGTCTGATGTTTCGGTTTGCTAGTGATTTTTGGAACATCAGCAAAAGTTTTGTTTCAAACGAAACCAAAGAATTTTTTTCTATTTCAGGCGTTTAATTAAAAATGATGAGAGGTTTTATTTTAAAGAGAAGTTGCTTCCAATTGACACAAACTCAATAATTTTTTTTTTTTTTTTTTTTTTTGGAAAATGGAAAAATGGGACATTTTGATTTTGGAGGAATTTGGGAATACTACTTTGAGAGCTGTCAAAACAGACACAAAAGCAGCCATGTAGTCAGCATTTATTACCCTGCTTTATTGTGTGTGCATTCAGATACAAACCCAGCCAAGACCATAACAGTCCATTTTCACAAAGCAGATTTAGGGCTGGTATTTATTTGCCTTTTACGCACATTTCCAAAGGCATATTTGCTAAGCAGAAGTGTGGGAAACTACTGCTTGACCTGAAGCAACTACAGCTGACTGAAGGAATTTTTCCTAGTCTTGCTCCAAGCAATTACTAGTGGTTTGGCATTGCCAGGATTAAATTGTAGCATTTCTGCTATAACCTACTACAGAGAGCAACTCATGGCCACTCTGCCTCCCCAGGTGGCATTAGGGAGGCACAACCTGAGTACTGTGCCTTTCATAGAGGGAAGTGGCAATCTATTTTATGGATTGATGTATGGCAGAAACCATCTCAAGCAGTTTGGGACTCCATCTATACACAGAGCTGTAATTGCTTTGTCCCTTGGCAAAGGTCTGCAGAGGAAGGGCAGCAGAGATTTACTCACTGATTAAACTCCAACATGACACATACAGATCTGACTGTAACTTTCTTGCAGTTGTATTTTACTCCCCCAAAAGAGAAATTCAAGTAGAAATGACCTGAATTCCATTTGGTGAGATGGGGCTGTTCCTTGAGATGCCTTACAATCACTGTTCTCCAAGCTAAGTCTAAACAAAAAGGGCAGTCATTTGGGAAGGGTTCATCTGAAATTAAGAAAGCAGTGCAGAGAGATAAATTTTGGAGGTGTTGAGCTCTCACATCTACTTCCCCTTATAGTATCATTTGGGTGTAAATACAATAGGAATAATAAGGCAGGTGTAGGCATGTTGGACCCAGGGGGGCACTTAGCCCAGATTTAACATTAGCACTTCCAGGAACAATAGAGCTACCTTAGAAAGTAAGATAATATGGAATGAGTTTTGAATCAGTCTTGGCACCTGGGAAACCCAGAATAACAAAAAAAATCTTTATTTTAATTTAGTAGGTCTTCATAAAGCCAAATAACATGCCTATTTTTATAGCTTAAAATCATGTTCAGGTGAAGTGATTTTTTTTTGTCATTTTGGTTTTTATAGGAACTAAAGAAAGGTAAATAAAGAAAATTGGTTAAATCTTCACCAGCAGTTTTACATCCTGTTCAGAGCCATCAAGGTGGGATGGTCTGGGCAGGTCAGATCTGCCCTGTGGCTCAGGTCCTCCTGGCCAGCCTCTGCTGAAGAAAGGGTGAATGATGGCAATGACTATGACAGCGTGCTCCATCCAAGAGCTGAGTGCTCTTGGGCACAGCCAAGCCCTTGCCACCATAAATCCCCCTTGCTCACAACTCCCTGCAATCTGCAAAGCAGGACCCAAAAGTACCATCCTACTCTGCACTCATCAGAGTGCAGAGCAGCCAGCAAAGCAGACTGTCAGCCAAACTATGCCCACTCAGGGACAGAAAAACTTAACTGGGGAGTTAAGAGCTCATTTCTTACTGTGCAGTTTGGGGGGCTGGTCTGCCAAAAGGAGGATATTAGACCAGACAGCTTCTGAATCAGACACATTCAGCAACACCAGTGTTTGTCAGGGAAAGTATCCTTTTGATACATTTGCTTTTTCCCCATTCTTCTCTGAAGAGGAATTGTCAATAAATAATTTAAGCACATCCCTTGCTGTCTGTTACTGTCCCAGGGTCTCCCTTCCATCAGTATTCTCCAAAAGGAATCATGCTTCTTTCTCTCATAATGCACTAAGTTTTTCATTGCTTCTTTATGCTCACTTCTCACCAATCTAAATAATGGATCAATTGAGGTTTTATTCTTTGCTTTAATTAGGTCTTGAATTTTGAGAGTATTTTACTGTAATTACTTCATTAAACGTGAACTGAAAAGCAAAAACCTTCCAAAACAAAGTGAGCTGTGTTTGTCATTTTCTTTTTTTTTTTTTTATGATACATAAAGGCAAACTCAAAACTCTGATAGGGTATGGAGTTTTTCTCTCAGCTCTGTGTCTGGGTAAATAGTGACAGCCTGTGCTCACTGTTTCAAATCAGCAGAGAGAAAGAAAGAGAGGGACAGAAGGGCAAAATACATCTATGGACCAACTCAGTCAGTCAATCTTTGACTTAAAGTGGCCTCAGCTTAATAAAATTGCTTTTATTACACATCCACCTGACTCATATGTGATTCCCTATGCCCTTGGTGCTTTATTTCAGGATAAAATAATAGGTTATGGAGGTAGATAGGCTACACCTTCCTTTTATTTGAGTGTGAACAAGATGGCAGAAAACCAGTACTACAACTTCCTACCAACTTCCCATCACATTAGCATAATTCCTCTCTGAGTGATTCCATAGATTTTTGGTCCCTTCTCCACCAACTGTCTGACACTCAAGGTAAAATAGAGCATCAAATCACAAAGCTTGTATTCACAGAGGGGCAAATGGGGAAGAGAGGATGGAGGGAGGCAGGCAATAGGCTGAAACTGGAGCAACAGCTTTTTCCAGTTTGGGAATTCCATGGTCAAATGCTGGTTAAGTCAGGAGAAGTTTCAATATCAAATTGAGAGGTCCTCAAATGGAGGAAATCTGGTTTCTCACATTTCGTTAAATATTTCTGGATTTTTTTTTTTTTTTTTTCACTTGGGGGAGGGAAGGAGGAGGGGAAAGAGGACATGAGGGAGGGAGAAGATTGAGTCTGCTTTTCCATCATTACAATTTGACTCAAATTCTGAAATGGAACAGTTTAGAATCTTAATATTTCTAATGGTATGAAATTGAGCAGGAATGTGAATTTTCAGGATATTTTCATAACATCAGATTCTGTATAAAACAAGTCAAGAGCATGACAAGGAAGAGGACTGCTATGCAGTGCATTTTAAAATCTTAAAAATCTCCTTCACAATCATTCCTTCTCCCTGTTCCCCCAAGACTTCTGACTTGGATAATAAACTGAGATGCAACCAGGAAAACATACATCTAATGCATCTAGATTGCTTAAGTTCTGGATTTGTACAGCCCTTAGCACAAAAAGATTAATTCCCTTGAAGATTAATTGTTTTAAGCACTTATGCCAAACCAGCAAGAAGCAAGAATAATTGCAATCTGAAAAATCAAGAGGATCTGTGAAGAAGTCCAGGAAGACTCTACAATGCTATAAATCTCAGGGTGCAGATCTTAAAGTTATATTGTGCAATAATCGTAACAACAGAACAAGGTGCTTTATGTATAATTTGATAAAGCATCCCATCCCAAACTTATTAACACAAATCCAGTGGTGTCAGGTCAAAAGGTCCTGCTAGCTCCCAGGCCATGTCTGGCACTGGCCACAAGCAAAATGCCCTATGAAAGGGCTATAAAAAAACCTGACAAAAAGAAAGCAATGTTTCTCCCCAGTGTATTCTCCCAGCATACAGCAATGTAAAACCTAGGGACTTCCTGAGACAATATTTACCTATATATTTGAGTTAAATAGCCCTTGATGGACTATTCCATGCACTCCCTAATCCTTTTTTGAACCCATTCTTACTTCTGGCCTCATGGATAACCCGTGGTGACAATTTCCCTGCTTAATTGTATAGAGAATGTATAATACAATGTGAATATTGCAACTAAATGAAGGCTAAAGGGGAAAATGATAAGTCTGTGAGCAGGATGAGAGAGAGAAGGAGAGGAAATATTTTGCATGATTAAAGGGGATATGATAAGGAGTGACAGGCTAAAATTATATTCAGCTCAAAGAACAGAAAATATCTCAGACTGTTGGGTAGTTATGTATGCTCCCAATGGATGTGTTGATAACTCCACCTAAAACTGGACAGCATAATTCACTCATTTGGCAGCAATACCTGGGACTATCCTATTCTGGAAGGAACAGCAAATAGCCAGGATATAAAACCAATTTTTCAAGCCTAGAATAAATTTTTGCAAAGTCAAACACAAATTTTGAAAGGAGGAAAGTTTTCTAAGAAGAATTCTTGAACAGAACTCCTACCTATGCAACGGAGAAGGAAGAAAGACATGACATTTAATGTTGTGAAAGGGCTGCAGGCTGGGAAAGGCTGTCTCTGGTCTCACACAGAGGAGGAGTGTAGTACAGATCGTTGTGGGATGACTGATGCCAGTGGCTCTTTGCAAGGCTGCATTCGATGCTGTTTTACTTAATGTGTTCGCTCCGCTCTGCTGCTTGGTTGGTAAATTTTTGTTAGTCAAACTGGCCAAGAGGGAGCTGGATTAGTACAAAGGGAGGACTGATATGGCTACCATGACCAGAAACATGCATACACATATGTGTGCACTCACACAAATTTGAAGTGTAGGAATCCCTTAGGCATCCAGCCTATTAAGTAAGGAAAAGTAGAGAATAAGGATTTTTATATCACCGCTTATAGGAGGGTTATTCATCTGACTCTGGAAAATGCCAAGATATTTAGGAGGGGGAAAAAAAAGAGGAACAGATCTCAATTTTTCTGAAATCTCAGTATTAGAGCTAATGGTCTCTTGAAATTTTTTCCCAGGTTCTGTATATTCTGAAAAGCATGCTTCTCCCACAGATAGTGTTAGGGAAAGATGTTCCCAACGTTTTTTTTTAAATCCTTATGGGTGTTTAACCTTGGGATCAGCTTGTCTGGTTCTCCTGGATCCCATCTGGAGGTTCTGTGTCCTAGAGGTCACAGGATAAGTTACTCTAAGAGTCCTGCTCAGCCCATGGCCCTTCTAAAGAGTCTGACAACAAAAGTGGGTCACTTTGAAATTATGGGTTTTCTGATGTGAATTCCTGCCCACCAGAACTGGATGGAAATGACCGACTCATTTTGTATCCCATAGGCTGCTGCATGATAGCAGCTTCCTAGTTTGCTAAGCTGGGCAGGATTCAAACTGGCAAGCTTTACTGATATACAATGGCTTTCCATTTCACCTTTGAAGGAAAAATTATCTAAAGTGGTTCTGCCTAGATCAGAGCTCACTTCTACCCCCCTTCCTTCTCTGCCATATTTCAGGACTGAGCGTGACATCTGGCATGACACATGGGAAACCTGCAATCTAGATAACACATCTATCTTTATAAGTGAAAGACATCCATATATTTCAACACAGAGTAGGAAAGGCTTGCAGCAAGAGAAGCCAGCAACCTGGCTAGGCACTCTGCATATTTTATGAATGTCAGCATCTACACTACCTCAGCCAGTGGAAAAACAATGCTCAGCAAAGCAGTCTTGAGGGCACTGCCTTGGGCAGCAGAGACAGGTATTTCTGGGAGAGGAGACTATAACTGTGTTTCATTCTTCTGCTTTTCCCCAAGCTTCCTGGCATCTCCACAACTGCAGTGGCTCACAGTTCCGCCTTCATTTATGGAAGAAGGCAAACGTTCATACACTGGGCAAGGCAAGTCCCCAGCTACTGTGCTCCTCATTCTACCTTCCTGCAGCCGCTCTGCACATGGTTTAGTGAAGCATGCCTTGAAGCACTCTGCAGCTCTTGGTGCATATCAGTCTCATTCCCCATCTCCCTTTGTGATCCATGTTCCACATCCACCTGCAAAGTCCTTGCTCTTCTGACCTACTTTGGACTTCATCACACTTGCTGTTGTTACAGACTGTTCCAGGCTGCTGTTTCAAAGCCATTTCTTCCTCTGTGGTTACACACAGCAGCTCTGGGGAGGGCAAGGAGTGCTTAAAGCCCAGGAAAGCTGAAAACATTAACATTGGTATGCTTTGCTGATGAACAAATAAAACACATGGGCAAATATCACTATCTTTTTTGAAACATTTAGAAGTCTGACTAAGCATAAGAGCAAGATATGCCAGCCTGTTTCCAGCTGAACATCAACACAGGTAGCTTATGGTTCCAGAGAGCAGCTGTGGTGAATTCAGCCAAGGGAATTCTACTGCCTCTTTCTCCTTTTATGCAAAACCAGAAAAATTAAGGGTCCATTCTCCAAACAAATTCTATCTAGCCAACACCTGAGGAAGACACCGTGAATTAATATCCCACTGGTCATTAAATTCTGAGGTGGTTTCTCTGCAAGGGGACACAATTTAAAGTTCCTCTGAAGCTCTTAAGATTCTGTAGATGTGGGAGCCATTTGGACAGGAGAGCAAACTATTTATGTAACACACACTCCAGGCTTCCTTCCAAAATGCTGGCCTTTGATCAGAAAAAGACATTATCCAAAGCCAACCCTACAAACACCAGCAAGAGTGCCAGAGTGGCCAGATGGTGCTCGGGTACCACTGCAGCCCCCTGGACTGATTCCCTTGCAAACACTGGCAACAGTGATGGGCAAGGACTCACCCTCCCTCCCCATTGCTCCCTTCATAAGTCCAGCAAGGTGTGCCAACTTTCCCCAGCAGCATCAGGGACTCCTGCAGCTCCCTACTGCTCCTCTAGTAAGCACAGTGCCAGTGGGCCCTCACAGTGCCAAATATTGCTGCATCTCCCAATCTGCCTCCCTGTCAAGCACTGGCAGAGGTGCTACGACAGCGTGGCTACTGATCCGCTCCTCCTCACTCTTTCAATTGCAGGACTGGCAGTGATGCCAAGGCACTCAAATCGTGCCAGACATAGATAAAGATGCTTGGTAATAATACCTTCTTGCAAGAAATGGCAATAAGGCTCAAGTATCCATATGGTGCTCTAATAACCTTCCCTTGCCCTTTATAGCTTCAAACACTTGCAAGGATACTAGGTTGCCCAGAGAACCTTACAAATCTTTGAGGGACTCCCTAATCAGAGGAAAAAGAATCCTTCAGTGCTGCTGGCAGGTTGTTTCACTTACTCATATGTAGTTCACAGCCATCTACAAGTTTATAAGCAACTACTCTTACAATAACTACCATCTCTTCTGTCTTCACCACCAGAAAAGCTGCCATGAGGAAACCCCCAGATGTGCATAGGCAATATCCCCAAATGCAATGGCACAATCCAGTGCTGCTAAATTGAGCTTCTTCACCTGCCTGTTATTGTGATGAGTTTTGGTGGAACACTGTGTTTCAGTGGCCCACTGATAGACCATTATTAGTAAATGCCTAAGATTTTGGTACATGTATAAAGAAAGAATAAGAAAACATGGTCCAAGTAATGTCTCAGACAGCTTATGCTAATTAAAAACTTAGGGTGTTCCAATCTCTTCCTACTACTGCTGTATATTCTTCACTGACTCACAAACCAAAATTGAGCTTTGGCTGTCTAAAAGGAGAGAAGCAGATTTTTTTTCTAATACTACCACCTGAAAGTATTTCCCGTGCTTCCCTCCACTGATACCACTTGGCCTCTTTGGCCAGCTACAAACCCATGCTGCTTCCGCTTGTAAAGGAAAAAACTGGCAGAAGATGAAAGGCTGCTTCTGTGCTCCAAATGCCTCATACTTTGATTAAAAATGTTTTTGTCAATTAGAGATTGATTTTTGCTGTTCATTAAAGTGATGGATGTCAGTGCTGATGGAGGTGATATTTTACCCTGTGGTGGCCTGCTATATAAATGGGTAGGAGAAACTGGAGGCTCCAGTTTGTTGGAGTGGAGTTGATGACCAGGACTGGGATAAAATAGGCCAGTCAGAGAATGGAGAAATGAGTGCCACAGTGCTCAGAGAGGAGCAGGGGAAAGCTTTAATTGCAGAGTTTTGTAGTCAGTCTTTACCACTTTCTCTTTCCGCAGGCACCACAGAAGCTGAAGATAGAGACAGAGATGTGGGATGTTTTGGAGGGTTGCACAGTGCGGATGAAGTTATGGATTATATAAATGCCACAAGCTGGTACGTTTTTATATGCAGGCCATGCAATATTTCCCCAACCCAAGCTGAGCTTCTCCTCTAGGAACTCACACCCTGACACTGCCATCAAAAGGACGTTTCCTGAGAGGGAGAAAAGGCTGTCCTTAAACTGCATGGGATAGGTTGAAGCTAAGATAAAAGAAAAGTTGAGAGCTTCAAATACATAACCAACAACTGTTTTCCCAAAATTAATCTACTTTTACCCCTCACTTTCTGCAGGACAGCAACACCTCACATGTATTGCTACCAGAGAGGGTAAGACAGGAAGTTACCAGAAGCTGCAGCATTTTCCAATGCCGTACCTATTGTGCTTTTGGCATTATTAGCCCTGGCCATGTGAAGGAGAAAAATCAGGAGTCATACACAAGAAATACTCGAGTCAGACCATCTGCTGAAAGTGGCAAAGCACACAGATATGAAATCTCCCTGGGGCTGGGTCTCCTCAGAACTACCAGTACTTGTAGAAGAGAATTTGAGCATCCATACATCTTCAGAACTATGATACAAACCCTGACAACGCAGCTGGATTTTACAGACTTTTTCAACCTACTGCACACCCATCAGTTCTTTTACAGGCAAAGAAAGAGAAAGAAATGCACCCCTGCTCCAGAGGAGAGTCCTGATGCAACAGGAATTCAAAGGCAGAATTTAATGGCCGGACAGCAGTCCACATATAAAATGTCTCAGTCTCTGAGAAAGCCATTTGGGACCAGCAGCTCCATCAGATGTTACAGCAGCTTCACTCTTTGCTGGGACAATAGCAGGAGGATTCAGGTGTGCACAATGTTATGATTACATCAAATGGGTTGAATAATGCCCTTCATGCCATGCTATCCTCCTGCCTTCAGCAGGGACGTAGAGCAGCCACAGGCAGTCACTAGTGCAAAACACACTGAGGGCTGAAACACAGCTCTACAAAAATCCACCTGCTCCCTCTCACCATTGCAGTCTGCTATCTGTAGGTCCCCCATCTCCTTCAAGTTCCAGTTTTAGTCACAAACTGTATGTGCATATAAAAACACACACGCACACGGACATATATATTTGTATGCTGATGAGATCATTAAATTTATCAGCTCTCCAATTCATTTGAGGTTCGTTATGGAGCTGCAGCACTGCTCCTTTCATCTGGAAATGGAAAGGGAACGGCCTTTACCCCTTTCTCGAAATTAAAGTGAAATGGGTACCATTTTATTTTAAGTGCCCATTAACTAAAGCGTAACTGAAACCAAGTTACAGTGGGTGCCTCAGGGGAATGAACATAGGAGAGAAAGCACACACACACAAACCCCACCCCCCACACACAGACACACCAACAGCAAATGGTGGCAGGCTCAAAAATCAGGGGAATAAACATCAAAGCACTTCATAGTGCAGTGATAGTTAAAAACCTATTTTACACCCAGAAACGGCAAGAGATGCAGGCCCAAGAGCTCTTCAGCGCCTTTGAAAGACCCATTTAAGTCTTATTAAAATATTACCTGGGTTTTCTTTTTTTTTTTGGTGCCTTTTACTGGATTTAAACTCTTAATTCATCTTCCATATTTTTTTTTTTTTTTGCACTGGGCTATTGTAAGGGGGAAAAGACTCAATACTGTTAGTAAAAGGATCTAATTGGTAACTTCTTTTCATCTCAGAAGCCCCCTGTTCCTCCCTCATCCTCTCATTCCTTACAGGTTGGGTCATAGCAGCTTTCTTAATCTTTGGAGATTATTCTTTTGTGGTTTGATGAGACTTCACTAGACTCTTAAATCTTTTCATTTCACCTCATTTAAATATTTTGGCCAATTGCTGAAGTTAATGATGATGAATAGGATTAAGATTAAAGGCTTAAAAGAGTTAGGAGGAGGAAAAAATATATTTCATTTCCAACAATGCATACAGAAGTCTCTTTTCCTCAGTGTTGCATTACCTCTCTGTTAGGGCTGTAGCTTGCAGTTCTTGGCAGGTCTCTGACATGGCTGCATCTGTCTGTCTCTCTGCAACATCTCTTTTTGGCACCAAGTTCAGTAGAAATGATCAAGATCTTTGCACTGTCTTTGCATATGCTCACTTGTTCTTTGTGCTGTCTGCCTCTGCTTGTGCTCTGTCTGCACTTCCCTGACTTATTCTAAACCCACGTATCTGAGTATAACCTTTCAAAGATGTCATTTAAAACAAAAAGACCCCGCACATTTATATAGACAAAATTATCCTTATCATTTTGCACAGCAATTTAGAAGACAACCAGCCTGAAATTCTCGTCTGTGCAGAGTACAACCCTTTCCCAAAGGAAAAAAATCTTCTCCTTTATTATTCTTAAACTCCTTTCCATATACTGATTTCCTCTGGTATCAAGTTGAAAATTCATCCTCATAGTATATGAAGCCACAGAAATTGGACCAAACTGGAAATCTAGCTGCAACTAAATAAGTCATATTTCCCCATCAGTCCTTTGCTTAAAAACATAAATATAATCTCACAGAAACTGCAATTCTAGGAAGCCTTAGATCAGTTTGGATAGTCTTGAGTCCCTCTGACTGCTGTTTCTAAAGCAGTGGAGAAGAGAGCTCATTAAGTGGCTTGCTGGGGGGGGTGGGGTAGGGGGGTAATACAAGTTGCCAAATAAAACCAGGAAATTCTTTGTCAAACCCAGTTTTGCCAGGAAAATTGTGAGCTGGTGGTACTATAACTGAACAAAATTATCTTTTCTGCTATGTCTGTAGCAGCAAGGAAAAGGTGGGTGGATGGCAGCAACCAGTTCCTGGAGCAGCACCAGGAACTTTTCGATGCCATACAAAACCCTGCTCTGACAGGGCATTCTCCATTTTTACCTAAACACTTCTTCCATCCTTAGTATTGTAAATCTACATCTTCTCCAACACAAACTTTTTTAACAGGTGGGAGGAGAGTGAATGCATTTTGCAGGCTTCAGTGAAAAAGCTGCATGAGAGGGAACATAATTTATAATGTTAAGGATTAAAAATGGCTTACTGTGGGGAATAAAGTGAGCTATGGGTCTGCTGAAGATTTCTGGCATATTGAACAAACTGTACTGAAGCTCTAACCTAAAATATTTATAACAATATTTACCAGAGTTCATGTTAGACTTGGTTGGGGCAGAGCAGGTCCTTTAGCAAAGAAGGAATTTGCGCAGTGCTGGAGTATGTCTGGGCTCAATAAAAGATGAGCAAGGACAGGAATGAGTTCAGTGGAGGGAGCTGGAATATCATTTGGTGTTGCCTTAGGCAAAGCACAAAGCCCACAAGAGAAGCAGTTCTGCTAAGATGAATCTAAGGATCAAGTATGACTGATACCAAACTTGACAGGGAAAAGCTAATGGGATGTACAAGGATGGACAAGTACAAGTATTTGCCACTCCAGACTGACGGAAATATGTCTACATTGAGCAGGCCTATTTCAGATCATCCTTGTACAACACTCTGACCAACTCTGTGTTTTGGCCAGCGTGAGTAGAAGACCTGGAGATGAAGCCCCAAGTGTGTTCACAGCTCAGGACAACACAGCATTAGGAAGAGAAATGTTGCCTCCTGGATGACAACTCAAGTAGCTGGGTCATATCCTAAGTAAGAGGCAGTATTTCCTCACTGCTGAAATGAGAGACTTTTTGGAAAATCCTAGACATTGCAAGCAGTGCATAATCATTGTCCTGCCACAACAGAAAGGTGACTCTCCCAGTGGGGGTTGCTTACCTAAAACGTGTCCAGAAATGTGTTCAGTTCTTTACACTTCTTAAAGTCTCAGCAGCACCTTCTCTAACTGCAGGGTGGAAAAATCCTAGTGTGCTCAACAAATGCAAAATCAAATGTTTTGACTGACACAGCGGGCTTGAACCAGAGACTGCCAGAGATAAAAGCAGAAGGTAAGGAATCAAGTGGTTGCTCATCAGCAGACTGCAGAGCAGTCTGATAGCTGTAGAGGATTTTATGGATGCAGAGACAAATTTTGAGGGGCATATGGACCAAGAGGATTTTTACTCCTTGAAATTACTCCTTAAAAGTCCTCTCCACTGCCAAGCAGAGAGGCTGCTGGAAAAACAGCTGTGATGGGTATAGGGATTGTGCAATGGCCCATCACAGCCACATCTATTCCCAGTGCACATTTTCTATCTTCATTTGTGGCCCTAAGCTTTTGTGCAGATTGGTAAATATTACGCAGATATCATATTCTGTGGCGAAGTGGACAATCTCTTTTCAAAATGCACTCAGTTTTTAAAGGCTTCATCTGGTTTAATGCAAGAAAGAAAAGAAAAGGAGAACATAGTTTCCATTTATTTCAAGATTGAAATGTAAAAATTTTTTTTTACTGCATCCAATATCAGCATTTGTAAACTGTCAACAGAACCTATGTATTATTATTTAAAAGAATAAAATTAAAAACAATTTTAAAATAGCAGAAAATTAAGGTTTAATAAAGATCTATTAGATTTTTTTTTTCACTCCTTTTTTCTGGAAACCAAGCCTGGAAGACTTTCAGTTCAGTAAAAAGGAAGAAGGACCTCAGGATATTGCTCAAGGATTCAGTACCTTCAAAAGAGAAATGTAAGGAAACATCAAAAGCAGGTGTGTGCATGCATGAGTGTGCTGCCCATGTGTCTGTGCATGCCTCTCCTCTTTATCAGGGGCACAGACAGAGCTTGGCCCTTTGCCTCAACTCCATAATGAGTTACAGTTCCCTCTGAGCTCTCTTTTCTTCAGCCTTTGAAAAATAATCGTGTCACTGAGGTTGGAGTTTCAGTTGCCCACAGCTGTAAACCTGTCCAGTTTTCTGAGAGCTCCTGGGTTACTCTCAACCTGGGCTGCTGTGCTACTTTCCCTGAGCTTTTCCTTTAATTATCACATATAGATTCAGCTTTTTAGCAAATAACTGTTCATAAAGAAATGCTAAAGTCCATGAAAAAAACCGAAACGCACCAACATTTCTTTACATATTAAAAAAAAAACAACACCCTAAAATTCAAAACTCTTTCATATCTAGACAAACACATGAAATTCCAGAGAAAACTGAAAAGAGAGGGCAATTCCAGTACAAACAGATGGTTCTCATGCATGCCTGGGATAAGAAAGACAAATCTGCATCTCAGATGTGACTATGGCAATACAGGATCTGAGCTGTATTTCCCACATCTCCAGTAGCACAAGCTAATGCCACAAGCTAGTACCACATGCAGGTACTACATGCTCAATATACAATGTGCCCAAATTCTAAAATTAAAAATTTTCTAGCTGACAGTATGCTTACATAAATACAGCCTCAATTTTAATGAATTAACGTATTCCTACTAAACTGAACTGAACTAAACTAAACTAAATTAAGAGTCACCAGCTAATCCACGCACTCCCAGCCAGACCTTCCAACAAAAAATTCTGGTATTGCTCAGGCAGTAGTAATAATGACATAAACCCTCTTTTTAACAACAACTAAAAAAGAAGCCTGTCTGGGCAGAAGGTGCTGGTGGATCTGCGTCTGCCCATGGCCTTGCGACTGAGTTATGTCTGCTTGTGACTTTCACTTTTTTTGGTTGTGGTTAATTAATAGCCATTCACCAGGCAAACCTCACTTTAGCTGAGATTCTTTTGAAGCCATTAAATCCTATGTATTTTTTATTTTCCCCTCATTTGTTACAGTGCTGTGCACACAGAATTCAAAGCTGCTTTGAATTCAGCAATCACCAAGGCTTGGCATTGATCAAGGTGAGTATTTTCATTCAAGCATTCTTAAGACTCTTGTCAGTACCCAGCTGCTTCTTCACAGGCTCCCAATAATCTCAGCGCTATTTCTTTTGAATGAGATAAAAATAGCTCTTATTGATGAAGACTACTGGAAACAAAACAGTAGTTTTTGCCTAGAGAACTGGGTCAATCCAATACCTGGGTTTATAACACCAACATGGAGATTACTCTATGCCAGCCTGATGGAGCCATTACACATCTGGAAATGGACTGAGCAGTGGACAGATGAAGCAGACAAGCAGCCCAGCTTTAAACCCTAGGCATAGAGATTTACAGGAGAAATTAAAAAAAAAAAAAAAAATTCAAATTATTTCCCTTACCTGAGATGGTCTCCCAGCCCCAATATATCTATACTACCATAGCAGCAAGGACACTGTAAGTAGACAAGTGGAAAGAACAAAGATGATGTTGATCTCTGCATAAAAATGCAGGTGGGGGCCCACAATTAGAAATTCAGAGCTGTGCTACATCTACCACTTAGATCTGAAGCTCTAGTTGGATGATGTTCGAAGAAAAGGTCAACCCCAAAGACACATCTGGCTACAGAGCCAAAGAAACCCCAAGAGCTGATATGTTGAGTCCCAACACAAAAGTCAATGTTAGGAATGCAAATAAGAAGAGTGCTCCTAAAAGGCATATTTGGAGAACAGCCAAAACAAAAGAGTCTGATTCCTTCTATCCTGCCATGTTATAAATCAGTCATGCTGCTGAAAAATGGCAGTACCACTGGGATATGTGCCCGGGTTGTTTGACAGGGGCAATGTGCAGGATACTCTCAGCTATGCTCACATCTCTCCTTGCAGACCCAGAGTTTGCAGGTTAAAGGACAAAAATGATCACTAGAAGAAGTGGAAATAATTTAACAGAAGTCGGTGTGGTAACGCTCTCTGTGCCTGATCTGAATTCTCCCCGAGAACAAGAACTTTGAGACTAATTTTGCCGTAGCTCATGGGATGAATGTTGTCTCTTCCTTCTGCGTAGAAATTATCTGGAAATGGTGGGTTGCTAGTTTAGTTTTATGAGCTCCTAGAACTATTCTTTGAATAATAATTGGCCTGAAGTTCATCTGTTGAAGGAAGTTCAATATTCAGTATTCAGCTCAGGGCAACAGCACATTGGATCTGGAAGAGGAGGGCTTGGGGGGGAATGACTCCCTCCAGAGTCACGGCCACACCACATGTGGCAAACCAAGTTTAAAATAGCTTCAGACAGAGAGGAGATCTGTCATTTGGAAATTACTTGTGCGCTGTTTGAAGCAGCCGTTAGCTGTGCAGCAAACAGACTCTGCAAATAGAATTGCTGTGTGCAACACAACCTGGGAGTAATGCAACCTCCTGTTTCCGATTACCAGGACAAGCTCTGAAGCCTGCCATCCACAGAAACTAATACCAAGGGCCAGGGAATGGGGAAAGTTTTATGGAACACAGGGCAACAGAAGCCAGTTTGCATGATTAAAATTAAATCTTAAAAAGGAATTGATTGTCTCTCCTTGATACAGAGAGCTAACTCTAATAAGATCTTTCATCATAAGGAGGCCTCTGCAAAGCTGGCTTTGGAGGAGAAAGTAATGATGTGAATTTCTAACCATGAGAGCATGAATTTAAATAAAAGTGGATATGCCTTTGCCTAGCTCTTGGGCAGCGACCAAAAAGAAGGGAAAACAAAATCTTCACTGATAATACAGCTTATTGAAATGGTTCTACACGGTAAGTTAAACCAGACAAAAACAATGCTGAGGTGAAATGAGTCTGTTTTGCTTTGATTTCTTCCTAAATTAGCCATTCGGTTATATTAGAAGAGGAAATTTCAAGCCTACCCTGGACAAATTCTCTCCTTAGCAACTGAGGCAGGATCTCAGTTCAGCCAAGTATATATTCCTTCAAAGTAAACAGTCTTAGAAAATGGTAGGTAGAACTAAAGGACTCAACTATGGCACACTCCTGCTCCATGGGGAAGTCACTCTATCTCTCTTCCCCACAGACATAACAATATTTCCTTGCACTTTAATTCTTATGACTCTCCCAAGGCTTTCAGCACTGGACTTGGTCTCTCTGGGTAGGCAGGATATTGGCAGCTCAGTCCACTGACAGCGAGGTGAATACCCTTAGGAGGTGGTGTATTGCTGCTGGTACTGCCTTTTACATTTGCAGCAATAAGAGCAACTCTGCAAAGCTGGCCTTCCCTGGCCTTTTCTCACAAGCTCCTGCTCTGAAAGGTTTTGCTTTGGGCCAAACAAAATTTGTGTCAAGTGAAATGATGTTTTCCATCTTTTTCTTCTTCTCCTCCTATATGAAAAAGAAGAGCAACTGAACAAGAGGCAAACCAACCAACACAAAGAGGATTTAGTTCAACACATACCAGTTTTTCTATCTCCAAATGTTTTATTTCAGAAGCCAAAGAGAACAACATTTGCATAGCTTTAACCCTAACCAGAAGAGTTCATCACAAAACTGGTGGCAGTCTGCACACTATATAGGTGTTAACTTAAACTACACACATTTTAATTTGAGCAATTATGTTCTCTGGGCCTAATTCCCACTAGTTTAATTTGGTTATTTTCTGTCATCACTTGTTGTACCCAACAGTTGTAAAATGTAACCATGCACTATTAAACAGCTGCTGCCTTCCACAGGTGGCTGCCTTTCAGAATGAGGTGAGGATGTCTCCTGTATTGCACAGAGGAGTTGTGAGGTTTAATTCATTCATGTTTGTGAACAGCTCTGAAAGCTTCATTTAAAACCTGCTGTATTCATTGCAGGCTACATTTCCCAAAGGAAAAGAGTGCAAAGTAAAATGGCAGCTTTCACAGACACTGGACACATCTACATCTAGACTGATCCTAAAAAAAATTTCCCCTGTATTGCACTGGAAAGCCCTGCTACACTGCATGTTGTGCATATGCATTTTCAATATATACTATGCATGTATTTCAATAGAAACATACATCATGTTTCAATAAATCCAGTATTAAGTCCAATAGCTTTGATCCATAAGCATTCTCAGCTTCACTATTGTTACAAGCACAAGAAAAAATGCAACACTGGACACCCAAGAAGATTTTATGTACAGCTAATATGAAATAAAAGCCATGTGGGGAATTCTTTCAGGTCTTGGGCATGTCTTCTGCTTCTTCATTGTTCAATACCACTACAACCACAAACAATTTCTAAGCATACAGTGACACTTATTTCATATAACTGTGGTATTGAATCTACAGCCTATATCCTGACTGGGATTTACTGCTGTGTTGGAAGCTGAGACAACATGAGTACTTTTTCTTCTGGGTCAAACTCTTCAACCATGTCAATTTGATCAAACATTTTTGTCCCCTTGCTTGAAAGTGTACAGCAGGGAAGATCTGGTTCCATGGGAACTTTGCTCACAAACCAGATCTACTGGGTACCAAGGCACTTCAACACTCGGTCCACCTTCATCCATAAGGCATGTAAGACAACTGTGGGTCTCAGATTCAGTCAAAGAGAGAAACGGGAGTTTCTAGCCAGGCAGAAGCCTGGGAAAGAGCTGGAGAAGAATGTAAATAATTATTTATCTTTCTTGTTATTCACATTGTTTATAGTTAAGTTCTATCACTGTGCGTCAAGCACTCTGCACCAATGGTGTGGATTGTTTTCACTCAGGACCAATGGAGTTGGTCCTCACGAAGCTCTGTATAAAAGAGCTGTGCATTTTGAATAAACCGGAGTTTTACTCTCAACAGCCTTCTGATCAGAGTCTTTTCATTCCCGTCCTGTCTCTACAGTGACAACAACAAGCAACTTTATCCTACTCTTCCTCTGTGATATGACTGAAGGATGATAAGGACAAGCCTTGTGATCTTCAGATGGAGGGAGTAGGCAGGGAGGGAGAGGAAGGCAGAGAGGGAGAAAGGGAGGCATGAAGAGGCAGACAGGTCTCCATTACTTATTTCTGGACCTTGATAACAGACCTTTTGCAGAAAAGGTACCTTGTATCTCCACAATATAGTAACTGATCTCAACCTTTCTTACAGAGGTCCTCTCAGAAAGCCTCGAAGAGTATGAGCTGTTTACAGGAGAGCTGGTTTCCAGGGAACTAAAATAAATGTTTATCAATTGCCACCATCCAGGGTAGTTCCCTTTTAGCCTGGCTAGCATTTTCCAGCTACAAATGTACATTAAAGTCCAACTCTGCATCACAGTCTATCTACTTGTGCTCCCCAGGCTGAACCTGTGCCCCAGCTATCAATTCCAGCTGCGCTTGCCAGGCTGTTTTCAACACTTGTATTAACACTTCATGTTACATTCTTGCTCTTTTGCCCCTGTTCGCAGGCAGAAAATTCTAGATAGTCCACTCAGGATCTTGTAACTCAGGCCCTGGACTACACTCACATTTGCCTGCTTTTCCTGTCACAGGAAAGAAATGTAGCTATTTCACAGTTAGACTGGGCAACAACAATACTTAATTAGTTGTGGACTTTGCATAAAAGCAGCAGAGAAGTATGTCATACTCTCCAGAGAGGGCAAATGTTACAAAGTTTAGGAGGCCTTTGCGCTGCACAGGAAGGAGACACACTGAGAAGAACAAGAGAGAAGTGGGAAGGAAGACCAGGTGGGAGAAATGGAGAGCAGCTCGTTTAGGTGTGCCCTGCAGACAAGGTGGCAAGCAAATGAAAAAGCAGAGGGGAGAGCAAGAGACGTGGTGAGAGGAAGGGAAAGGACCGCTGAGAAATCAAGAGAGACACAGGCAGTAGACTGGTACAGAAAGAGATCAGAACTGAGAGCAGGATGGAAAGAGCTGAAGACCAGAAAGGGTGTTTCCATTTGTATTTTCATCTGATCCAAAAATGTGCTCACATAAAAAATAAAAAAATTGCCAGCTTAGATAAAGAACAGCTCAGACAGCAATGAAAGTGGTTTTGACAGAGCAGCCAACTTAGGAAAGAGCTGTCTGCATAAGTGATCGGCTCAAACCACACTGACAACTTGCACGGTCCAACCTTTCCTCTGATCCAGACTCTCTGGTCCTGGCTTCACAGACTGAAGTAACTGGGTCACTACCATGCCACGAGGGTGGTTATTCTGATTTCTCAGACTCACAACATGGTTATGGGAATACACCAGCCCTCTCAGTGCAAACACAATGCTTTCTAACCTGCCTGGCATGGCAATTTCCTTGATGGACATGGTCCAGATTTGTTTCAAGTTTTGTTTAACTTGAAAAGCTCAAGTTTATCCTCGAAAGATCAGAGCAGAAGAGGTGGTCCTAAATCGACAGAAGGGAGTCAATAAGCCTCCTTTCATTAGATAATGGCTCTGCCTGCACTATACTCACAGTTAACTCTTAGCCCCTTCCATACAGTAAAATAGTTTGGTTTGGCTCTCTGTGTACGTTAAGGGAAGAAATAGATCAAATTCAAGAAAGTGCTGAACACTCCTGCCCTTTGCTTTGTTGGTTATTTTTCCTCCCTGGCAACTGGCCTCCCTCCGAGAACGCTGGCTTGCGGATGAAATGAAATACAATACAACTGTATTTTGTATAGCATCTCTCAAGTAAACAGGATCACAATTGCTCTGCGGGCTAAGTGATAAAAAACAGCACAGAGAGAAGGAAATTAAGAGACAGAAATGATGGAAGAAAACCAGCTGCTTCCAGAGGAAGGAAGCACAGGTCCGTGGCTAAGGATCTGGGAAATGGCAGGCACAGGCTTAGCTCTTAGAGCTGCCACACTTCATGCTTTGACCTTGAACAACCTGCTTGACCTCACTGGGGCTCAGTTTCCAGTGCAAGACTTCTGCTTGTTAACTCTTCCCTGCCTTGGCAAGTCAGAGATTACTGCACTCAAGTGCATGGGGTGCTCTGACACTACCCAGGCAAGGACTTACATGTCTGGGTGGGTAGAAGTGTGCTAGAAGGTAGTGGCACACAGAGGGATTTGAATCTTTTTGGATGTTAATACCTAAAAAAAATCACTGAGCATGATGAGGCCACTGAAACAATTTAGCAAATGGTATTGAATAAAGGGGTGAGAAGCAAATTTCAGTGCCGTAGGACAGCCTTGTCTCATACCCAGTGCAACAGGAAGAGGTGGCTGCCATTCTGTCCCTTAAAAGCACTTTCACTCTAGGGACAGATATTAAGGAATGGAGTAGCTGCCAGTGACAGAACTGTCTGAGCATGTTAAATTTGGGTAGCATGTGGTACAGCGGTCATTTATTACCATGACGCTAACAGTACAAAACATATTGCTTATCACTATCAGAGGGTTGGGAAGGATGGCTAGAAAAATGCCTTGCAATCTGCTGCTGAGCAGATCAAATACGGAAAAGCATGAGAAGTGATGACCCAAATGGCTAATGAACGTGTTTCATTACATGTTGACTGTGAACAGCAGGCTGACATAATACTTTTCAAAATAAGACATGATTTTGAAAGCACTGTAATTTTTTTTTTTTTTTTTTTTTTTTTTTTTGAGCAACCTACTTGTCTGTTTCAGTGAAGAAGGGGCTGGTGTGCTCTTCAGCCTGGCTACGGAGAAGAGAAGCGAAGGAACACCTCAGAAATACTGATTTCTTGGGATCCATCCATTTTCCTCTGTATTCAATACCCTTCAGAAGTTCAGTCTCCTGTTCTGTTTTAAGGTGCATACTAACAACATACGGACAGAAGAAGGGAAGGCACGAGCAGGTGTCGTCTGGGACACCTTCTTTTCAAAGGACAGATGGGGGAAAACCCTAGATATTAGAAGTTAGCTCCTTGCTTCTCTGTGTGGGACTTGAGCAGCTCTTCTCCCTAATTTTCCTTCAATTTCCATGTGCATTATCCTTTTCCCATCCAGTTAGTTCAGAGCAGAGTGAATTGGAGTGGTTAGACACTGAAAGGGCCTTGCAGAGAACCAAGGGAAAGCTGCTGGTGCAGCTGCTGGTCCAGCTGCTGCTCCTGGAAGCAATGGGCCAGGAGTTGAGCCACCCAGAGCCTCCAGCTGCAGGGAGGCCGGCTGCTGCCTCCCTGCTTTCCTGCCACATCCCTCCCTGCCCATCAGCCACAGGATTCATATAACTTAGACAATGCTGAGTGGGACCTGACCCCAGATAGCACAGAGGGGGCTCCACGGCAAGGGACTGCTGACAGTGCACACCTCCAGAGGACCTTGCTGTCCACCCCTGCCTATCTGCACAGTGGCAAGACCCTGGAAAAGTCACAGCACCAGGCTTATAGGACACATACATAGGACACTGGGCTCATAGGACAGCTTTCCTCCTCTCCTCCCCAAGGCCCCAAGTCAGACCCAGCTCCTGGAGCAGGAGCACTGCTTCCCTCAGCTTCCAGAAGTAGCATGCATGAAGTCAGACACATCACATGTGTATCTCCATAGCAACGAGATCAGACCCAGCGTGGAAAATGAGGGGCAATGGAAAAACTATAGGAGAGGGCTCTGCAGATAAGGGATAGCTGCTTCTGCCTTGGCTGGTACCAAGCAGCATAAACCAAGAGGAACGGGTGGGAGAGATGTCCACCTCTGCCACTGTTGGGCAGATAGAGGCATGTATATTGAGCTTCTGCCTGCCAGACATTTGAGTTTTGTTATTTAATTGCAAAAGTACATTGGTCCGAGAGCCCAAGTCACAGCTACACTGAAGTCTTAATCTTTACACTGGCATTTAAACCTTTGTCCCTGGCTGCAACAGAGTCTGAGATCAACCCCTCTTGGACCCTCCTCTACCCCATTCCCATTGTTCAGAATGTGGCAAGAAATTCCTGCTGTGCCTGAGAAGTAGCCTCCATTGTCTTCTCCTCAAGTGTCCCACAAAGTGGATAGGTAGCAAAAACCATTAGAAAGACAAAATACTGACACTTTGAGGAAAACCTTTTTTCAGGTGCATGAGTACTATTGGGATGCGATCACATATCTTGATCTAATAGTATACGTGGCTCTGATTTTCATGCTGATTAAGAAATTGCTACCAGTTGTCACTAAGGGGAAGGAGGTTCTTTAAAAGACAGCAGAAAGTTTTGGCATTGAGGGGAGATCAAGTCTGATCTAGCCCCTCCAGGTGAATGTAAATTAGTTTTTATGCATCTTTCATTACCTCATTTAGTGAAGGAAAATTATACCACAATAAAGTGCTGTGGCCATCCCGCCTTCTTCGCTGCCACTCTCACAGATGGGACCATCTGTATAGTTTGCACCCTGGAAGAACCATGTCTTAGCAGGTGATGTCTTTCTCCGTGGTCTGGCTTTGGAATTCAGCATTTCAGCCTCTGTCAGCAACATCTAGACTCCATCCCTCCTTGGCTGTGCTCATGCCACTGCTTCTTGCAGTAAGGCAATCAGAGTATAAGGTTTTTTTTTCAGATTCCCTGCTTAACCTCAGGCAGACCTGTGTAGCTTTAAGTAGCATATTACAGTAATGAGGGGCCATGATTATTTCTAAGAATATGCCCTCCTTCCCATTAGTAAGCCCCTATGATAAGCAGCTCTGTTTTTTTTGCTGCCACCAGTCACTAGCAGGCCATTGGGGCTGCAAAGGAGGACAGAGCAACCTGTCATAAAGAAAAAGTGAGAGGAGAACATAAACTGGGAGAGAGGGTGGGGGAAGGAATAAGCATTGACAGTCAAAATGCAAAAAAGATTAAATGCAATTTTTCTCCAAATGCCTGGAGACAAGACAGATCTCCCAGCTTCCTTCCCCTCCCTTGCCCTCCTGCCTGAAAAGAGAAGAGGTAGTTAACATAGGAAAGCCCCTCAAATAAGCCCTGACAGCCACATATTCAGAAACTGATGGCATTTCCCTAAACACTGTTTGTAAAATGGTAATTATCCAGCAGGCAGTGACAGCTGGCACTTAGCACTGAGAGAGAACATGAGCGGACAAGAAGAAAAGGATCCTGCCGTAACTGAACAAAGGGTAAAGAGATATATAAAACATAATCCGAAAAATACAAAAATTGCTGGCTGTGCTAATAGGTCACCTCAGCTTTTTGGTTCATCTTGATATGATTGAGTTTGAATGTAGGTTCAGACTGACATCCTTCAAATCATTCCACTGGCAACAGCACCTCTGAGGGGTGCAGCAGCAGCAGCAAACCCAAGGGGCTGAGCAGCTGGCAGTGAGTGTAGGGATGCAAAAAGGGTGGCCAGCTTTATCACCAAGTGTCTGGAGCACCTGTTTCCCAACTTGTGTCACAAGATCAGCTGTGGGGAATGAAAGCTTCTGGTAAACATTTCCTCCCCACTTCAGACCAGCTCAGCTATGCCACAACATGGCAAAATAGAATCCTTCACTGGAAGCATCTAGACTGGACAAAGCACCAGACAATATGCTTGAGTTGGACATAGAATTGTCTAGGCAGATCTTCTACTCCTTTGCTGTTAAACAAAAAATCCACTTCTGGATCCACTTTTTAGGGCAATGGAGGAGCCTGTCAGTTCAGATATCAGGTTTGACACATCTCCTGTATTGCCTTGGGTAGGACTCTCCTTTCTCTACCTTGTTTCTTTGCTTAGAAAATGGATTGTGTGTTGTTGTTGCTATGCCATATGTTCAAACTAAGGCCCTTTTCCAATTACATCCTACCCAAAATTTAGGAGGGCAGGGTCTTGGACTGCACTTGAGCCCTTAAACATGATCAGTATTACACATGAAGATACCTTCCCTCATATGACAGTCACACTCTCACAACAGTCACAGAGAATAACTGAAGAAGAATGAAAATAAACTCATTAATGAGTAGGGTGGTATCTTTGAGCTTAGGGGGTTTCCAAATTCACAAACTGAGGCCATTTTATTTGCTTTCTCATTACTTTATTTAGGATATTACCTCCCTCCAGCCTAAAGCTGAGGATGCTCTGACCCCTCCAGAAGGCTTCATGACTTACTTTGGCCCAGATCCTTCCTGGAAAGGTTACTGCCTGGGTCCAGCAGCATGTACCTTCGATCACAACCTGTTATAGGCCTCTGAGTCACTGAGTGAGCAATGGGCTAGAAGTCCTAAAAATTATGAGTGTGGTCAGACAAGGACACTTGATGGAGTACTGGAATACAGGAAGGAGTTCTGCCTCTCTCCTTTTACCAGGAATCATGGCACATAGATAGTCCATGCCTGGGATAACACAGAAATGGCACCTAAATTTCGTGTCGTCCCTTGCCATTCTTCTTTCCTGTTGCTCATTACCAAAAGACACTACCCCTGAAAAAGACATAATTGTCCTAATTGACACATACAGTTTTAAGAACTGAAGGCAAAAGCTTCTGAATTTCTTCTAAGCCACCATCCTCCTCTACCCTGCCTCAATTATGTTTTATTAGGTGTTGCTATTACTTGGTCCATCACAGCAAATGACCTCTAAGTTTCTCTTTATGCCATATTCTCCTTGGTGCCAGGTTTGGATGTTAATAATCTTCTCAGCACACATGCACATTTAAAATAAGATAGATTTTCTCTGCTGCAGACAGATACACCTCTTCACAGTAATTCATTATGCTACTATCTCCAAAGCTGTTTCTTTGAGAAATATGCGTAGAGACGTGTATTAACAGTGTAGAGTTTTCATGATTATAACTGATGATTTGTTTGACTAGGTCTCTTACGTATCAATCTAACTATTTTGTAGTTTGCCTGTGATTTATTTTTGACTGTCTTAATAAAGTTCCAATATTACTTTCAGTAATCAATCTGCTTTCTCTAAACTACTGTTAAATTCTTTTTTGAATTGAGAGTTTGAGTAAAGAATTTATCCCATGAAACTACTGATCTGAAAGTTATCAATATATTTCTAAATGTCCAAGTACAAGTAAATTGAAAACTGAGATTTTTACCATCAGTTGACATTTAAATATATGCATGTTTTCAAGTACAAAGTAATTACTTTAAGCAGTAATAGAGCATTTCTCATAAGATATATTAAAGAAATACCAACAATGAAATTGCTAATGTTGCAATTTAATTATAAACCCTTCTATATGCCAGCACATCTTCACTATTACTTTTGCTGCCAGTCTTGATCTGTAGCATGCTGTTTAATGCAATTTACTATGCATTTTTTGTACAAATTACTTTCATAACTTCTGTTTATCTGCCATATATGGGAAAGCATGGACGCACAAAAGATGATACATAACAGTGATTAAGGTTGAAGAAAAAAAATATGAGAGCTACACTGTGTTCTGTGAAAACCTCTGTGGAGCCACACACTGAAAGGGGGGAGCACATACTTGCAGGAGACCAGCAGCAAGAGCAATAGTTCAGCTGTAATTTTGGAAAGCAATTTTAGTGTAGCCATTATAAGGCAGGTCCAAATTATTTTGGAGTAAACATGAATATTCATTATCAATATTAATGCATTTACCACCTACTCCATTGTTTCCATGCAAGGTTTCACATACAATCTAGCTTGGCTATCCCCTGGCTTAAGCACACTGAAATTTAACAGCTTCTTAATACAACACATAGCTTCACTGTAGTTAAAGATTAGAAAGGAAGAGCTTAGATCACCTAGGACTTCTCCTCGAGGGAAGCAGTGAGACATGTCACCCATTAATTCCTCATTTCTGACTCAAAAACTTATGAGCAAAGCAAGGAAAATATTTTAGAAAGACATCTGATGATGACTTGAAAACTGCAAGTGATGCAGAGCTAAACACATCCTTGGGTAATCTAATATATTTTATGAAATGAATATAGGCAATAAAGAGATTCCTGTACACACATGTGCACACACCCATACACCCAAAATAAAGCACCTTTATGATCCTGTCTGTCACAGTAAAAGCTAGTACCAGTCACTGGGCTTTGGTGACTGTCCAAGCATATTCACTGCTGATGAAGGAAACCTTTCCTGGTTTTGCCCCCCAAAACACACCTGTCACTCAGCACAAGCACTTAACCGGTATTATTTTCATAAAGCACTCCCTATGCTGCTGCAAGTTCAGGAGGATGTAGCACATCACCATCAGCAAGGCTGCTGTCAGTGACTGTGTGTTATTCCTGTTGTGGCTGTCAGATGGCCATGATGGCTTGTTCAGCTCTTATGTGGGGCTTGCAGAGAACTGGGTGCAAGGCAAGTCACAGGGAGGGGTGCAAGCCAACTCAAGCTTGTCCTGTGCACAGCACTAGACTATCAGATGTGAAGCAGATCTGTCAACCACACAGCAGAGTCAAGGTTCCACCTCTTGTCAGGCATTATATGGGACGGGTGTATTTCCAAAAACATGGGCCTCTTTCAAACCCAGACTGGGTGATTCCCAGAAGTTCTGTTATGGAGAGGAAAATCCTCCTCCTGCCTGCCCTTCTCCACCCACTGCTCTCACTGGAGGACAGGCAGGAGGAGAAAAGTGCAATAAGCATGAAGAGGGGCATGTGTGCATGTGCTCAGCACAGGTGCAACAGCATGAAAGCACTCACAAGTGTATGTGAAATGATGACAAAAAGAGGCAAGAGGGCACATTGAAACAAAGGATCAGCAATCAGGAATTAAATATGGAAATGTAGGAGAAATGGATCAAGAGGGAATAAATTGGCAGGAAAGACAGAGAAAGTGTTTGGAGGACTGACAGTATCTGACAGTATGAACCAGGTACACATGGGGACATTAGGAACCGGGCACAAACACACACACAGAATACCACACACCAAAATAAGCACAAGTGACAGATCACAGACTCATTTGGGTGCATCATGCAGGCCATTGCTGCACATTGTGGCAGATCTGATTACACCTAAGCCATCCCTGACAGATGGGTGACTCATCCCTGCCTTGAATATCTCCCGTGCTGGTGGCTCTATGGCGTGCCTTGGCAGCCTGCTCTGTAACCAAACTGCTCCTAGAGTTATAAAGTTTTCCCTGATATTTTTTTACTAACTGTTCCCTGGGTTAGCTCAGGGCCATTATGTCTTGGGCCTATTTGTACCAACCACTGAGAAAAATGGATCCCCATCCTCTCAGTAGCGTTTCTTTATGGATTTGCAGGCAGTGATTACATCTCCCTTCACACATCTTTCCTCCTCAATGAATATATACCAATCTCCTTAATCTTCTAATTCATGCTACGCTTTCCAAACCTATCATTTTTGTCACTCTTCCTGGTGCTGCCTTCAACCCATTGCAATTTTGGGGCTTAGTGGAGACAGCATTAATTCAGCTTCCTGCCTCTTACCTGTGCCATGTCTAGTCATGAAATGTTGAGGACTGGCTTTATTTTCTTTCCTTAATACCATTTGCTTGCCTGAATACCTCTGGCTGTATTCTCCTGAAAGATTTTGTTATGTGCAGAGACAGACAAACACACACATACATGTGAGTGCAGACCCGCACACGCATTTTATATATTTTGTATATATTTTTATTTTATATATTATACAGATTGATATAAATTCCTCACCTAGTAGAGGTTCCAACATTAACAGC
This sequence comes from Taeniopygia guttata, assembly GCF_048771995.1. Classification (NCBI taxonomy): domain Eukaryota; kingdom Metazoa; phylum Chordata; class Aves; order Passeriformes; family Estrildidae; genus Taeniopygia; species Taeniopygia guttata. The sequence goes on from NC_133024.1 coordinate 23,934,549, forward strand.
TGGCTTAGAAGATAAGCTGGGCCAGCTGTGATGAAGAGCACCTCAAGTAGAGAATGAGAAAGATGACAATGTAACATTACACACTGGAAGAAGCCCCATTTGATGGTATCCTGGTGGAGGACTGAACACTGAATATTATTGAAAACTGTGCAGACCATATCCATTTCATAGTGCTCATTTGTCTTCCAGACCCCTGCACACTGCATTCATCATTCTTCCCTCCTCCTTTAGAGCCTTCACTTACAGGACTGGTTAGCCTAGTACTCAACAGGTCTGCCCCCCTGCTGTTAAAGTGATGTGCATGAATGGTTTCTACACAATGCAAAAATGCCTTCAGCACTATGATTTTAGTTGCAAATGGATAACCTACATGAGGAAGAAATCAAGAAAGGAAGGACTGAGTAGGTCATTTGAGATATTATGCAGCTGCCTCCAATTGCTCACTTCAGTTTCTGAAAAGCCTCTTGGGGATTGAATTAGAAGATGGACCTTTAAAAACATCTGGAGAGAATATCCACTCGAGCACCCAATAATGCCATAGTATTTCCTCTATGGATTTCACAGAGAGAGCAAGTCCCAAGTAAAATGTACAACAAACACAACACACCAGGCCTTGGTGAAAAGACATTATGACAATAAAGTGACAATCATTTCGAAGAGTCCCTGATTTCCATCTACAATCAGATACTCACAGAAGCATGCCATTTCTATAGCTAACAGCCTGACTGAAGGTCAGCACTGTGACACACTCTGCCAAGGCACCACTGGCCACATGTTTGCCCTGTCACACCACAGAACTAGAGGGTGTGATAAACAAATAAGACTTTGGCTCTCAGGATTGTGAGACAGAGGCCAGGCTCTGAGAAAGTAATCTGTAACCAGTTATAGCTACAGCCTTATTGCCAGCGACAGCAAGTTATAGATGTGTCTGTGTGGCAGACTAATGGTCAATAATATTTCTTTTCAATACCCTACAGCAACATCAAGCCAAGCATGGTGTTTATTAAGCCTCATGGAATTTCCTGTCTGTTCTAGAATCTGTAAGGTTTTACCCAATTGCTCCAGTCTTAAAAGAAAATCTGAAAAATCAGTTAAGAAATGGAGAAGCATCTCATTCCTCACAATGAAAAGAATATGAGATGTAAAATGTCACCGCTTTGATGTGCTGGCAAACTTCCTGGAATCAGTCATCCAAAGATAACTATGTTTATAAATATTTGAGATATGAAGATACTGTATATAGATTGCATTTTTATTATTATTATAAAAGTGTTTGGGCTTTTTTTTTTAAAAATGGAAAGAAATAACTCTGCAGTATATTCTAAATACATACATTAGAATATTTTGTGCTGTGCGTAGCTTTTTTTAATAAGGAAGAGCCTTAATTCTACTTTCTCTCTACCCCTTGATCAGAGTAAAGTGGCTATTCTCTTCTCAACTTCTCCCAGCAAGAGGTGCTAGGAGGCTGGTGGAACAGCGCTGGAGTTGCCAGCAGCTATAGCAGCACAGGGGAGCAGCACTATGAAGATTCCTTTATCTTGAGGCTTTGTGCTGCCGACCCATAACCCCCCTGTCTAAGAATCTCCCATGTAAAATCAATAGCAATAACAAAATCCCTTGCAGAATTCATAGAGTCCCTTCAGATGATACAGCCAGAACTGAGTGGGAGAAATAGCTGGGGATGACTACAGCTTGTTTCTGTTGCTCCTGGCAGATTTTATTCAGGGCAAGGCCCAGGACTTGCTGCCCCTGGAACTCCACAATCCAGATAATTGCTTTTCTATTCTTTTTACAACTGACATTTCATTCTTAAGACAGGAAAATTGCTGAAGTGCAATAGAAGTGGCTCTCACAGACATGTGAATTCTGTTCCTGCCCAGCTGCCCTCCACGCTCTACCAGTCTGGGACTTTTCACACCCAGCCCTGCCAACACTTCTGCAGCATTTTCTGCTTTTCCTGGCCTCAGGCAAGCTCATCTGCACAGGTCTGCTTGGAGATGAACCTCAGCTGTACCCTAAAAGCATACTCCATCCAAAGCCTGGCCTCTCTGCAGTCCCACTAATACACACTGATCCTGAGCAAAAGACCTTCCTGCTATTCCCATTCCCATGTAAATCCATTCCTGTTTAACTTCTGGCTCTCCCATCTTGCGACTTTATTGACATCTATATTTTCATTTTTCATCTTTCCTTGATTCCCAGCCTTTCCCCCATTATTCCCTGTAACAACAGACAGCATGCCACAACCAATTTCACTTCCACTCAGCTTTATAAACCTCGTCCGAAAAACAAGTATTACTCCACTAGAAAACCGACCTGAAATCTATTGAGCTGATTGTCAACTGGCTCCATGAAACAGAGGGAAACAATTAAAGCATAGTGTTTGCAATAATCACCCTGCAGAGCATTAACTCCCTGTCATTTGAGTCCTGGATTAATGATGCCAATTGGTATCAGCCCTGGCTGGCACATCAGCCTATTCTTACCCACCAGAAGGGTCTCTCCAAGCACAGGGGAGCTCTCGCCTCTCTTATCATGGCTTTTCACCTTCTGCTGCCTTGACAAACTCCACAGCCCAGGACTGCAGGGCCTGACTTTCATCCCAGTCACTTGACAGCTTGTGGCAAATACCAGTGTATGCCAGCATTCACCACCATTCATGCAGATGTAAGACTCACTGGATATTTCACTAGATAGTCAAACCCCCTCCCAAAGTAAGGGCAGAGAGTCTACACAGAAATAGCTGGTGGGAGACCTTGCATCATTTCTCTGTTATTAAATATTAGTTGTTTTGCATTCTTTAAGAGGATGAAGGAAAATTGTGCTCACATTGATATACATGCTTATTTGTGTTTGGGGGAATCAGGATTGCCAGCATTCTAGATCAATCAGCCCTCAACAGGGTTCAAGGTTTGGAGAATCATGCTTCGTTTGCTTTCCCATTGTAAATGTTAACTAAACATAGCTCTGGGGAGAGGTGCCAGTTCAATAGCTCTGGAGATTACCCTGCCAAATTCTTTTTTCAGTCTCAGCACTGTAAACTCAGAGCAATTCCAACTACCATCAGCAGAGCTACTCCAGAATTGCAGTCAGGGTGGATTTTGGTACTGCAACTCTCTATTCTCTCCCACAGCAAGATGTTGACCTAGTTTAACCCCACAGCAATGCTCCCAAGGAGCTCAGCGAGACCCACTTTTAATCCCACAGCAGATACAACACTGGCAGAAACAATGATTAATTTATCAAAGTGGAGGCAATAATATGTCCTCTGCACCACAAACGTGCCTCACATTTTACTCCAGTCCTTGCTGGAAAAACCAACCCTGCTTCATAGCTTTCATAGAATAAAGTCACAGCACCAAGGGGATGGACTTATGCCTATTCACGCCCATTTGAACCAATAGATTTCAATGGAAGGATAATTGCAACAAAATCAAGTGCTCTGAATAAAAATAAAAGCAGCAGAAAGAACTGGAGTAAATGGATGTGGCCACGGGTGACCCTATGCACGTGTCAACAATATAAGCCTAATATACACTATGCTGAAAAGGACTATGGCATTCCCTGCCTCTTCCAGTTCACTTCAGAGTTGCCTGAACCTGTGCTGGAAGTTCCTAAACTGCAGCACTTGCTAGGTTTTGACTGTCTCTGCTCAAGGCATCAGGATACCTGAAGAGCTCCAAGGTACACCAGGTTTTCTCCAGAATTCTCTGTGTCACAGCTGAGAGTCCACAAGACCAAAGGAAAATATTGCCCCCATTTCTCAATTTTCCTTTTCATTGGAAATGCCAATATTTGGCCAGATCAGAGTCATCTACAGAGAGAAAATCTAACTTTTGGAATCTGTTTTGAAATGAAGGAGTGAACTAGCTCACCAAACAATTCATTCTCTTTCTCCATACCTTCATCACTGTGGACTTCCTGCACTGCGCATGTGATGATTTATGGTGTTGACATCATCATGAAGCTCTCTCACTATTTCACAAAAAGCTTTAAAAATAGAGTGTTTTGGCTCAGTAGTGTTGGCTGAGATTCAGTATTAAAGCAGCATGTGTTTGGAGGGGCTGCAGTCCATAAAAACCTCCAAACTTTTGGAGATGCAGCCACCATTTAGGATAAAGGATGGGTGTGTTTTGCCACCTGTAGTGTGGAGAGTAGGTGTTTCTGGACCATGGTGGCCTAAAAGTGAAGAGTAGGACTTGAAAATTTCTAGTAAAAGCAGATGAATGTCACAACTCTCTTTGCTGTCCCATCTTGTGTCCATAAGTTCCCAAAACCAGAGACTTTAATCATCATTGAACCTTTCCTCAGCCCCTTTTTTGTGTATGTAAAGTTGCCTGGAAGAGGGAGGGAATCAGTTTTCTCTGTTTGGAGCTCTCGTGTGAGTACATGCAGGACATTATCTTCACTCCTGAGCACCTCATTATGCAAAATATATTGACAAAAATGAACAAGAGCAGAGCAGAGCAACAAAACAGTCAGATAATTAGAGCAGTCAAAGAATGAAAGGGTCAAATATGCCTGTTGTGGCTGTGAATAGGAGACAGGATATCAATATGAATAAAACAAAGGGAAAACAGCAAAAACAGACCAAACCTGAGACAAACTCCTGACAGCAAGGTATGGCAGTAGGTTGTGGAACATCTCCTAAAGAATGCAACTAGGTCCTTGCTGCTAGAAAACATTTCAGAGGAAACCCACTCAGTGCCCAAGAGGCAGGTGTGCTCTGCAAGAGGGGCCAGATACACTTAGCACTGCTTCCACTTTTAAATGGATGCTTCCATTTGTGTTGCACGTCCCGAGCTCACAGGCAGCCTGCCACTGTGCAGATGTTAAGCAGATGCCATCTCCCTCCCTTCAGTGGTTGGAGTGATTTCAGGATGAGATAGTAATGAGTCCCTGAAAGGCTGTGTGCAGAATGCAGCAGGGTGCAGTATGCTGCACTTTGGTGCGACTGAGAGCCGGGGCTGATCCAGGTAAAATGTTAAGCTATGGTGATGATGCAGGCTGATTTCTCAATGCATTTGTGCACACTCACTCCTTGAGTCACTGCTGAAGAAGCTCGAGGAGAGGCTCCACTGAGCAGCACTGTCAGTGCCCGAATGTATTTGCCATGGCATTCATCCAGTCCCTTATTCTATGTGGGACAGCAGTCAGCACAAGATGCTTCATGGAAGGTACAAATGCACCATGTGGACAGATGTGGAAGTGCTTGTCCCTCTATGCCAGGCTTTGTCTTGGGTTTTGAGACCTAGAGAAGTCTTAAATCTTACTGACTCAATATGGCTGGCTCTTCTTCCCAGAATGTATTCTCCTTGATTAGGACAACTCTGGATACCCTCAATGGATACAGGATCTTTTTTCTTTCTGAGTCCTGCTGAAAGATGGCTATTAATGATGTTACAAGACAATGATTTCTCCAGCCAACCTGCCTGTTACAGGGAAAAAAAAAATACTCTCACTTTTTCATCCTGTAGTGTCATCAAACATCTCCTTGTTCTTTTGTCTGAAAACTGAAGCGCTCTCCTATGAACATACAAGCTTTTACATATCCCTTCTTCTTGGCAACATACAAGCTCTGTGCTTCCCAGACTTTCAAAGAACTTTCTCTTTGGCATGAGAATTCTCCCAGGCATATCATTATTCCCATCACTCAGCTCTCAGATATCTCTTGTCTGAGACAATGTGGCCAGTCCTGCATGCATTTTTTGCAAGTGAGGTGCCAGCACCTCAGTTTGGGATTGATCCATCCACCACCACATTAACATGCTGCCAAGCTGTCCGCACAGTCCCTGCTTCTCTCTGCTTTGAGAAGTAACACAGCAGTGCTCTGGCAGCCTCTGTCTTTCCTTGTCGCCTTCTCAACCTTTGTGGTTTTATTCAGGCCTTCCCTTCATATGCCCCACACTTGGTACTAATGTGGTGTGCATTCAAGAAGTGCATAAACAAAGGATGTAATTACTGTGCCTCTGTTTTGGGAATAGATATATAAGTGAGTGGCCTTTTCAGGGCATTCCTGTAGAAAAAAAAATTGTGTTGTGTTTTCACTAAAACCATCTATTAGTCTTTTCCATTATAATCAATAAATCAGTTCCCTTTTTATATGGTGATGTTGGCTCAGCTGTGATTTTCTGATGACAAAATTCATTACTCAATTGTCTCATTGCTTCCTTTCTAAGTTCAAAAACATCCATTAGCACCACTATGTGAAGCCCCATTAATCTGCTTTCATTATAATAATGTTCTTATTCTTTCTTAGCATCTTTATTGCATCCCACTCATCCTTGTTGTCTCACAGGAGCTTTTAATTAATGCACTAAGAAATGATATAAAGAACCAGCTTTTTTTTTTTTTTTTTCCCCTTAGATCTAGTATTTTGGGTTACTGGACAGAAATTAACCGTAATTACTCAGGTGACCCTATTATAGAATGGAGAGAGCTGGCACATGATGTAATTTGGATGCTTCAGAGCTGACTGGATTTTTCAGGAGAAAGTACAGTCAAAATAACTTTTTACAGGCTCCAAGTACTCATTTGCTGTTGTTCTACTACAGTCTCCCGAAAAACCTTTTTCAAAATGGGCAGGATCTATCACACCTGTGCAATGCTGCATCTGGACTTTAACTTGTTTCATAATGCAAGTCAACAAATACACCCTGCAGCAAAAGAAAATGCTGGAGGGCTTCAAACTAAGGTGAGAATGATTTTTTTCAGTTACTGAAGGCATCAAAAGTAATGTCTTATTCCTCTCCTTTGCCCAAAAACCTGAACCCTGCCTTGTCACTTATACCCATTCTATAAGAAAATAAAATATGGTGCAGAATCACATAGATTTAGTGCCCCTGTTCCATTTCCCACCCTCTTAGTTTCTTCCCACCTTCATGACTTAAGAAAAGAAAACAAACAAACACTTGCTGTTTCTACAGCAGACACACGCAGTGACTCATAGACAGGCTATGGTAGTTGTAAGGCCCCTAGGCCTTGAGTCAAAAAATGTATTTTTTAGTCCTATATCCAACACATTTCCAAAGAGGCAAAAACAGTTTTCTTGGGAGCAAGGGCTTGGAACTGGCTGCTGGCAATTTTACTGTGTATATCCTACTTGAGATTTCCTTTCTGTGAAAGAAGATGGCATGCATTTGGGTGAGGGATTAAAACCAGATGAAAACTATTTGCCCTGTCCTTCCAGTGTGTGTTAGCATAGGAGACAACAACAAATGAGGAATATTAAATTCCCTTCTTTTGCTCCTCACAAAGAGACAAACAAAATTTGTGAACAATGGTTTTCTGGACCTCTCTAATGAAATCACCCCTGCACCTTAAACGTTGTTAGTAAATGGAAAATTGGCATGTTTACTTCCTTCTAGGAGACCAAATGTAGAACTGCCTAGAAAAACAGGCAAACAAAGGGATATGTTGTGAACTGATATCTCTGACAAGTCAGAGGGAAGAAAAAAAAGTGTACACATATTATAAAATTTATCATTAAAAAATAGAAAATCCAAACCCAAGAACTTTGCATGATACTTCAAAAGAAAAGAAGGAAAGGGGAGGTAGAAGGGGAGAACAAAAGGAAAAGAAAATCTGTCAAGAATTTTCTCACTGCATCCAAAATGCCTCAGTGAGCTGAGATACAGAAACAAGCTAATTACTGTCTTTCTTTTGCTCTTCCAGTTCTGAATTCCACACACAACATTTTTTGTGATTATTAATAAAGGAACACTTTCATCTCCATCTTATTAAGAGTTCTGGGGGTAGGAGAACAGTATCTGACAGATACCATATGGGATAAGGTGGAAACAGGAGGGAATGAAGGAAAGGAAAATAGAAGCAAGGAGGTGACTTAAAAATCCCTCCATAGCGCCTAGAATGTGCAGCCAAACTACTGGAGCTTTCTATACTATTGGAGCAATTTCTGCTCTTCTACACTCTTTAATATTTGTTTCCAAGGTTCTGAAACATAGGGTGGCAGGGAACAGGATTTGTCCTCTGCATGAATAAAGGGTCTCTGTGTCCATGAAAAGGCGAGTCCAACATTTGAGGAGTTAGAGAAGCTGTGGGACAGACATGAAAAGCACGGGCAGAACTCTGTGTTGAGCCCAGGAATGCAGTCAGAGCTGCCACACTGGCAGAGCTGGTAAGGGGAGCCTGAGCTGGGAGCAGGAGGGAACACTGGCAGACCTGGTGTGGAAAGACCTGATCCTGAAAACCCAAACCTGGTCTGGAAAGACCTGGTCTGGCTGCCAATAGAAACAGAGATCCACTGGTTTGAAGAGGCTTCATATGGCTCCCAACCATGCGTGGTCCTACTCCAGCCTTTGCTTTCAGGTCCTTGCTTCCACAAACATTGCAATGCTGGAGTTAGAAAAACAACAGAAATTCTTACAGCACAGCCCCCCATCTCCTTTGGGGGACTGAATATTTTCCTGGTTTGGAAGAGCAGCCTAGAAGAGCTGCTTTTTTGAATAAGCCAGGAACCAGGAGGCTCAGAGGAAGAACACCAGCTCCTGAATTCTGTCTGTACTGCACATGACCAGTTCAAGCACCTGCCTAACAAACATAAAAGCACTGTCTCTCTTTTCACAGCGCCAATGTCTGTATTTCATACAGCCTTTGCATCCTGTCTTATCAGCAGTGCAGACCAAGCTAAGCAGGAGATAACAGACCCTTGGGTGCAAACCCCTGAACTTGTCTGACAGCTATTTGCTCATAGCAAAACAAACCCTTTTTCTTAGCATTCATGAGATACTGACCAAAGAATATGGTGGGGAGAGACACAGAATCTGTCAAGCGTTTTTACCTGTGATCACAATGTCAATATTCAAACTCCCTCCAGGCTATAAATCCTCGAGCAAATGGAGATGCACAAACTATTATATCATCTATTTCCCCAGACAACAGGAAATTTCTGCATGCACCACTCAGCCAACCAGAGCTCTGTACCTAAAAGTCACAATTTGTTCAAATCAAACCCTCATCTGCTGGGGTTTCATCATTACACTTACCCAGAGGCAACAGCAGGTAATGCTCTGCCATTTAGTACAACATCTTCCAAGAAATTCTTCATTACAGAGCAGAGCTTAATAACCACTGTTTTGCATAGAATGAAAAAAACCCTCACATCAAAATAAAATCTATCCTTCGTATGGAGCACTGTGGGCTTTTAAGACATGTTTTGTAGTATGCATAAGGATCTCTGGATTAGTTGTTCACATCTTTTTGCTCCAAAGAAATTATAGATATTGCATTACTTAAAGGGACCATCCATGACAATGCAGCTGGTCCCATCAAATCCATTGAAATCACTGAGATTCAGCTCTCCTCCTGGCGTTTTGCTTTGTAGCTGCAGGAAAGCCACAAGGATAACCTGTCCCAGGGCAGATACCTGGTATAAATGCTCACTAATGCACTGTATGTCCTCTCTTCCTTGTCCTGACAGAAAGATGTTGGCTGGATTTGGGAAAGGGCTAGTAAGCACAAAAAAGAGAGGTGTCAGAGTATTTCATTGCCATGCCAATGTTGTGCTGCAGGATAGTCCATAAGAGGCCAGGTAGGAGGCTGTCATAATTTAAACATCCCTGGTTATCCTGAGAGAGGATGCTCAGAGGACTCAGAAGCAATACTCCAAAAACTTGGGTTGGTTTAAAGCACCTTCTTCCTCCAACTAGATCAGTTCGTAGCTTATGTTCCAAAACCAACAGCAAATATAGGTGGGGAAGCTACAAATCCGAAGCTGTTTTCCTTTGTAGCAAGCTGTGTAAGCAAATAAAATAAAAAAAAAAAATCCCACATTCCAAGTGTCAGATACAATTACCCCCCTACCCACCCATACTCATGAATCTCCTCACATTGAGTCTTCAGTATTGAAGGTGAACACTAGAGTTTTTCACAAGAGATTAAAAAATCTGGGCTATTCTGCTACCACCACCACTGCAAATACTCAGAGGAATCTGTGTAAAAGAAAACTTCCTGAAAAGCTTCCTGAAAAATGACTGTTTATATTCTCTTTGGGTTAGGAGGGGCTAATAGGTGGCAAAACACCTCCTTCCAGAGTACAGAGCAATCACCGCTCTTACATAAAACAAGAGTTAATGATTCTGCTGATTTACAACCTATTTTCCACTAATTCATCCAGCAGTGAATTCTCAAGAGTCTTTCACCATACGCAAATCTGGAATACAGGACAGTGATAAAACTATGTTTAGCTAGAAGAAGATGAAAAAACAAATGCTAGGTAGGAGCCAAAATTTCAAATCTAGGTTAATTTGTTAATGCCTTGTAACTTTTTTTTTTTTTTAAAGAAGGACACTTTGAACAATTTTCTTCGAGCTTTATAAAAAAAAAATTCCCTCTTGCTTTCAAAGTAAACCCAATAGGGATCAAGGCACATCAATTTTGCTAATGGAACCTGGTTGCAGCCTTAATTATTATTATCTCTTTGTGATAGATTAACCATTTACCCAGATTATATAGACATAGTGAGATTAGATTAGATAGCCCAGGCTCCATATGCTTTTTTCTATCTCCCTGTGCAATATAGCAGTCAACTAACTGAATCCCTGCTTGTGCTCCTGGTAATGAGATATCTTACTCCATTTACTTTAAACTCTGTTTTCAATAAAAATTGATCAGGTTTCAGAAAGAAGAGGTAGCAAAAGAGGTATTTAGATTTGAGGGTTACCCTAATTTCAAAAGCCTAATAGTGATGGGATGTAAGACCATGCAGTATTCTTCAAGGCCAGCTGTTATTTTCACAGCAAGTGAGCAGAGGTGAAAAGAAAGACCCACAAATGCAAGAGACATTGCAGGTCTCCTACAAAGGTGCATCTGATGACAGGCTCCTACAAGGAAATGGGGACACTTTAGTTAGCAAACTGTATGGGATACAATTCCTTTGTAAAAACAAACCCTGGGATTAAAAGAGCAAGCTTGGATAAATCCTGTGGGGTTCTGAATGTATTTAAGGAGGTGCAGCCAAGTTTTCCTAACTGAAAGGGCAAGGAATAAAATCTGTCCTTATTGGGTTTGCAAGGTTACCTCACCCAACCCCCCCCCCCCCCCCCCCAGTAGGCTTTACCATCATGGGATGAGATAATAAGAAAAGAAGAAAAGTTTTCTTCCTTTTTAACAATCTGAACCTTGGAAAACAAGGATGGAAATGTTGCACAGACATGGAATGGATACCCCTAAGCAATTATCTGCTTTGCAGTCAGAATGTCCAGCATAATTTTTTTATAAATAAATGTTTAATCATCTTTTATAAATAAATGTTTAATCATCATCTTATTTATTTTATAAATAAATATTTAATCTGTAAAAATATTAGAGCTTTCAAGATAATTTTAAAAGACAGGCCTTTTCCTCCAGAGCTTCTGTCCTACAGTATCCATTTGATATCCATTCCATATCAAACTGCAAACATGGATATAGCCTTGCTCAGAGAAACCTGCATTCTGAATGCTCTCTGTTGGGAAAGGTTGTAAGGCAATTTGGCATCAAAGGCTGGCAAGAAATATAAATCCCTTCATGGCATTTGCAAGGTCTTGATTCTGCCCTGAGACTTCTTCCACAAAAAAGTCAGGAGTAGTAAACAGTAAGGACAGCACATCACCTCCTCATTCCAAGAACACCTGACTTAACACTAAAGGCAACTGTGCTCCAAATTCTTTTGTTCATTTTGCTGATGAAAGCCACAAGAATCTGGCCATGTTGAGCAGCTGTTATAGATGAAAATACCATCCCATACTTTATGTATAAGTTTTTCAAGGATTTTTTTTTTTTAAATTCTGGTGAACAAGTTTCTTCAAATGCATCCTGCTAGCTCTCATGGAATCTCCTGTTTGCCCTTTATGCATCCTATATTTTGCTTTAAAAAACAAATTCTGTTCCCCAGGTACTTCTCAGATAGAAATAAACGTCAGCAGGTTATTCACATAGGAAAATTTATCAAAAATTTGGAGAAATGCTTAAAAATGGCATTTATTCAGCACAGGCCATCAGGATGCTCTGAAAAACCTAAGTACTAAGGACAGCTGGAGAAAGGTTAGAAAATCAAGCTACATTGATATTGCTCTCTGGCTCTTTCTTCCAGGAGTCCCATGTTTGATGTTACACTGTACTCTGTATTTGAGTTGGCTTGTTCCCTTCCTCTGTCCTGCCTCATTCCACCGCTTGCACGTACACCTGTCAGCTTAATTCCTTCAAAGATGGAAAAGACCACCATTTTTCCTTCCCTGTGCCTTGTAATAATGAAAAATTGCAGGGGAAGACAGAGCAATGCATAGAGGGAACTCTCTTACCCCCCTTTCCATATGGCTCTGGAGTGTGGAGCTGGGGGCTGCCACCCACTCACTTGATTAAAGTGCTTCCTGCTTTTGAGATTGCCTTTTTCATTTTCTTTTTTTTTTTTTTTCCCTAATTTTTTTTTTTTATTTCCCACGAGGTTGGGTGGAGCTCTGCTTTATTTCTTCCCTTCTTCGGGGCTTGATTGTTTATATTTTTCTGTTCTGAAAGCTGTGTGAGTCACACTTTGATTTACAGCCAGGAGAGCCAGGAGACCCTAATGAAAGAGCAGGCTGCAAGGGTAATTAATACCTACCAGACATTCAACTGCACCATTAGTGAGCAATATGTGCCTCTGTGTGTGCGTGAGCACTGGCAGCTGGAGATGCACAGGCAGAGATGATGATATCCACTCGTACAGCCCTGAGCACCCGGTTAACCAGCTCCTGACACCCGAGGGAAAAAGACACACCCAAAGGAAATTTCTGTCCCAGAGAGCGAAGCTGGAAAGGGGCCGGGGTCATGGTGAGAGGAGGTAACTGCAGGAAGCCAGGGAATGGGCTGCCACTGAGGGATACAGGAGGGAGGCTGGTGCAGAGCATTGATTGGGGATGCTGCGATGGAGAGAAGTCGGGAGGGTGATGGATCACTCTTGCTTAAAACAAACAAAAACCAGGCAGCTTGCCAGGAACGGCTTAGGCCAGTTTCATTAAAACTCTTCATTCATCATGCTGAAACGAGGCGGTATTTGTTATTGCAGCCGTGGTGTGCTGGTGCAGGAGCTATTACGAGAGTGGGTGGCAATACAAGGAGGGGGCAGTGGGAGGAGATGGGAGGGTAATGAAGGATGGAGGCGACTGGGAGGCGACAGGGCTCAAGTATCACTTACCATCCACTGGAGTGACAAAAATCACCCCCTATCTCCTGCATGGATCTGAGCTGATAAGGCTTCACATCCATCCAGACAAATTTCCAGGATGGGAGAGGATTCCCTGCCTCCAGGTGTATTTATTCCCATCATTAGACCAAATAACGGCACCAAAACATGCTGGGGCTCGCTGTGGTGCCAGGCTCAGCTGTGGTCATGAATCCACTTAATGTCACCTCAGGAAATCCTAACAGCATGATGCTCAAATAAAAGCACTACACCTGCCTGGAGAGGGACTGGATGGATCTCTTACACCTTCTCCATCTCTGCAATCCGTATTAGATTCTGCTCTCACTGCCCATGTATCCAGGGAAAGCAGAAACTGCCTCACCACGTGGCTGTGACTCCCTCACCCTTGACTTTAGTCTCACTTTCCACTTCATTGCATCTCCCCGGCAGCTCTGAGGACACAGCACTGCCAACACAAAGCACACCACCATCCCTCAACACGAGCTAAGGAGGGCATGGCACTACCTGCAAGTGGCTTTGTGAGTGACCTTAATGCCAGCACCAAATCCCCTCCAAGGATGTAATCTTCCTGTCCACCTGCATCCAAACAAACTCCTCTCTGAACTTTTTTGTCAGGTTCCCAGGCGGTGACCCACACACCCTTGCAGCTGCATGGTTGGCATTAAGGCCAGCCTTTGATTTTAAACCTTGGTGACTGCAATTCCTCCAGAGAAATCAGTCTCCACCTAAGTGTACCTATTAAGTGACATCCATGCTGGCTCGTGCACAGGGAGTGCAGCTGTGTAATGTTTGTGTGCTGTTGTGTGTGGTGGGGGAAGAGAAGGTGAGAGCTCGGTTCATTGTGATGTGTTTTACTGAGCAGCAAGAAGCCCTGCTTGTACACTGATAAGAGAAATCCAGGAATACAACCATCGAAGGATTGAGATGAAGGAAAAAAAGGAAAAAACATGTGTGTGACAGGGAACATGTACACTCATTTATTTATTATTTACTTATCTTCACACACACACAGCAAAAGAGGCCTTGGGGTGTGCACATCCATGTGTCTAAGCTGTGCCACCAGCCTGGCTTGAAATCACAGGCCTTGAATTCCCCAGTCTGAGCTGCTGCTTGGAGTAAGAGCTGGTATTTATTTCCACAGTATGCTTCCTTTCCAAGAGAAATTCTTTGTATGTCTGAGTGACCTGACAATCAGCCTCAAAAGTAAGAAAGCTGTCTCTGGGGAGACATTGGAAACACTGAAATAGGTGCCCAGAGGGGCCTCAGAGGAAACTCAGCATCCCTCTCTGCCACAGTGCTGGAGACAGGCCAGTAATATGGTGCCTGTGCATCATGGTGCTCACCCTCCTCACACTCCAGATATAGAAACAAGTGTGGTATCATGGTGAGAGCAACTGATAAGTTACACCTGCAACATCGCCAGTCCATCCCAGTTGCAGCTAAAGGGTGGTTTTGCTACGTTGTTTGGTGCCACATAGTACAGGCTACAAACCAGCATGCTCACTGGCTATGTTTGAAAGGATCTGCTGCAGGAACAGCAGCTGCATAATGGTAATCAGCACTGGCCCAAAATTTTTGAAAGAAACATTTTCTGGGAGAAAATTCAAATTGAACCAAAATGGCATATTTTGCAGAAAAGTACCAATTGCACTGAAATCTTCAAGGAAAAATTTCATGACAGAATCTCATTTGGATAAGGCTGGGGAAAAAAATAGGTTGATATTGCATTATATGAATATAACACAAAGAGGAAGCTAAATGCCTTGGTAAGTTGGAAGTAAAACAGTTTTAGACTCTTTGTAGATGTTTCCAATAGTATAACTTTCTCCTCCATTTTTCCTCAGGTCATGTGACAAAATTTTTTAAATCTTAGACTTTCCAGAGATGAAAAACTGGTTTTCGGTCACTTAGAATTTCTCCAAGAATAGATTTTTTTTGGCATTTTTACCCATTTTCATCTAGTGAACAGAGAAATGAATGTCATCTCTCCCTAGAACCACAAGTAATCTCTCAGTGGAGACAACCCCAAATCTGGGCACAGCTGTATCTGATCTAGGAGCATTCCAAGCCAATGGGTGAGCAGTTCCTGACATTCATATTGCTCATGTCTTTACACATATATGTCTGTCCTTAGGGGTAGTAGACCTATTTAGGCTGTGGAGAGCTTAGACTTGCCTGAAGGGACTGAAAATGGTACCCCTCCACAGGACTGCTATGACTCAATGTCAGAAGCAGGG
The DNA here is from genome assembly GCF_048771995.1 of Taeniopygia guttata. NCBI lineage: Eukaryota > Metazoa > Chordata > Aves > Passeriformes > Estrildidae > Taeniopygia > Taeniopygia guttata. The sequence goes on from NC_133024.1 coordinate 23,949,966, forward strand.
ACAGGATTTAAGCCTTACACCTCAACATCCCACTTCCCTGTTCTTCCAGACATACAACACTCATTTGGTACCCAAAGTGCTGGGCTGGTTTTCCAAAGTGTGCCTTGCCTTATAGCTGATTAATAACTCACCTGCTAGAAACTTTCTCCTAATGCTTGACCTAAATATTCTCTGCATTTCTCCTGTTGGCTACTAAGAATAATTGGTCTCTTCTCTTCACAACATATTCCTTCATATATCAGCAGACAGACCTCACATCTCCCTTCTGCCTTCCCTGTTCCAGCCTTCATCAGCCTTACACCAAGGGTGAGGGTGTAATTTGGACCATTCACACACAGCTCTTTCAGCCTTCTGCTCAGAGGGCTTCCAGCGTGAAGAATTAGTCTGGTTTTCTCCACTTTGATGGTACACAGGGGTGTTCTCCTTGTTTCTCCAATGTGTGCATGGCACAGCTGTGACTCAGGAAGCTAGAATTAAAGAGAATCATATTTGTCCATTTACATCGATTGTGAGACTGAAAGGTTCTAACAAAGCCTATTCTAAAATCAATTTTTTCTGACTTAAAGTGGCCCTTCTGCATTCCAGTAATGAGAATAAAATACTGCATTTCACCAAAATCCTATTACACTGTCATGAATATCCCATCACACTGTCAAGAATCAGGTGATGGTGCTCTGTGGTGTCGCCCTTATTGATGGGAAATCATCCTGCTTAAAGGTTCAGTTTGAACAAGGTCTCAGAAAGCCTGGATCTTTTTCTGTGGTGCCTTGAAGCCCTGTGGTTCCTCCTGAGCTGCAGCCATCCTGGTGATCCCTGCCAGTGCAGATCCTCCTCCACACTGCACCAAGTGGGCAACTGAATATCCTCATTATTTTTCAAGAGGTGCCCATCAACCTACAGGATGAAGTTCAGAAGAGAGAATTGACATAGGTGGCTTCTTTCCTGCTGATGCCACTGTGCATGTTCAGGAGTCAGGGCTGCAGCATTTCCTCTCAAGCACCACATCTTTGGGTCATCTTGGTCCAATGTGTCATTTTGGTCCATGTCCTCCATCTGGTAATTTTTACCAGGAGCCCCAGGAAGCTGGAGAATTCTCATTTAATGGACACACAGGGATATGCCACTCCTCCCAGGTAAGCATATTCTTCCCTGCTTTCCATATTTCTAAAAGATTCCAAATCAAGGCTCAGACATTTCAGCTTGGCCAAAGAGGGAAGGGAGAAAAGCAAAAATAAAATCTGAATCAAAACTTCTGAAAAGTTGAGGAGCATGAAAACTCTTGGGTCCAGATCCAGGAATAAATTTTACAGCTGGCACCTGTTTGCCTTCATTACAAATGAAATGCAAAGCTCTGATTACACCACAAGCTTCAAGGCACTTAAAAGCTAACTGCAGATCAAACTTGTTCCGATGAAGCCATGTTCCACCCTGTCGAATTAGTTCCTGCTTTCTCCAGATGGCATCTCCCTTCTCTTATCTAAACTAAAATAAGTGTGTAAAGGAATCCTTCTGGGTTGTCTTCCCGTTTTTCACTTCAAGGATGCTGCTATTTCTTCCGCTCCTCTCAGCAGAAATCAGGAAGGTAGGGCCCTGCAGCAGTACCTCTTACACCAACAAAAGCCCCAGAAATTCCACCTAAATGTAAGAAAACACTTTTTGACTAGGAGAGTGATCAAACACTGGAACAGGTTGCCCAGACAGGTTGTGGAGTCTCTGTGGACATGCTCAAAAGCCAACTGGACATGGTTCTGGGCAGCCTGGTCCAGCTGGCTCTGCTTGTGCAATGGGGTCAAACTAAATGGTCTCAAGAGGTGCCTTCCAAACCCAAGAGTTCTCATTAATTCATTCAACATCTCAGGGCTCTGCTTTGCTGAAATCAACGGGGTTATGCTGAGGTTTTCACAGAAAGTTGTGGAATACAGAAAGTCTTTACTAAGACAGAACCTACCCTTCAAAATTCATTTTAAAAGAAAAAGTAGAATAAAAATCCCCACCACTAAATGGATACACTGTAAGTGTGATAGCTGCACAAGTATGCTAATGCAAGGAAATGCTAGAACTACATGGCACATATTCCTTAAATAACAAGATATATTGTGTCACTCACTTCTCTTCATAACTTATGCAGCATACAGATGAGTGAGGCAAGATTTCTCAGCTCCACGACTTATCTGTGCCTTATCAAACCTTAATATTCTGCTAGTGTAGTTTGTTCTTTCTTTCCTTCTTCCTTTTTTTCTTTCTCCCTTTCTTTCTCATTCCAATAATTTTTCCTGCTTTTATTTTCCTTTCTCTTACTCACTTCCTTGTTTTTCTTTAAAAAACCCAATAAAAATCCAATTGAAATGCGGATAAAAAGAATAAATTTACATTTTTGGAGCCTATAGTTGAGATTTACAAGGCTGTGTGAGGGGTTTACATGTACATCTCCCATTTATTTACTTGGTAATTCCTACAAAAAGCTCTCTGACTCTATGTACAGAACTAGAAGTGGATTACCTTCTCCCCACCCACATAAAAATCTTCTGGTCTTCTTTGGGAGAGTTATACTCCAACCTGCCTTTATTGATATTTTCTTGTGCATTGCAAGTATGATCTTTTCCATAGTAAGAGATGACTATGCTAGGACCACACCTAGTTTGCAAAATGGGGAGGTGGATGTGATTCAGGGAGCCCTTTTGATATCTAAACAATAATCAGCATTCATTCTAAAAGGTAGTGCCAACTGTCCCTACACCAATAAATACCTCCTTTGCTACGCACAAGCACAGATTTCCAAGTTTCCCCTGACAAAAAGGCTGTGCTTTCTGCTGAGGTGTGCCACCCTGACACATCAAGCATCCTGGGCAACACTCACAGACTTCCTAGAGGGCTTCCACAAATCCTTCAGCAGTGCCCAGTAAAAGAAGGGAAGAACAGCAGCTGCCATTCCTGACAGGTAACCAGAAACCTGAGAGCTGCTCCATAAAAAAACTGGACCTTTTTGAGGACTGACAGTGACAGACACTGCCAGACCCCACTCTTATCTGGCAGGCATGGTTGATTTGTTCTTCCCACTGCCGTCGTATGGGATTCCCCCTGCTCTGTGGCCACATCCTGCAGGCTCAGAGGGTTTGATGGACTAATTGCCAAGTTTATATGTAAAGGGTCTCATGTGGAATTGGCTGGAAGCAGGTGGGAAGAGCCAAGAGGCACAGCAAGCAGCGTGCTGGTAACAGATAATCCAGCCCTGACAGCGGGGCTGGCATGGCCTGCCCTCGGAGGGGAGATGAGCATGTTATCTTCCAGCTGCACGTGCCCAGCAGCCGCTCCCACTGCTCTGAGCGGAGATTTAGGCACTTGCAGTTCCCATCTTCTCAGTATTTTAAAGCAAGTGAAGTTATCTGCTCCCAAGAAGGGGAATAAAATGGGAGTTCACCGTGCTGCCACACATTCCTCAAAGAAGACGTCCCATCTGTGGTCAGGGTGTTTCACAGGGCTGCTCTCACATGGCTGTTCTTCAGCTGGGAGAGCAAATGCATTTTTCCAGGGGTCTCTCCCAAAAATCCAATGGATGATAAGAGAGAGGCGATTCTTCTTGGTTATAAGACCCCTTTGGATCTGTCGCTGTTGAGGCAGGACGGGAATGAAGAGACTCTGATTAGAAGGCTGCTGAGAGTAAAACTCTGATTTATTCAAAATATACTGCTTTTTTATACAGAGTTTCGTGAGGACCAACTCCATTGGTCCTGAAGTGAAAACAACCACACCATTGGTGCAAAGTGCTTGACACACAGTTATAGAACTGAACTATAAATAATGTGAATAACAGAAGAGATAAAGAATTATTTACATTCTTTTTCAACTCTTTCCCAGGCTTCTGCCTGGCTAGAAACTCCTGTTTCTCTCTTTGACTGAATCTGAGACCTACAGGATCTATCCTACGTGCAAATATATGCTTGTATCTCTTGAAGTTTGTCATAGTTTTCCAGTATCTGATAAGACAATATTGGCTTCTTTGAACATGAAGCATCATCACAAAATTCATAGACTCTTCTCTCACCTCCAGATACACCACCCTCTAGAGCCCAGTAAAGCTCACACCTTCACTGAACCATGCTGTGTACATCCAACATAGAGCACTAAAACCTTTATTTCTTCCCCTCCTTCCCTCCCTCCATTCCTCCCTTTGTCCCTCCCTTTCACATATCATCCTCAACTGGACAGACACTCAGCCTCAAAAGGCACAAATGCACAGAACATTTTGCTCAAATGCAGAGCCCTCACTCTACACACTTCCCTTCCCCAAAGCCTCACCTAAAATAAAGCAGGAGATATCCCAGCTCCTCACTTTCCACTTCCTGCCCTTATTAGTTCACAGCCTGCAAGCGTATGGCTCCTAATACTGTGCACAACATCTGCTTTAAACTAAAAAAGCAGCAAGAAACATCACGCATTGCTGGCTTTTAGGCAGAACTTATCTGCAAATAAAACAGACAATGTGCCTGTGTGTCCAATTGGGGTCTTTTGTTTCACTGCTGATTATTTAATTTCAAGTGCCCTGAGTGTCTCAGGCATTTACCACAAATGAATGAAGATGCAGCTCCTGTGTGTCAGGAATATACAAGCTCAATTCAACAGAATACAATGAGTGAAGGTCATGAAAAAGCAGGGGGATAAGCAGAGGCACGAGTGGGTGGTTAACGGCAGATCATTATTACTCAGCAAGGCCTAGACTTAAAAGAATGGCTTCTATTTTGGAGGAGCTTTATTACCTCTTTCTCTCCCCACAGGCGAAAGAGTGAGGATGGGTTCAGCCGGCTGATCTGGCTGAGATTTGGCAAGTGGTGTCCTGAACAAGCTTGGGGATGGTGCAGCAGGCAGTGAAGAAGGGAGCCACAGATGAAAAAAAGCTTAAGGAGAACATCCATGCTGTCACACAGCTCCTTGAGGCATCCAAGGACCAAACTCAGTTTCTCTTGACTCTCCATAGCACTCAGGGACAGAGACAGGGAAAGTCAAAGCACAGACACTCCAAAGCCAGACCACAGTGCCTGCTGCACTCAAGATGCTGCAGAGAGGAGCAGGCAGGGAAAAGGTTGTGGGATTTGTAAACTGAGGGTGAGAAGGTGGTGCTGGAGTTGCTGAATTTGATTTGGTCTGGCTCCCAAAACACATTCATGGCAATGGAAACAATTCCACCCTTTCTGTAGGTGCTGAGGGAGGCCTCCCTCAGTACTGAAGCTCAGTCTGAATTTCCTTTATGACCTGGTCTTGCATAAGGCTTCAGATGAGTCAGGTGTACCCAGATCATCCTTAGTGAGGAGCACAGTCCATGCTTTGTGAGTAACCCATCGTCTGCAACCACAGGCACTTGCTTAGCAAACAGGTTTTCTACTTAACAATATTTACTTCTTCTGAATCTCTGAGGCTATTTTGCTATAAATGTTCCAGCTTCCAACAGTACATTTTGGTCATTATCAGATTAAAAAAAAAAAAAAAAAAAAGTGAAAAAAGAAATACTTTTCAAACCATTTTTTTCTAAATTTGACTGCCAGTCACAATTCTCAACTCAAAAAGCTCCTTGGCACAGCACTAGAAAAGCTATAAGCTCCAGAGCTTCACTATTTAGTTTTCTCAATCTCTAGATGTATTATTTTACTTCTTGGCAATAATGTCAGGGACATAATCCAATAGAAATGCAGAGAAACAAAAGAACCCAAAATTTCAGAACAGCACAAAATGGTTTTCAGTGCTTTCTTTATAGAAAGTGGAGGAAAAAAAAATAAAAGAAAAAGAAAAAAGGAAAGGAATCCTAACATTATCAGTGTAGAGATGACACAGCAGGCACACATTTTGGGAGGCGAATCTAGAACTCCCTTCTGGCAGGAAGTCTTTGTCTACTGGAACCAACAAAAAACTCTCCCAACTGCTGCCTGTCCCCTCCATGATTCAACAACACTCACCCACTCACCTCCTTGCCAGGTTAAAAGCTACATTTTTCAAAGAGAAATTTATAGAGTGACCAATCTCATTTGCATGCCCCACTACTCAGCTTCCCCAGGGCAGGATAAATTTCTTTTCACAGGTGTCCATGAGACTGACTTTCCCAGAATGCACATCCCCATGGGTGAGATATCCTGAACATAAACCACCCATCGCCAGCACACTCCCTGGTTGTGTTTGCCATCTGAATCTTGCTTGTATTTCGCCTCAGTTCTCTCTAGTATTCGTTTGTTCTTGCTGCAAGATCATCAGGGTAGGAATGTTGCTCTGTTTTATAGAAGTAAAATGCCCACAAGGAATAACAAGAAGAAGGAGAATCAATGTTTATAGTTTTCAGGGTGCCTTGAAATTCTGAGATTAAAGGTTCTTTTTGCTGTTGTTCTAAAGTATGCTCTTAAACAAATAACCTGCTGTTTTCAGCTACCAGGATGCATCCCTTTTCCTACATTATTATTATTACTCTAAAAATGTTAAATGGCCCTTCATTTTCTTCAAGGATCAAGAGTTTATGACAAATACCAATTTGTTCCTGACGCCGAGGAGCAAGCTGATGAAACCAAGTACACACAAGTCCATGCCTGAGACACAAAAATAGATGCCCCTGATCCCATCTGTCTGCACTGCCTTCCCTCTGAAATGCACTTTATCACTGCACTAACTGCACAAGGAGCATGCATTAAAGGTGGGGTAGCAAAGAGTTGAAAGTACAAAGAACAAGACTGATTGGAGAAAGGGCAAAAAGATTTGCTGCAAGGGTGAAACATTACAGAGCAGATGATGCCAACAAGCAAAGATTTCTCTGACAGGCAGCATGTCTGCGTTCTCCTAGTCATGCTGAAGGGGAGGGGGAACATTTCCCTGGCTGATTCTCAGTAGCTCAGAGGTTATATATTTACAACATTTTTTATATTCTCAGACCTTTAAGTTCATAAAATATCCTCTGTATGGTACAGCATTACAGTTAGATGTCTTGGGTTTTAGAGGGAGGTATTTAGGAATAAAAACCCCTCCCCACACACTGAGCAAGTCCAAAGCAACCTGTCTACTCAACAAGAAAAGCCCTGCAAAATACAGCACAGTCATTTGGTGTCAGAAGGGTCAAGGAGGTGCCAGAAGACCACATATAACTTTAATACAACAATATTTACAGTCACCAGCTTTGTGTGATGGTTTCAACAACTATGGGGCTACAGGGCCATGATTGTCCCAACCCAACCAGTGAGTCTCAAGTAGATTTTTTGCCAGTTCAGGACTCCTCACATATTTGGTCCCAATACTACACGTTAGTGTGGCATAGAGACCACTGCAAAGATGATATTGTATTATAAAACTCAAACAGTCTAAAGCCTTCCTGGGATTACTTTTGGATACTAAATGGAGTCTGGATTCATGGGGTTGTCATTTGAATGCGAAAGCAGAGAGCTTCAAATGACATCTTTCTCACTGGTGCTGGTGGGATGGCAGAAGAGGATTTATTTGAACTAGGGAAAAATTCTTAGCAGAATATTAGAGAGTTGAGAAACATGTTTTTTAGGATCCAAAAGTTTTAGCAGTCTGGTCTACTAGATTGCTCTCCAGACACCAGACCAGGCCAGATCAAGCCCTGTGAACAAAAAGTAAAAACAAATTTCAAGCCCTAAAAAACAGACACCAATCTACAGAGCTTTCCAGAGCATCCATGAAGGTCAAGGCCAGAACTCCAGTTCAAGCCTTCTGCCTGCAAGATGCTGTAAAAGCAGAAGAGGAAAAGAGAAGTGATGGGGTTGCAGGCACAGAACATACCTGGGGAGCTGCTGCCCACCACGTACTGCAGGATGGCCCAGGCACCCATGCAGTGTGATGCCCCTCAACATAGGGGGCCAGCCATAGGGAAGAAAGACCAGGAGGTCAGGGAACTGCAGAAAACTGTGGGAAATGGCACACGACTGCAGCAGTCCTTTCTCCCTGGCAGCACAACAACCACCCACGCTTATTAACTAACTCGTGGCTATTTATTTTTAAACTCATGGGAAGGGCAGCAGCTGAAGCAAAATTGTCACCTGATGATGCCCAGAAGGGTATGGATTCAGGCCTCGGACCTGCTAGGGGTGTGTGTTGTGCCAGTTTTTTGGCATATCAGCCCCTAAAACTCAGGGAGCACTGCAGCAGGGAGCAGGAGCCTTAAATGGGGAGCTGCCTTGGCCCCAAGCCTATGAGCAAACTCCCTGACGGGTAGGGTGGCAGACAAAGCTGCAGGTGGAGAGAGTGCTTAAAAACCACCACCATACCTGCCTTGCCCTCCAGGGACTCGCACAAGCCTCTGAACGAGGACAGGGGCACTGTGGCAGTGCCAGGTCCCGGGCAGAGCTCCCAGGGCCGGTGCAGGTCAGGCGGGCAGGCAGCAGCAGGTTCCCTCTGCCTGGCCCAGGGGAGGTGACAGGGCACTGCTCCCAGCCCGCTCTCCGGCGAGGCAAATGCCACGGGAAGCGATGCCGTGCATCCCCATTTGTCACCAGGGCCGGCATTAACAGAATGTTTAAAAGTCATGATGTCATCGCTATTAATCAGGGCCCCGCTGGGCCACGCTCCAGTGCTGCATATTAATCACCAGCGGCCCCAGGACTTGCTTATCTGGAGAGGCTAAGTTTAGATCCATAAAACATGATTTATTTTTAAAAGTAGCATTATTAAAGATGAGCTACAGCCTTGTTCACACTCCTGCTGGAGTCTCCCTTAGGAAAAGGTTGGTATTTTGGAGTTGGTACGGACACAGTCCTTATTATTTTGAGCTTGAGAAAACTGTCAGGTGTAATATGGGCTTTTGAATGTCTTGGACTTCTCCCCTTCCAGGAGGAACCACCCAGTGTCCCCAGTAGAGTCACTCACAGGGAATCAACTTGCAGAAAAAAATCCTATTAGAGTCACTTTGGACTACATATGGGACAGGGCTATTGCCTCAGCAAAGAGACCTGAGTGTCCCCACAGTGGTAACAAATGGCATTGTCCCACACCACATGCTTGGTTATGGCCTTTACCAACGGGTGACCCCGTGAATACTTGCCCATAACCAACATCTAGCATAGTAAATTATTTTTTGTGTTCAAAGTGCTCCTGTTGGATCAACACTGTGATTGATCCACACAAATGAGTTCATAAAAGCCTGCCTGCACTCAAATTTATACGAGTTTAACTCTAGTGACTTTAACAATCACTTCATCTCTGGTTCAATGAACACGCAGGAGCTGTACGGGTTGAATAAAATCATTTTCTAAAATGGCCTGCTAAATTTGATTTGACTCCTTGCTCAGCTGCTTGTGATTTGGATTAAAGAGGTTCTGGTGCCAGTTTGGTGCACACAGGTGACATCAACATTAAGTTCCCCAACCCAAATCAAGAAACTCCACCAACCTGTTCCAGCAGTTAACTAATTGTACCTAAGCCAGCACAGTTAAAACCAGGGCAAATCCTAAACCAAGAGATCTGGCAGACAGAGCAGGAGAGTGTGAAGTGTCACTGGGACAAAGCAAAGGACACCAGTGATCACAGGACTGTCTCACAGGAACCACAGGGTGATACCACATGGCTTCAGGAGCTGACTTGCAGCTGTAGCATCACCACATGGCCTGGTCCCAATGGGCTTGCTGTCATCGAGGGAGAAGGCCCAAGACCAGCCCTACTCTTTTTGGTGACTACTGCCTGAACCCTGATGCAGCTCACCATGGCAGGTGAGTGCTGAGCTGTTTGACAGCTTCACTGCCCTCAAGCAAGCAACAGCTTCTCAACCTGCCTCCTCAGCTGCACAATCACCTTGGGCAGGGCTGTACAGTGAAGCTCATCCAAATGATCACGGGGCCTCTTACTCATATGCAGAGAGAGAGATGTAACACGGCAATCAGTCATGTTGACAAGCCTTGGGAGCCCATCTGACAGCAGCAGGGGATGCAGCAGACCACAATGGTCATCAAAGTGCTTAAATATGAAACTGCTTGCCTATTCAGTGTCATCTCAAAGGAGCCAAAGTTTGGCCTGCCAGTCTATAGTCAGTAGAAAAAAGAACCTCTCGTGGTTAATCTGCTCTTTCATCCTCTACCTCTCCTTTGGGTCAGGCTTTTGATTAATGTGGACTCGTATACAGCTCTTTCCCATTGCCTGCCTCTGAATTCCCCAAGTCTGGAGACTTTGACTCCTCACATTGCATTTCAAAACAGGCCCTCAGAAACCCAAGAGCCAGAGGCTCACATGATGCTACTGCAGAGAGCTCCTGTTACCATATGTGCTGATAGCAGGGCCAGGGAAAGGGCTGAAGACTCATGGAGCATCCCAAATAAGAAGGTTAAGTTGCAGTCATCTGTTACCTCTATCTCATGTAATGAATCTAGAAGCTGCAGATAACAAATACAATTACCATAGCATTTACCAGCACATCCCTCTTTGAGGCAGGACCATAACACCTCAGAATTTCTGGAGCTTGGAGGGCTTGCCTTGACTGCTACAGCTAGGATTTTATGCAGTCTTTACAAAGTTCAAACTAGGAAAGTAGGGATGTTAAATTTAAATAGATGTGCTGAGCTTTTTGGGTTTTTCCTCTCTTCTTTTAGGTTCATTATATTTTGTGATATAAAACAAAGGATGGAGAATACAGGGGGGAAATCTGCAAGGAAACTAAGTCCAAACCTTTAAAATGTTGATTTGCCTTCAAGTGGAAGTGGGATTGAATATCCACCCGAGACAGGTCCTGGCAGAATGGAACAAACAATAACAGCTCCAGAGATGTTTCTCAGGCAAAAGTAACAGGACCAGCACATTCCTTACCAGGTTTGCTTAGCGAGATTTCAAATGGGGCAAACACAGGACTTTGATTCAGCTTTCCCACCAGAAACCACCAAATCAACATCAATGCCTACATCTCTTTCTGCATGTAATTGGCACTAATGCTTTCTCTGGAGAGAGCTGTATGAGGAAGTTATCCCAAAAGAAGGCACTTTTTCCACTATCCGCTCCTGCACAGCTCCTCTTTCCCATGCAAATTCCCTGGGAACCATGCTATTTAAATCCCTGTTTTACTGTAGCTGGCTCGTCATGTTCATCTGCTCATTAGGCTGGCAGCGCAAGCTCAGCAGCATTTGCACTTCAGCATGAGAATTTCTGCTGTGAGGTATGACTGTCATCCACTTGCCTGGACATGTTGTTCCTAAAAATAGCCTTATCCTTGTTTTCTCTCTCTCCAAAATATTAGGCAGTCTCTCTACTTTCTGAACCTTGATCACAAAATTCCTTTCTCATATCCTCACAACTAATCCCTCAGTCTCCTCTTCTCTACAGAAATTATTACTCCTAAAACACTTCCTTGCCAAGCCAACAGCCCACCTCAAACTTTCCAAGGAGTGGCTTCCTCCTTAGGTCCCTGAAGGTCAGAGGGTGAGCTTCGTTTACCCCACACCCATGTTGGATTTCCTATAATGAACAGCTTAACTACAGACTGTCACTGACATTGAATGGTCACAGCTGGCTGTGGAAGCAGATGAGGACATGTAATTTGGGAGCCACGATGCCCTAGCAGTATTCCCTACTCATTAATGGAATGGGCCTGCTAGGGAAAATCCCACCTC